>NC_052540.1:10505681-10829090 GCF_016699485.2 Gallus gallus
CATTGAATACGGAGTAAGGAAGGTTTTCTGTGTATGAAAACAACCACTAAATATTACATTTTATTAAAATTTTTACGGAAGGTGTATCTCAACTTCCATAAAATATGAAAACATATTTTGGGCATTAGGTAACTACGGAGTACTTGGTAATATTTGTGCTACTTTGATGTACTTTATGGATGATTCCCCACACAAACAAAAACATGTCTGTACATGTGTACAGATGCAAAAGAATTTCATGCGGAGCGATGTCATTTTACTCTAACAGACTTAGCAGCTTATGGATTTGAGTCTTAAAAGATCAAGGCTTGCAGCTGGAAACAGTTTACCTAATGCTGCTGCTAGTCAAATGAAAAATAGGATTTAGAGCAGGTTAGAATGATAAAATTCAAATGAAACTAGCACATAGCTTGTGGAGAGTTCATGGGAGTGGGATCAGGAAATCTGCAGTACATTCTAACGCAGTGTGAGCAGGTTGCTCCTATATATTTTTCACATAATCACAACCTCATCTACAGGGAATAGAAGAATTTTCATGAGGTTTCATACTGGTGCAACAAAACTTCTATGTTTTTGAAATAGCCATAGCCTTCAGTACTGTATTTCTGGAAAGGTTTTCAACAATGAACAGGTATTGGTCAGTACCAAGTAAATAAAAAGGCAAACTTTCCCTCACATTTCCAACACATGTTCCTCTTCCATCTGCCCTCCTAAGAAGACTTGAAAACATGTAGATCTACCACAAGAACCAGGCAGATTCTTGCAGACAGCATCTCATCTAGATGATCTGTCTTTTGGAACAGTTCAAGAGAAATAGCATCAATACATTCGTTTTAAACTCTAAGGGAGATGTCTCTGTAAGTGGAACTAGACTCTGTGTGTAATTATCTTCCTCTCAGAAAATCTGTCTTATTCACTAGAGAAAGGTTATTTGGATAAGAAAAAGCATCTGGAAGAGCTCAGAAAGCAAGCTGACTTGTACCAGGGTGTACTTCAGTTCTGAAGAGTTCCCAATAGGAATCTTTGAAATGAAGAAGCTTTAATGTCAATTCAGTCATTTGTGTGGAAAATATATCTAAATAATTGCCTTTTAGATGTGATTTGCAAGCACTGTGAGCAGCATTCTTAATTGTGAGCTTACATTTCATATTTTTTAATGCTATCAGTTTGTTTGTGTATAAATGGACAAAAATACCTGCAGCTAGTCTGATTTGATTGGGTATGACAAGTACAGACATTCCCAGTTGATTTGAGCTAAGTTACATTTTCATACATCCCTGAGGGAAATCTCTGTAACAGTACTTAATGAAATCTATTCTAGTTTACCAGACCACAACTGAAGGCTGCCTATTCAAATAAACTACATAAACAAAACAGAGCCAATTAGATAACCTATAAGTAGAGAGACCTTCATCACGTAATAACGAGAAGCTAAGTAGTATTTTAACACAGAACTAGTATTGGAAATAGGGATTTGAAATATTTGAAAGTGAAAGAAATACAGTGATGAGGACTATCTCCTAAAAAAATCCTGCACCAAGTGTACATTTCTGTACTGAATTTACAGAAATTCCCATAGTAACTTTCCCAGTTTAAGCACAGAACTGTTCTGTACAGTAAGGTTCATCGACAAAAAAGAAAGGAAGTTTTATTAAGCAAAGACACCCCTATGTTACGCAGGATTTCCTCTATTCTAGGAAATCAGCTCTTTTAAAGTTCCTGCTAATAGCAAGCTTGGTCAGCTTCCCAGTGCTTGCATCTCCTGTTCCAGATGGTCAGTGACGTGAAACTCTAATTATCATCAACAAAATAAGCAGGGAACTAAGCCCTCCCTCAAAGGTAAAAAGAGCAGATGGGCAACCATAATTTCATTATTATAGAAATAATAGATTGAAAAGATTCCTCATTCACCTTTTAAAATCACTCACTCTTTGAACAATTAACTCCTTACTGTTTTAATTTATCAGTTAATCTGTTATTTGTCTGGTTGAGTAGCTGCTTGGTGTGTAAGCTTTCTAACAGCAGTATGAATAGTAGCCAAATCTGTCTTGTCCAAGAGGAACCAGTAAGTGGAATGTTTGGCTGAGGTTCCATCAGCATTTTGCTCTCTTACAAGTTTTCAGCAAATTCTATTTTATTCTTGTCTGCAGAATAACAGTTATTCCTTCCTAGGAATCTTTGTGGTAATAATCACAAATGTAATTGATCTAGATTTATGTGCTTGGTCTTTTTTCCAGAAGTTTAGCTCACAGACTTTCCACAATCCCCAGATATTTGTCAAGGATTGAGGCTCATGCAAATCAGTACAGTGGAGCAACTCTTTGTCTGACTGCTGTGAGGCAGGGCTGGTTTCTCTTTGATCTGCAAGTTCTAGGTCAGGTTTCACACTTCCAAAGGGTCTGGGGACAAATCCCTGCGTAGAATCTCACTCCTTTTCTGATTTCAGATTCACCACATGATTAGAATGCACTGTTCATTAGAACTGGCGGACCTAATTCCTGTGCCTTTCAGTTTCCTTCCACTTCATAAGCACTTTTTCACATACTACTTAATAATTTCAAAAGCAGTCATTCCTAACAAAACAACAGAAATTTCTGCAAAATTGCACCACAGAAAAATATGATTGTATGTAAAGTAAGGTTTTCCTCTGTCTCCCTATGAGTGAGCAAGCTTTCTTCCCTCTTAAGAGTTTACAGTCTACAGCTTTTTGTGTTAACATTCTGATCTGTATTTACATAGCGTACCACATATAGCTTTCTTATCATGTCTTGTCTTTTCTCATCCATGCTTCTTTTTTTTCTAGCCATATCCTCGCAGAGTCCACGTGTTGCCTTCTCAAGTTCAGTTTCAAACTTTTTCTTTCATCCCCACTTCACCATCTCTTCCCACCCTTAGAAATATATATGCTACTTATTTTCTTAAAGGAGGAAAATGCTGCATGTATTAATCCTTTTATCTGTTTCCCCTCTGTCTGATGGCACAGATGCTTCTATTTCTGTCTTTGCTTCCAAGGCCAGAAATGTGTCTCTGTACAGTGCTTGACAATGAATGAGGCATATACACTTTTGAAATAGAATGAACTAGGTTGAACGATTTTATGTGTGGGTACATTCAATCTATTAATTGTGTGTGGATAAGTGCCCACTTATGAATTGGGGAGGGGGGGGAGGAAGGCTATTAATTACTTGCTAAATTACTTAGATTGTGTGAGTAATATCTGCACTTATATGCATGTTAGAAACAAACCAAACTTAAATGAGGTGGGTGTTTTTCCACTTCAGCAGCTGAAATTATATGGTAATAGATACTAAGAAGCTGTATGGTTAAAATGGCTAAAAAACAAGGGCAGTGGAGAAGCATTCTTTCTCACTTCCTTTGACTCAATACTGAAGCAATCATATTTTTTGCTACTTGATAACAGTTCCTAATAAATCCCAGCAGGAGATATGGGATACAGGCTGACAGATGTCACCATATTCTTAGACTGACTGAATTCCCATTTTGCTGCAGATATGAGGAAATTGACACAAAGTATAGGAAAGCCTTTTATGGCAGCATATGATACAAAAAGTTTTTAGATAGTAAATATGGAAACCCACAATGTCACTTTTAATGTCCACTTTTCAACTTCAATGCAGTATAATAGAAAATTATGAGATGAGAATATATGTTTCCTCTGTTAAATTCGTTATTCATTGTGTTTGAGGATCAAAGCGTGGCAAAATCTATCCAGAATAATGCTCTAAAAATGAAGGTCAAGGAAACCAAATCACAGACATTCCATGACAAAAGAAGAAAGCTTAAAATGTTTGTGAAGGGAGCTTCACATCTAGTGAGATGTATGCATCATGAAGACACGCATCATACCTTTCAAAACCAATGTTATTTCCTGCAAATTCCAGTTCCCAATTTCATTATTCAGCAACGTTGTTACACCAGCATTTCAAGTCCTGCATAGGACTGCTGATTTTAAAATATACGAAACATGGAACAACAATTAGAAATAAAACCTGGTGATGAAGAGTAGGAACGTAACATATGCAAATAAGGGATTATTATGTGAACAAACCAGTGAAAAAGTTAAGTGAAACATAAAATGAATGTTTGTACCTATATCTGGTGTTTGTGAAACTTTAGTTTCTTCAGTCTCTGATTACATTTTTCTCCTTTGTAAACTAGCCTCATGTTCAACAATTTTACAATATCATTTAAACCACAGAAGTAAAAATACTGGTAAGCAAGAAAGTAACTAAAATCAGAAAGATTTCAAGGTTCTAGATGAGGTCCATTTGAGGTCCTCTTCTATTTTGAAGAGATCTGAACCAAACTAAAATTAGTTATGTCATGACCATACCTATCAGTAAGAATCACTAGTGTGACAGACGGAATTCTTTTGAGTTCCTAAGGCAATTACAGGAATCATTGTCTGAGAAATGTCAGCCTTAGAAGGAGCTAGCATAAACTGAGTTGAACTCTGGCTTCCAAGTTATTTTCCTTGAAAATGGATACTGTTTTTCAATAAATTTGTCTCAGTTACCACTGCTGTATTATCTTAGAAAGCCCCATACAAGCTTACATGAGAACTATGGACAAGAACGAATGGTTTGAGTGTGACATTAATTTGAATATGATAATACTACACTAGAATGAAAGCATTTTTTGAGCAGAGAGGAGATGTGCTATGAAAAATATTGGTAAATGTCCACCCTGGAAATATTTAAGAGGAGCTGCAAAATTTCTTTTACAAAGATCTTCCTTTACATCATAAAGCTGATCATTACCTATATAAATTACTCCCCCCCCTTTCCCTTCAATACTAGCCCTGCTGTCACAAAAACATTGAATAATTGGAGTGTCTTCTTTGTACTATATCCTACTCTGGTGGATAACTTCTGTCGTTTGGGCCAAAGAAGGAAAGATGAAATGGGCATTCTCCAAATTACTTGTCACACATTTCAAGTCTTTACAACTATTAAAAATGGGTCTGGATTCTAAGGATGGTTAATTTATCAAGCACAGGTATGGTGTCATATGCTGAGTTACACCATGAAAAAAGCATTTGAAATATATCTGTCAATAGAGAAAACAATCATATTCCAAGAACTCTGGGAAGTGAAATTTCCTCATCATGGCAAATAGCTCAGTAAATCTTTGAAACAACACATTCTTCTACTAGCATAAATTTCAAAAAAACGTTACTCACTTATTCCATTTTATCTAGCCAATAGAGACTCACTCTAGGATTCCCTGCAAGAGGATCCTTACAAAACCTCACTGTGTCAAAATCCAAGCCTCCCATAGCCTAATTGATGCCAATAAGAGTCAGTGAACTTTATGAAATGTATGCAATGCATTCATACCTTACAAAGGAGGCAGAATACACATTTTGAAACAACCCAGTGCTGTTTAGTTATGTTCCAATTCACTTTCTCCTACTTAACCTCCAAGGTTACAATTGCTTCTTTTACATATCATTTCAGGTACTTAAAAATGGCAAGTCAAACTTTACAAGAAAACTATGTTTGCAGTATTACTTTCTTCTATGCTTCAAAATATCCACACTTCTAACATTTCTGGGGAAATTAGCATTCTGACAAAGGAAATCACTTCAGAATCTTGAAGATAAAAAGATAAGAGAACATGTTTCTGGCTTCTCTCCATGCTTTTTATCTTGAAGATTTCCACTTCACCCATGTATCAAACTGTTTTTAATTACATATAAGAGGGGGACATGAACTATAATAAATCAATTTCTTGTTACATGTCACAGTGTCATAGAATCACAGAATCATAGACCATAGGATAGTTTGCATTGGAAGGAACCTTAAAGATCATCTAGTTCCAACTCCCCTGACAGGTGCAGAGACACATTTCACCAGTCCAGGTTTCCCACGTCCCCATCACACCTGCCCTTGAACACATCCAAAGAAATACAGCGTCGTATGCTGATCCTTTGTTTTGTTATTCATACTAGCTAAAATGCCTTGTGACTTCCATACTATCACTTCTTCTAGGAAAGGAAAGAAACCCATCAGGTCCACTGAGCAATAAATAGTACAGCAGCCAGTGGAGAAATGGAGGCATGTCTTTTGTGTAATGATGATACAAACGTTTCTGACATTGATTACAATGGAAACATTTATTGTGCAGTGTTCTCCTAGAAAATTTATTAACAGGGAATGTACCAATATTCATTAGTGCTTTCCACATCCTGCACTCAGAGACTGTTCAGCACGAGAAAGATTAAATAGTTCTGCTAAATATATTATCACAATTCTAATGACCTGTTCAGCTACATTTCTGCCACATCTCAAGCTATTTAGTGCTGTTTCAACAACATCTTACACACTTTATTCAGCAAATTCTTATGCAAAGGAACAAAAACTATGTGAAGTCAAAAGCTACAGCATGTGCACTCAAAATATATGCAACTGTTTAATTCAATGAGTGATGTAACAAGAGAGAAGAGTGAAAAGGAGTGAAAGTGAAATAAAAGTTTAGTCTTCAAAATCTGCCCCCAAGTATTATTAAATTACTAATTTTCAACCAGATTCAACAGTCTTCATCACACATCTCCAACTGAAATTACGATCTTTAGAATGTGTTCCACAGCTAGTAAGTGCCCAAGCACACAAACACCTAATTGCATTTGTCTGTACAGTACTATTAGCATTCCTCAGCAATGAGAAACATTCCTGGGTGAAAGAACTATACTGCCTTGAACATTGCGTCCTATGGCTTTCATAAAAGGTTGCCATAACCTGTTGTTTAAAATTAGATTCCAAATTGTGAAACACTCTCTAAACACAGAAACTGTATTTAGCATATTTAAACACACTCAAGAGAAGCTCAAATATTTTATCTTCTCATGTATGTCTTGTTTGCTTGTTTTAATTTTAGCATACATAAACTACTTAAACAGATAAAGCTTATGCTGTAAATAGAGAAAGCAGACACAGGTGCTGAAGTCTGTTTTCTGGAAAACAAAGTATATAGTAAATATTCATGGCATAATTGTTCATATATGTTTTTCTGCAGAAAAGCAGGCATGTTTAGTCACCTAGTGAGTATGGTTATCGTTTGTTATTTTTTTTCTTAAATACCTTGAATCCTTCATATGAAAAAGGATTTCAAATTACTTACTTTGTATTTTGGAAATGTGAAATGTAGGGTAACTGGTCCCATTGCTGTTGTTTTTAAATTTAATGATATACAGCACAGGAAAAATAGAGGCTGGAGGAAGAAGCTGGAGGAAAAGTATCAGTATAAAGCCTTGTTGGCAGATAGCCATAAAACTCCACTGCCAACCTTAAGTGGATTCCTTCCTTTACCCCTTTTCTTGTTACAAGTACTTCCTGCAGACATTAACTTGGTTATTCTGTTAGTTGATGAAACACACTGTGTACTGGTATTCTGTCTTCTGTTTACCACAGTATACAACATAACTTGTTATTGCTTTTCCATATTCATAAACATTGTTCTCACACCTTTTTTAATAGTCCCCTATTACTGTAATTATGAATACACTGTTTGCACCATCCTGAAAAGTGGTATGTGTTACAGAGAAAAAAGCTAGCTGTTCTTTGATAGCAACAGAAAAATAATATTCTTCATTTAAACTCAGCTTGGTTTACAAGGGTATTAACACACTGAAACTGACATTATTAATAGTGCAGCTCTAATTAAAAACCAAAGAAAGGAAGTTCATTTTAGGTTGCAGAAACATAGCATTTGTGCAGAAGCTGATTATTTAAGCCAGAAATTAATGAAATGTGAAACTGATTATGACATATATTCTTTTCAGTCTCTGCAAATTACTAAATCTATTAGAGAAGTCAAAGTAAGTATTACTCACACTGGGTATACAGGCACTACAATAGTTTCCCAATGACAAGAAATTCTTTAGTAAAAAAAAAGGTTTCTAATATTCCATGTACAGCAAAGACATCAGAGGATAACCAGCATTTGTAGCAGACACCCTTCATGTTGATTTTTTTCTCTCAGTTTACAGGCAGAGTCCTAACCAAGATCTGAGTACGTGAAAGAGCAGAGGTTAGAAACTCATGAATCACATACCGTCTGAAAGTATCTTCTTCCTAGTTTTGCTTTGCAGTTGAGTTTCACTGCTGAACAGATCCATGCACTTTGACATCGCAGTGACTGAAAACTAGACATGCTTAAGAGGTTTGAGCTGCTTGTAGCTAACTTATCCACGTTCTGTGCACCTTGCACTAAGACACAAAGAGTCTAAATGAACTATACATGCCTAGGTCTCTACTAAATAAAACCAAATTAAAAACAGAAAAAAACCTCACGATTTTTGGTCACGTACATGCTTTTTTCCAACTTTGACAGCAGCTTTAATGGGTACTTTTCTATCTGTTGTCTCTACTGAAGATTCCATTCTTTGCTTAGTTTTCCTTTTGTGCATTTTATTGTCTGACCTACCTGTCGCGTTGCTACATGACACATTCCATCTACACTCACTGAATGTGGCAGACGTGCTCAGACATGTGGCAGTGTTTGAAAATATTATTCTTGCTCTAGAATCAGTGCAAGAAATTTAGTGTAGGTAAATGTAACTAGGCTTAGAATTGAAGAAGGTGGAGAATGATAAATAGAAATGCTATTTTTTAAATTAATTTTTAATTCAACTACTGTAAGATTCTCTGTGGCGTTTCAGACAAAATGTAAGATTATATTTCCAAGACTAATCTTGGTAAGTCTGTTTTTCTCAAGGATAGGATAAATCCTAGTTCAAGAAGCTGCGTTTTAAGAAAAAAAGGTGGCAACAACTTGGGGCTTCCTGTGCAGCATCTTCAAGCATCCCAGAAAACTGAATTTGATTTTTAACATAATTATATTGTTTTAACATTATCTGTGAGAATTATCTGTATTTCTAGCAAAGCTCTAGGAAGCATGTAATACATGCGGAGCAGAATTAACTTGAGATCCTGTTAATCATGTGTTTAGCATCTGTGTTTTTAGGACAACCAATGACTTTTGCTCATTGTTTGTGATGCTTGAGAATTCCTGACAATGAAAAGGCTATAAACCAACTTAAGATAATATTACCATCTGAAACTCTGTCAGATTTAACAGGCAGAAGGAGATAAATAGAGTTACAGTGTGCCACTTTGTGATTAGAATCCTGAAAAATAATAGATTTCACAGGCTGCCCTATGTCCTAGGTGCTTATTCAGCATTATTCAAGATATAAGGTGGAAAAAGAAATCATGGTAACTGTTGTGTCCCAGCCTGAACCACTGATTGAGCACCTGGGGAAAGGACCCGGTCAGCCCTGGGAGCACAGGTGAAGGCAATTCAGCTGCGTGACTGGAAGAGGTGTAGCCTGGCTGCACCTCTCTTAGACCTCATTTAAGGGCTCACCCCCCCTGGGGAAGGTTCTCTGGTTGCAGATCCCTTCCTTGTGGAGTTTTCCATGCTCCCTGGAGTTTTTCCTAGTTTTCAGAATATACTGCTTTCTAAAATGAGGAAAATGAAAAAATTACATTATGGATTTGCAATTGCCTTGAAAGATATTGGAATTCTGGTCTTTAATAAATGAAGAAGTACTCCAGAACGAAATCTCTATAATGAAAGCTTCAAATGCTATATATCTGCACTCACACGAACTATATCAGTTTGTGGAGAATTATCTCATCAATTAAAGCTTGTAATTATCTCATCCAGCAAAGAATTGAAGTGGCTGTACTTACTATGTCAGCACAATAGCTACAGCATCATTTAGGACACTCTCTCCAAACAGAAGCGTGTACAAATCTGTATCCACATGCAGCTCATTGAAAATAGCAAGGACTGTCACTGTATGGAGACAAAACAATGGATTTCTTATTTTCGTGTTCCTCAAGCAGTTCAAGAAATAAGGCAATGTTAGTATATGGGTTTTGGAAAGTATAGTCTGACTTATTTCCTGAAGGGTTAATTACTTAAAAGTGATCAACAGAGGTATATATAATATCCTTAAATCTAGTAACTCTATGTATATTGCTTCTACAGCGAATTAGGATAATACTTTCTTTCTTACACAAAGAATCATGCATAATTGAAAACGTCGCATCATACTTTACTGTGCACCGAGGGCTTAAGTGTTGTTGCCAGAGAGTAACAAGGATGCTGAAAGTACTTAGGTTTTGCTGCTGGCTTTGTGGATGATGAGAGTAGTGATTTGCATACTTTAATATGCTTATGGTAATGTTTATCCATTTGTAACATGTAAAGCATATGAAGACACACAGAGAAAGAGACAGGTAAAGAACTAGGTGGTTAGAATGGCAGCAAACAAACATTTTTGTGGTGGTAGAAAATTTTCACAAATATTAAAAAATGTGTATCAGAGCTCCTGACTTGGAAAGGATAGTGGACTTTATTAAAAAAAGCAGTGATGGGAAACCTGAAATAATGAAGCATTTAAGGTTTGCTCAGCACTTATTCCAACAGAAACATGATACTTGTCTTCCCCGGTTCCATGGACTGAGGTGACATCTGTTAGATGCTAAATGTAGCATGTTTTTGGTTGTACCCAACTCAGAACTGGTGTCCGTGGAGCTGGTTTGTGAATGTTATCCTTTGACATATATAGAAACACTGACTTGCTCTTAGCTGTAAGAAATATAACTGAAAAATGTATAACTCAAATATCAGCAAATTTCAACCATCTCTAAGAGTAATGTATTTTCGTTTTGTATTTGAAGAGAACAAGGAAACTCAGAAAATAAATGTGACCATTATAGAAAGTACTGGTATTATACTGCCTTCATATTCTGAGTAGAAAAACTAATATCTTTCACAACTTACGGCCTATCAACTGTAAAGAAAACGAGAGGAGTCTCACTTATGTCTCCCATCAAGTTTCCTTTAAAAATAACGATTCCAATTTTAATTATCGGCTCCTTTCCCTACTAATCTGTCACACCACTCATGGGTTAGTTCAGGGGTGAACAAGAAGAAAGCATTAAAATATGTTAATTAAAAACACATTTATAAATAGGCTTATATAACCAGTGCAAAACTGTATTACCTTTCTGTATTTATAAACTGTTTTTTAATACAAAATCCTCTGATTCTGTGTGAAGCAAGAACTACTCTTTCCAATAAATACCCAATTTTATCAATGACAACAGAATTGTAACTCACATGCTAGGTTCAGCTGTAACCATAGTAACTTCAAATAGAAAAGTGCCTCATGATTATCAATATGACCAAAGGTAAGGGAGTTTGTGTAGCTCAGAAATAGCTGTGCTTCAACAATCCTTGTGAAGGCAAATCTCTTTTCTCTGCTTGAAATATCAAAAAAAAGTGCTAATGATACATGAAATGTCTTTGGATTGGAAGGTCACTGCGCAGAATGTATTAACAACAAACTGCCAAAGCTGTACTTTGCAGTTATTTTTTTGGTGGCAAGGGCAGAAGTCAATTTTTTTGTTGATCTGTCAGTCTTGTTCTGCCATTTAAATTATTCTGTTACAACTACTGCTACCCTGAAGCAGCGTGTTTCTGGGACTCACTGCTGCATCTGCCTTTTGACCGTGGAGAACAATTGATGGCAGAATGACCTTTTCCACGCTCACACATGTTTCATTTCACTCAGGGATCTGGAGCTGGGACTCCACTCCCCACATCAGCACCATTCCACAGCCTTTTTGCTGCACTTGATGAATGACACCGTGTACCAGGATGCAGGGATAAACAACTGCTCCGTCCTTTCTGAAGGAATCACAACAAAAAAACCTTTCACCTTCCACTGTTACATTATATTAGAAATAAAATGCAATGCTAACACAAGGGAAAGTCTTTCAACAGTGAAAACACTGCAATAACAAAATTTGTGCAGGTTTAATTAATTAATTTTAATTTAATTAAAATTTAAGTAGATTAAATCACCAGAAGCTATGATTTCACAAAATATGACAAATGATACCTGTTGATCAGAATGAAGAAAACTATATGTATTGGTTCGACTTTTTAAAGACTAATGAAGGACGAATTTCATGCACTTTTAAAATCCTATTTCTCAAAAATTAAATCTCTCACATGAAGCCCTTCCTCTGAAAATGAAAAGATACCGGCGGGATATATATATATTTTTTTAAATGAGTGATTCATTTGAAAGCAACCTGGCTTTGTCTCGTAAGGTTTCTACTTTATTTTTTTCCAGAAAGCTGAAGTTTTCTGGGACATCCATAAGTATGACAGACATTTAGGGATAACAGTCTATACTATAAAATGTAGAAACATAAGTAAATACATGAGGGAATGAAGATTCTTAAACTGTAACATTCAAAGCAATTTTGTCTTTAATTTTTATTCTTTTCAGTTGAATATTTGGTGTAATACTTACATTCCTATTAGTTTGTGAAAGTTCAACTGTATTGACTGGAAATTAGATATAGGAATCTCAAACCCAATCTGAAGTATATCCAGTCTTAATTACTTAATTTTTGTTCAAGTGCAAGTTTTCTATATAAGGGAACCTGTAGGATATTGGAGACTGTTTTCTCAATTTTTGCATAAAATATCTATATTGAAGATCTCTAAATACTCACACATAGAATGCTTTGTCTTTATTTCCTTCTTCCTGACAATTTCAGGAACTCCTAACTGGCATATTTGTTTACTGTCCTGGTAGTATAATTCTTCATTTAACATGTAAACATCTACCATCATTTTTACTATTACAAATAAGGAATTCAATCACAAAACTTCTCTCAAGTCAACAGATCTGTTTTAACAACTTTTGAGACTTAATTGCTGTTCACAACCATGGGAAATTAAAGATGTTTTTGAAATGAGTTTATAATCCTGCCAGTGAAAAATTAAATTAAAAATCAGGTAGCATATCTGACAGGAATTTCTTATTTCACTCTAAGACTCTAATTCATTATTCTATTGTACTTTCATGACACCAACAACATTTTACCAGAAATTTCTCCTCATTAAAGCTAGATATCATACATAAAATCATTAGACTGATCACTTTATATGGTCTAACATCTATCAGTCCCTAGGAGACCATGTTTTAATTGATCCTGAAATTTCAGTGAGATCTTTGTATGGCTTGAGATCAAAATTCACTATCAAATCCTACAACGCAATGAAATATTTTCCGCAATGTCTACCATTAAAGTAAGCAAAAATACTCATTTAAAATTCTATAAGACGTGGGTGAGATAAGATTACTTGATAATCTTATTGATTACTTGATTACTTACACTGATAAGATTATTTAAACATGTAACAGCTCAGAATATTGTAAATAGATAACAGAAAGAGTAACACTGAACATTCAAACAACTCTTGGACACATATACAAGCACTCTGTATAAGTGGAAGAATAATTAAAAATAGCATTAATAGCTGATACAGTTAATAATTTGTTCAACTAAACGTTTTCACAACTGGAATTATTAGCTGGGAAAAGTAGTTCTTGTTACTTCTTCCTTCCAGTGAAAGAGTTTCTCTTTTTTTTTCCTCATTTCTATTCTAGATTATTCAGTGGTGATTTAACGTTATTATAATCAAAATCACTCTGTTTGTCTTATACATATCTCCTTATAAATCAACATTTCCATTTGGGGATCTAAATAGAGTTGGAATGGAAAATGGGGAAAAAAATCTAAGCCAACCACACAACTCTATTCATAGTACAATCAAGAAATATACTCAGATGCTTTAAGCAGCCCTTTATTCCAGAAGCAATTATTTGTCTTATGTTTAATTTGTGCTTTTATTTTCTGTGTTCTTCTCTTGCTGAGAGGATAGACTCCAATCATGGGCTAAATATTATTAAAGTAGTTGGGTGGTTTCATAAAGTGGCAGCGTATTGGATGTTTCATTTAATTTGAGAATAACAATTTGATGCAGCTTTTACAGCAGTCTTACTACAACAAATAAATAGATTTACATGACATTTTTAAGCCATCAGAATGATAAATTACAAGCTGTCAAAGTCTTTTGTTAAATATTGAGGTTTCATTTAATGAATGGAAAAAAATTTGTGGACCAGTGTTGCTTTTTATTGCTTCTTCTAATAACCATGAATTTGAAAGATTTTTCATACATTTCTTACAGAAGCTTGTCAGGAATAGTTAATACAAACACAGCGTACCATGTGCATCATAAAATGCCTTTGTTGCACTTCCTTTAACTACTGAACTGGAAATTTTGCAAAAATCCAGTGTATTTCTATTTCTTTTTACTTCATCTCTTTTACATGATATTCATAGAATCACAGAAATGTAGTGAACCTACTAAAGCAGCTTTCCTAGAGTAGGTTGCACAGGAAATTTTCAGGTGGATTTTGAATATATGCAGGAAAGGAGTTTCCACAATCTCTCTGGGCAGCCTGTTCCGGTGGTCTGTCGCTCTCACAGTAAATAATTTTGTCCTCATGTTCATATGAAATTAAATGTGTTCCAGTTCCTACTCATTGCCCCTTGCCCTGTTGCTGCACATGACTGAAAAAAAAGTCTGCTCCCATCCACTTGACTCTCACTGTTTAGATATTTATTAGCACTGATAAGATTCCCTCTCGCTCTTTAGGCTGAACAGCCTCATGTCTCTCAGCCTTCCCTCATATGGCAGATGCTTCAGTCTCCTATCATCTTTGTAGCCCTCTGCTGGACATTCTTCAGTAGTTCCCTGTCTGTCTTGAACTGAGGAGCCCTGAACTGGACACAATATTCCAGATGCACTTGAGTGCACCCTCAGAAAGTTTGCTGATAACGCCAAGCTGAGTGGTGCAGTTGACACATTAGAAGGAAGGGATACCATCCAGAGGGACCTCAAGAACCTCGAATGGTGGGCCTGTGTGAAGCTAATGAGGTCCAACATAGCAAAGTGGAAGGTTTTGGGCTTGGGTCAGAGTAATCCAAGATACGTATACAGAGTGGGAGAAGAACTCTTTTAGAGCAGCCCTGTGGAGAGGGACCTGGAGGTCCTGGTGGATGAAAAACTGAATGTGAGCCAGCAGCATACTGTTGCGCCTTGGAAGGGCAATGGTATCTTGGGCTCCATCAGAAGAGGGGTGGCCAGCAGGGACAGGGATGTGATCGTTCCTCTCTACCCTGCCCTTGTGAGGCCCCACCTGGAGTACTGTGCCCAGGTCTGGGGCCCCCAGATCAGGAAAGATGTGGAGCTGTGCGAGAGGGTCCTCACCAGGGCAGAGCAGAGGAGGAGGATCATCTCCTTTGCCCTGCTGGCCACATTCTTTTTAACTCATCCCAAGATACCATTGGCCTTGGCCACAAGGGCACACTGCTGGCTCATGACTAATCTGTTGTCCACCAAGATGCCTACGTCCTTTTCTGTTTTTTACATAAGATATCAGAACGTTATCTTTTCACCTCCTTTTTCACTGTCTTTCCAGGGATGCAAAAAGCAGTACTTTATTCTAGTGCCAGAGTACTCACTGTAAGCATATTCTATGTAACAAAAACTTGCTAAGTCTATGAATAACTTTGAGGTCAGCTCTGCTTTAATTATTAAGGTGGATAGTAAGAGCTCCAGAGTTTTCTTTGAATCTAAATGATTTTCTCATCTTAAAACTCCAAATTTCAGATTCAAATGTTGAATCTATTTCTCTCACACTTGGATACTTACTGCAATGTTAGGCTTTAAATCTAACATCTGCAAGCTCAGGTCAACATGTTGGCATCTATCTTCTCAGAATTGTATTTACCATGCAACACTGCATTCAAATTTTAAACTGATCCTTTATAAAAATATTTATACAGTGAGATCTGAAAGATAGTTCCCTATATCTTTAAACTGGGTTAGATCACACATTTTATAAATGATCTGGATGCAGGACTGGAATGCATACTAAGTCTGCAGATGATACTAAATTAGGAGGAGCTGTTGATTCACTTGGGGGTTGAGAAGCCTTGTAGACAGATCTTGACAAATCTGGGCAATCACCAACTTTATAAAATCTAGCAAGGCCACGTGCCAGATTCTGCACCTAAGATGGGGCATCCCTGGATGTGTGCACAGCGTGGAGGATGAGATGCTAGAGAGTAACCCCACAGAAAGGGATCTGGGGGTTCTGGTTGACAGCAAGTTGAATCTGAGCCAGCACTATGCCCTGGTAGCCCAAAGGGCCAACTGCACCCTGGGGTGCACCAAGCCCAGCAATAAACAGATAGGTATCTTGAAAACTGGAGAGAAACTTTATTTCAGTCACTTCAGCAACTGCATTTATAAGGTGTGCGAACTTAACATAGGTAAACCAGTTACTAAAATCTTTGGAGGCACTTTGTCTTATGATAATCAGAATAGCAGATATTTATCAACTATAGGAATCAAAATCAAGAAGAACTGACACTTCAAACATTTTGATGGCATATACAGACATTATTTTTTTATTTACTCTCCTGAGTTTTGATAATAATAACTGTTACCTGGATCTGTGGCAGACATCAGCGATCCAAAAAATAAACAGTCAGTGAAGTGGAATTCCCATCCTTTTAACTGGCCAAGGCGTACCATGGCCTTCACAAAACCGTACATTATCAACCTGCCATAGGAAAGTTGAGAAGTCATTAAGACACAGTATATAACACTTATGGTTGTTTCACAATGTTAAGCAGTTTCTTGTTCTCTTCAGCTTCTTTTAAATAACCATACCATCTGAATAATGAACATAAACTACTGTCATAAAAATTCTGTTTCCTATTAAACTATTCCAGCACTGTATCAAACTTTATAGACAGTTCAAATGCAAAGACTTTTATGAATAATTGCCCTCTGCTGTTGGCTGAGGACAATACTTCAAGTTGTTTATTTTTCAGATGGAAAGATAATGTAAGCTTAAAAGGACATTATCAAGACTGATTTGCCTAATGCTATAGAGCCTTTACACAAAGACAGTAAAAATCAGCTGCGTGGTTTGTTCTAACATTTCTAAATTAATCATCTTCATTGCCATCAGCTTTTAAATGTTGTATTCAAAATTCCCGATGAGTCTATAAATGAGACAGATGTTTTACAGCTCACAATGACAGTGAGGCAACAAAACCGCACTTCAAAATGCACTGCTAAATCTCCCATAGATTTGCATGAAGTGTTATCAGTGGTTTATATCATTCAGTACTAATGTCAGAGATGTGTATTCTAAGAAGAACATTGAAATACCTTAAAAAAAAAATTACTAACTGTTAAAAACTGCAGTAGGTTAGAAAAAAAAATTGTATATTTCTGATCTAGTTAATATGTAGATCGCTCCAAAAGTAAAGGCTCCTATTTATTTTCACGGAAACTACAACTGATAAAATGAGCACAATAACAATGTTTGACAGAGCAAATTTTCAGCTACAAAAACCTAAAAAGAGGGAAACAGGTCATCATAGAACTCCCCAGTGGTCAGAAGTATTTTTGGACTGTGTGAGAAACTGCTGGCTTAAATGAATCCAATGAATCTGTACTTGCACCTCATCCACCTGGCACATTTGAAAACATGCACACAAATCCTTATATACTGTGAATTAACTTTTAAAACTTAGTTGTTAATCTTTTCTTTAAAAGCTGGATGTTTTTAATAGAGGCTATGCATTATTCAAGGTGATCATTAATCATCACTCAGAGTGATTTCTTACTGGACACAGCCACACAAAATGCAAAACAAAACAAAACAAAAACAACCTTATGGAACACATTTCTTTCATTTTCAGTTGTCACTTTTCTACTCCTCTCAACATTCAGTTTCTTATCATCTCCCCAGACTACACAAGGAGTTTGGCTTAGAGGCCGTTATGAAAAGTAGAAATCAAAGGGCACTTCTAAACTGGGATGACTTCTCTGATGCTTGTAAAATTAATTTAACTGTGGGTGAGAGTTTGCTCTCTGGAAAATCATTTAATAAATTTGTCATAATGCACATCTGCTTACTATTAATAAATCTGATTTCACTTCATTGCATTTATCTGTACGTAGTACAAGCTGAGCACGTAACGTGATTATTTTTTTTACAGATTTACATTTTAAATAAAAATACTTCAGTTACTCTCCATTAGAAATCAGATCCTTTTCTCAACTTTACAGGTTAGAACTAAGAAAATATTCTCTTAAACCACAGACGTTACTCTGTATCTTGGAGTGCTCAAACCAAGGTCAAGCTCTAACCCCATGCATTCCAGCTAATTTTTAATTCAAAATTTTTGATCCAAAAATGCCAGCCTTGCTTTAACATTTTATTAGCTGACAGATTGTTCAGGTGATACAGTCCAGTGTAGACAAATATAAACAAGAAAGAAATTTATCTATGACAAATGTTAAAAACAAATCTCTTTGGAGAAGTAATTAATCTAGTGTGACTTTTCCACTACATATTTAAAATTGGGATCTCAACTGGATATTTGAGCTTCCAACTACAGTGGCATTAAACATCATGAAGTGCCACACAACATAACTGCTCTTAATGGAAATCCAAGGAGAGAAGCATACACCAGTGACATCAGCATATTAATCCTGAGGAAACACCCTCTGCTGATGTTCCTGTTGCTGTTATAAAACACAAACTAAAAAATTGGTCTTATTAATTTTTAGAGCTGTTCTCATTCATAATGTTATTTTTAAACCCACCAAATTTCAGCAAATCCAACTGATTTAATAATCTTCAACAGTCAGTTTAGTATACATTTAAAATAGAAGTATTACTAAAACATCAGTTATAAAGTTATAAATAAGATGCTAGTACTCTTGAATTTCCTCCAGAATGTTTCTTTCCCACTGGAATGCATTCCCAGTCCAGTGCACACTGTTTACAAAGGGTAGGCTATTGACACAGATCAACTTAACAAACAATATAAAACAATGCTTCTGTTTTTCCAGTTTCTACCTGTCAAATAATCTTTGTTACAAGTCTGTAACACTAAGCTTTGTATCAGAACTGAGATCTCCAGGGCTCCATAAAGAAAATAGAAGCCCAGCTGCAACCCACATAACCCTAATTTCCAGTATAGCTTTGAAAATCTTGCCTTTAAAATATACTTGCAACATAATTCATATACTTCTTGCATTGTGTTTTTAATCTATATTTTGGGAAAGTGGATGCCCCTTCAACTATGAGACCTTTCTCTCTGTGCTCTGAATGATACTTCACTGATAATAAACATTATAAAGTAACTGCTATTTTCTGCATATAAATCTGGATTTTGCATTTATACCATGAAATATGCGCCATTTAGAACTCTCTATCAGTCACTTGAGATATCATTCTTCTTTTTTTCCCATAGTGAAGAAGCATGTACTGTTCTGTGGAACAAAAAAATATAAGCAACAGATCTAAGAAGAGATTTAGACAGAAGACTCTTATGTTGAGAATAGGAATCCTCAGAGCTGCTGCCTAGAACCCTGCTATACTTTATTTTCACCAGTAAAGCTCCTTAACTCCTTACCAGTCTTTGAGGGGTGAAGGAGGCTTTTCCAGCACTATCTAATGAATGTACTGCTTGTTGAAAGATCTTTTTGCATTCCCAAACTAGCGAATGACCTGTCTTGCCACAGAAGTCTGTTAGAGAGTTGCTGGCACAAAGGTCAGAGATGAATGAAAAAGGGATAGCTCCACTTTGCATTCCCCTTTTCCTCAGCTCTCTGATACGTAAGACGTGTGTGCCTCAGATTCAAACTCCTGCGTCACCTGGTTAACCTTCTTCATTTTCACTAGAGAGGGAGCCAAAGAGGGACTGCAGGTTCCTAGTGCCTAGAAGCTGCTTCACCTTGCTTAGCATTAGCCATTATTCATTAAATTAGACAGCTGGGAAGTGCGTGAATGTATAAATTTGATGTGGTAACAGATGACCTCGGTCCTCATCTTGGGCAAGGGAAAGTCTGAGCATGACGCTACCACACACTGAAGTCTAATTTTTTTCTCCTCTATCCATTCAGCATTATTTAGGTAATTTGAAGACATGGATTTTGCTAGGTGACAAAGTGTCTCAATCCATACCAGCTTTGGAACTAGAAATATATTAAAGGAACAATGTATAATCCTTATTTAGCAGGGAATATACTTTGGGTTGCCCTACCCTCTTATCGTGAATAAATATGCAAATTCATCAAATTCCTTGTATGACCACTAACTAGATGATTAGAAAAATATTTTAGAAAAAAAGCTGTGTAAACTGAATAGTAATGAATGGTCACTGAAGACTTCTCAGACTCAGCGGTGACTCAGTACTCAGTGCTGCAAACACCGTTTGTGAGTAACTGATTTGGTCAGTGATTTGGAATATTAATAAAGGAATACAATAGAAGAAAAAAACAGCTGTGCTGTAGGAGGCCTGACATTTTCTGCACCCAACATAATGTTATTTGAAAGCATGGGGAGTATCACATCAAGAAGATGTATTTTTTGCCATTTAACAGAAAAGAGAAAAAACAGAAATGTAAATGAAACACAGGAGAATTTAGAATTTTCCAAATTATGCAAGACTGGCAAGTCCCAAGTGCCTCAGCTCTCAAATATTCTACATACAGTGTTGTCATTGCACAGTAGAGGAAACACCATATAAATATTTGACTTGAAGTCAGAATCATTTTCTGGGAAACTGAGCTTTCATTATAAGTATTTCTGGTGTGAATAAACAAGGAGACCACATGAAATCTCAGCAGAATACAAAATAAACTTCAGACTTGGAAAAAAAAAAAAAAAAAAAAAAAAAAAGAATCCAAGTGAATAACAATTACTGGAGAACCAGGACAACAATTCTGCATGGCATTTGTGGTTCTGAGCATCTGGCCTGCATTAAAGCTTACCTGTGTGAATAAAGGGGAAATAATATGTTTGTTAGAGGTCCAGGTTTTTTTTGTTGTTGTTGTTGTTTTTTTTTTTTAATTGCCAAAGTTCAGTTGCTACAAATCTTTTTTTGCTGTACCTTCAAGAATGGAGTATGTAGAGCAGATTGGCTGACTGGGTACTGCTGGATATCGACAGAGAGCTTATGTGTACAGCTGCTCTCAAGGAAGTCTAGTCTGGGACTGGGACATTCCAGACCAGCTGCTGTTTAAATGTAGAGGAAGAAAAGAGCCCTCTCCAAAGGATTTTGCAGAGTAATGACTACTCAGGAAACTATTTAAATGCTCAGGAAAAGCTGCACATAACTATTTGTTTGCAAGAGTTTCTTTTAGGAACAGCTGGTTTTAAGAAATCATGTGAAAAGAGATACTGAAATTGCTTTGGGGGTTTTGGGTCAGCTCTGTAAGTTCTGAATATTAAAACATCTGTCCAACATACAGCTAGTAAATAAGAAATTATTTGTAGTTTTACAGTAAAAGCCAGCAGGGCGTGTTTGATGTAGAATAGAACAGGGAGGCCGTAGGAAAGATTTAAAGCTGTCAAGGAGCTGAGAGAACAGTTTTAACAGAAGCATTGTGAATAGCCACAAATGGGGTCAGATTACATCAGGGAAGGCATGAGGAAAAAGATTCTGGTTTCAAGACAGGAAAGATGAGCGCCTGGCAAGAGCTTAGCCATATGAGCTGACAAGAAAGGCTACATAAGAAACATGTCAATAAGCAGCATACCTGAAAACTACACACATAACAAATAGCTTTATCATACCTAAATGCAGCTGGCAAATAGCAGCTCAAGTTACCAGCATTTCTGGGAATGCAAGACCACATGGTGTCCAAAAACACTGTGGAGAGGGACTACATATGCATGAACAGCAAGCAAAGTAGAGAACAAAGTGAAAATGACAGGCAGAGATTGCCACTGACAGAGGAACCTTGTCACACCCCTGCTTTTATCCATTCTGATCTTCTCAGAGCAAATACATTGTTTCATCTGAAGTTTCTATCTTCACTTAGCACAAAAGCAAGGGCTGCTAGTTCAGATGAAAACCTTCTGCAGAATCACTGTCAAACATCTGTTGATACTGTGGTAAAAGCAATTGACCCTTACTAGTCTCAGGTACATATAGAACAGGCTGAAATAGCAGAGTCACAAAGATCCAAATGAAGAAGGAAGGGAAAAAGCAAGAGCAACTACCAAATATTGTCCCATCGATGCAGCAGATGATTCATACAACATAAGTACACGAAGGAAAGTCAGTATTCTTCTTGCTCATATTTTCAGAGACAGACTCTGAGAAGCAGTACAGTCTCTGAGCTTTGACCCAGCCTGCTATGCAAAAGTATAGGTTTGGGTTTTTTTTTCTTTGTTTGCACAAGGTAGCTTGGGTAAATGCGAGGTGAGACAAATATAAGCTGAAATAAGTCCTACAAATTGCTCATGATAAAAATGTGCCTGAATGCTGCAGTCAGGAGAGAAAAGCTGTGCTGAGCCTTGATGCCTGACCAAATCCTCAGCTGCAGAAAGTGGTGCCACAGTGCCTGTCCCTCTGCAATACAGCAAAACAAAACAAAACAAAAAGTGTGGCTGTACATACAGGTTGGTGGGTTGGTTTATAGAATGTTTCTTCTTTAATAAGAAGCTGTATCCTCATATGCAAACTAAAGGGAAAACCTATCAGTTCCACAAGACTCTATTCTCAATTTAAAGCTGCAGGGAACATAATTAGAATGTAACAGAAGCCATTAAATGAGGGTGCACGATATACACGCCATATCCTCAATACAGACAGACCCATCTGCCTGATGACTTTATCAGCAGTTGTCTTCTTTTTTTTTTTTTTTCAGTTTTGTTATTTATTGCAGCATCCCTGCTGAATATCACTACTAGTTTTTATTGTGTTAAAGGTTTAAAAAGCATAATTCTAGATTTTAAATGTGTGTGCAGTTGTGCTATGTAGTATGACTGAGATTTGTAATTTAAATCTTTCCTGCCAAGTATGTTTTCTAATCTACAGAGAATTTTTCATCTCATATTTTATCTCCCCAAAGAACCTTACTCTATCTAGATATGATTAGCTTGTAGCTCGAAGCCAGTTGCACACAGCTACAGATTGCAATCATGCAAGCAAAAGATGAATAAAAACCTGAGTGGCATTTCTTTTCACAATGAATAGCAATATTAATAAGTCAATAATATGAGAAAAGAGAACAAAGATTCTATTCCTGCTTGTATATGAAGTAAGATAGTGATTGACTGATTGATTTTGCAATAGTAATGAAAAGAGTCAGAATTTAAAATGTAAACTGTGAAATATAAGTAGTAGAGATGAAAAAGAAATATTCATTTCTTTAATGTGATCATTCTATTTCTTCCTATAGCTTTTTCTGTACAGTGGAAATCTTCACACCATTGTTTTGGCAACAGTGATTCTCTGTTTAAAAATACAGTATGCACCAGTACATTCTTCTTTTTGTCATCTTCTAAATCAGCTTTGTCACTAGAAAAGTTATTACATGACCTTTTCTTCAGTAAATCATCCGCTAACTAATCAAGGCAAGAGTAAACCTCACTGAAGTGTCTCACGTAACTGTAAACCAACAGTAAATTTACCTTAAAGTATTCTGTATAAATCACACAGGTAGGATTAGAAAAACAGAAGAGAAATGGGCTTTACTAATCCTCTGCAGACCTGGTTACCTGAGACACAATGATGGCTCGGCTGATGAGTGTAGTTACTATTTAGTATCTATAGACCTGAGAGAAACTGTTCAAATGAGCACAGCTGTGCTCCTGGCTAGGCTGTAGATGGTGTCAGAAGAGCTTTTGCTTAGTGATATCTAACATGCAAGACTGTCAGTGGTCACAGATAATCCCTTATTTCCTTCTTAAATAAGAAGTTTTGATAGGTAGGCCTAGTGGAGAGAAATGCACACCTCAGAGGTAGGATTTGGGTGGATGGGAGTAAGAAGGGTTGCACTGCTGTAATATTTATCTTACGTTTTATACCCTTCTTTATTGGTATAGGACCAAAGACAGAGACTCTCCTTTCTTATGCTGGTTCTGGAAGAGATCAACTGAAGCACATGTACACATGTCCAATCACAGGCTGCAGCAAGGGGAATATATGCAAAAGGACAGCAGCCCTGCATGTATCAGCAGCCCCCCTGGGAGCTAGCTTAGAGGTGACAATGGGTGCACGTGCACCCATCGCTGATCTGTCCCCAGTCACAGGCTATTGTTATGCCTTTGGAAGCTGAAGTGAAGCCAAAGCTTATTTTGAATTTAGAAAAGGCCCAACCGTATTTGTGTTTGATGCTTTAGCCTGGCGTGAATGAGAGTGCAGAATGCCTGAGGGGTCAAAAAGTCTGAATGTGAGCCTTAGCTTACAACACTCTCCTATAGAGTCTCGCTCAAGAAAGTTAGGAATTGCTAGAGTTCAATATTTTGATTAGTCTTCTGTAATACAGATGGACCATTGAAAATGTCTGTTCTGATACAAAGATGTGTTTAATTTAAAGGTGCAATTGCAGATTTTCCTAAGTAATGCTAACAAGGTGGCAAAAGTAAGTCAAGATGAATGACACACATCTCATTCTGACATTACTAAACTGTCCTCAGTCATATTTTACCACATGTAAATCAGTCTACATACTAATGTACAGTTATGTCACAGTCTGTCAGTTAATCTTGCTAAAAATTAACTAGAAAAACAGAACAACCTTTATTTTTTTCTTACAAAATCATTTCTTAAAAATTTTAAAGTAGTTTCTTAAATCATAATATCTCCAGGTTGAATATTTTTCACTTTGCTTTGAAGCCATGTGCTGTCATTTTAACTTTATCACCTACTAACTCATTCTTTGCAGTGATTTCCAAGTGAGATGTGTGCCTAAGTGAGCTGAAAAGTCAGTTGAGGTCACTTCCAATAGCTGGAAACTGTCTATAAACAGGATTTCAATGTGCTTGTTTGTTTGTTTAGAAGCTCCCCACAAAGTTCAGTCTTTTTCAGATTGGATTTCAAATAGTCTTTTTTGTAGTATAGTTACATAATATTATGCAGTAAAGTCACACCAACCAATCCACCACAGTTTACAACTGCACAATATTATTTAATGCTTTTTAAATATTCTTTTAATGAGTATAGCACAACTCCAGGATTCCTCCGCTCCTGAGCTCCATTTAAATCAGAGCCATTAAACCTGAATGTCTTTGCAATGAAAAAGCTGCACTTGGTCTTTGAGTGATGACTACAATCTCATAATTACTTGGGTAAATGAGCCATGAAACACTGTCAGCTGTACTGCATCCAATATATACTACCACTGAATATTTTATTGCGCTACAAAGATTTAAACATTACATCGAGATTTACTTAACTCAATGTTATTTATTAAGAAACCTGACAATAAATACGGGATAACTGACAATATCACATGCATATTTTGAGACAGGTATCATCGTGAAAGTAAAAATAAAAACAAATGTAAAAGATGAGAGGTAAAGTTTTCCAGAAACCATAACGTTAAATAATTTTAGAAATCCATAAATAGCTGTTTTAAAAATGCTGATGAAATTTTGAGGAAAATGCTAGCAACACTAAGAGACCTCCATATGAGAAGAGAAGGACTGACAATACCCAGTTTACAGAAGAGATGATAAAAAGCTATTGATAGGGTATTCCCTATAGGATTTGAAAGCATCATAATTTAATGATGACTACAGAACTATTGACACATAATGAACAGGAAGTAAGAGTGCTAGGTAAATGAGATTCACTACTGAATTGGCTAATTCATTTGGACAGCAGTGATTTAGTTCACCAGTTAGTTATTTCAGTGATTATCAGTATTATAGCAGTCATAGAAGAAAAATTTCTCTCTACACCAGAAGATGTTGATATCCTAAAGAATACAGCTTGGTCAAAACATTCAAGAGATTTCCTAAGTTCAAGAAAACCTCTTACAGACAATCAGGAAACTGCTTTATATAAAAGAAGTTTCTTTCTGGTCCACAGATGAGTGGGTGTTTTGTATTCTGAAATGTGAAGACCTCTAATCCCATCTCATTATCAATATAAATGTCTGATTTTATTAAAGGCTCTGCTAAATCCATGGCTTTAGCAATGTCTGATAGCAGTAAGTATCACAGATTAGCTATGGACTAAGAACAAAAGTTTGTATCTATTTTCTTCACCTTTGATCAGCTTCAAATGTCCTATCATTATTATATTGGCAGAGGAATTAAATGAGGATCATTTTGCCTTTTCTTTTTTACCTCAAAAACATTCCCTCTGTCAAAAAACTTTTAATTGAAATTTCTTCAGAACTCCATGTGACAGCAGAATCCTACTTTCAGAAATATGTTTCAAGACAGCTAAGAATGTTAGTAGAAGGACCAGCTGAGGGAAAGTCTTCTAAACTGACGGACCTCAATGATTGTATGATTAAAAGGAATTAAAAAACCCAATTCTGCAGAAATTCTGAGGAAAGTATTTAGGAAAGGAACAGACATGTTCCTGTTCAGTATTCACTCTGAATTAATTCATGAGCAAGTTAGCTGCTATCCTAAAAATTCAGACTGAAAATCAACAGGAACGCTGAAACAGACATATTTTTGGCCTAAATTTGAAGAATAATCCATTTAAAATATGAAAACATTTTCATTTGGTATTTCTCATCAGCATACAATGATCTTATGTGTGCAAGGACCAGTTACAATAGGTTCCCACTGGACCACCTCATATTCCCTTTAAATGAGCTTGTATTGCCATCAAAGATAATTATGATCATTTTGTGATTTCAGTATAATGTAAATTAGATTAGAGAGTAATCTGTTGTAGAATAGGACATGAAATGAACTATAAAGAAATATGTTTGAAACCGTTTTAGCATTTTTATTGGACTACCTCAGTCAAGTAGCAATAAAAGTGCTGAAGAACAAAAGAAACCCATCCATCCAGACTGGTTTTACTTTTTAAACAGAATGAAAAACTGAAACTGTAGAGAGGCTAGAAAAGACCTTGTTTGGGTAGTAGCTGTATGCTGTATTCACATTTTAAATTGGTACTTAGTGTTATGCTGACTTCTCTATGCCTATTTCGTGCTCTCTACCTACAGCTTTCCACATATGAGTCAAACCCCTTTTGTCTGGAATAGGTGATACAAGGCACAGATAAAATTCAAAATTAGCGGAAGTTTATGACCAAAGATTACTTGTCTCTGGTGGCTAAGCCAGCATCCTTGCTATAGTAGACAAGGAAGGAGGAGAATGCCAAGATTTCTTGTGTGCGGGCTAGGTTCTATTCGCAGGGATATGAGTATGAATGTGCAATGATCACTGACCAAGTGCAAACTGAATTTTTTCAAAGGTAAAGAGTTTAACTAAAGAATAGATCAACAGATATGTCTAATGTGACATGAAACTAGAGTGATGAATATTCGGGAATAGGAATATTATAGGCTAGTAAATAACTTTCCAGGGTGAATAAATGTGTCCTGATATGATTCAGAATGAGTCAGCAGGCAGTGAGCTTCAGAATGCTGTAACTTGTGGCAAATAAGTTACCTCCTTCTTACACTGCTATTCTTAATTTCTGCATTGGATAGAAACACAATTTTAATGCACTAAAACATAGTCGCAGAATCCCAAAGTTGTCTCCTTTTTTTTTTTTTTTTTAGACCAAAAATCCATCAAATGTGGATTTGTTAAGTTCTTCAATTACAGATAATTACGATAGGATTAATGTTGTCCTGCAGATTTGACTTTTCTCTCTGATGCACCAAACGCCTATGGCAAAGATGCCTCAGCGAGCTACCGTATCTGAGGAGCACAGAAACAGCAGAAGAGTCGATACTGAGTAACAAGAAAGAAATAAAGACTTCTTCCAGGTTCACAGCCCATTCCAGTCCCTGTTCCTCAGGTAGCCACAAGGAGTGATTTATGCCAGTGACTTTTTTTTTTTCCCAATTCTGTCCCTGTGCCACTGGGAGGCGAGCGGTGAGTTAAAGGCTGTGTGGCGTTCAGCTGCTTGCCTGGTTAAACCACAACATTAAGCTTCCCATGGAAGAGCTCATCGTGCATTCACAAGTAGATGCTGCTTATTTCTAGTGAAACTCAATGCTTTGCAGATGCTGGACTTGTCCAGCCACAGTTTAGGGATTGCCAGGGAATGTGGTTAGTTATTGCTAGTAAATGTCAGTGGGTGGAAATTATTGCCTATTCATTTTGCTTTGTAGGATATAAACCTATAAGATCCTGTAGGATATGTGAATGAACCTTCACAATAAATCTACTTCACTCCCTCTCCAGTTTCTCATTTTCTTTCCCCTGAAGGCAGAATAAACTTGTAAATAATTATGCTTTATTTTACTAGCACTGAAATCCGATTAAGGAGACTTAAACAGGCACAACAGTCAGCTGTATAAAAGACAGTTTTCCAGCAGAATATCTGAGCAGTTGTCGAAGTAATATATTTAGGACAAACTGACTGGATGTGTCTCATGAGGGACGCACTACTTCCACTGTAGGGTCTTCATAATGGTTGTTTGTCTTGTTAAACTAACAAATAAAATTCACCATTCTACAGGACGAGGTTTGACAGACTCTAAAATCTAAAGCAACTCCTGTAGCTTTTAATAGAAATGATTAAGCAGAAAATTGCCTTAAATGTTTCCTGGGTGAGGCAAATGAATGATAATTAGATTGATTAAATGGAAATGCAGTTGTGAGGTATTGGTTGCTTTCACACAGAAAATGTACTTTGTAAATGTATGAAGAATAAATGGGTCTGATGAGAAAAGTTTGAGATAGTTGTATAAAATATTTTGACTTTGGGACAGCTCTAACTCAGTCACAGTGGATCACATTGGAAGTAGTACCTTAAGTGTGTATGTAGAACCATCACACCAGGAGACAAAGAATTTTTGCCTAACCCGTTTGAAGTACCAGGTTAGATGAGATTGTTGAGACGAATATGGCAAGTATGTGGGATTCCCTGAAAATAGCACTAAAAATCAGTTGTGTATCCCTTCTTCACTTGCTCAGACTGAATGTCACTAGAAGCTGACTCCTGTCCATAGGGTGTAAATGCAGAGTAACTTCATGAATAACAATGGACTTATACTGCTATTCAGTAGGCATGACTATGTCCCAGACACCTCTCTCAACATCATTTTTAAATATTTTACTGATCTTTGAGTATTTACAGAGCTCAGACAGAGTCTCCCTTTCTCTTTTAGGTAAGAACAATTCCATCAGATGAATCACAAATATTTGCACATCAGCAAACCAAATCCCTGTGATACAATCCTTTACAATACACAGCATTTACAAAAAATAAATTAATGAAGAGTAAAACAGAGGAAAGTGAACTCTACTTCCCCTGTAAGAGCAAGCCGCTTACTTCATTGGAAATTACACTATTTTTTCCCCATTATGTTTGTAACTGACAGACTGCATGACGTTTTCCCTTTACCTGGCATGTTAGGGCTCCTGCAGTTGGACTAAGTGCTATAAAGGAGCGAGCAGAGCTGTGACTTAGGTATAATGAATGATCTGTCCTCACCTCTGCAGTTCCCATTGCTCACATGAGCAGTTTGACAGTGTGCCAGTTCTGTACAGCTCTGGCCACCCTTTTCCCACTGTTACCTTTAACTTAGCCAAGTGAAAGCACTTATGTTCTGGACAACAAGAAAAAGGATATCAGATACAAAAACTGATTGCTAAACTTAAATTGACCTTAAGTTTTCAGGTTTGTGAAGAAAGCACAGTGCTACCAACTAGGAGAACAGTAGGTGCAACTCACTCAGATTCAGGTTAAATTTATAAATGCTTGTCACTCACATTGTGCTGCTGCATTTGCATCAGAACGCAGCACACTCCATAGTGCTTACCATTCCTGTAGCACTGTAGAGCAGGGAATGAGAAACAAAGCCTGCCATCAGAACTGCAGGAGAGGGCTGGGTGAGAAATATGCAATGCAATTATTATGGCTTAGGCTGATAAGGACACTGGGGCAAATGCCACTATTCCTGCAAAAGTGTGCCATGGGATTTGTATACATGCATTATTCAGGACATCAAGCAGCTTTACAGTTCTTCTAGAAGCACAGATAGCCTTGCAGGCTATGCTATGCAGTATTCTATTAAAGGTGGAAGGAGTAGTTACTGAAGCACTAACACTGCTGTATGAAATACACTGATTCATACACGTCAGCATTGGCTCCACAAATTCACACCACAGCCACTGATGTGGGCCAGGACATGGGTGGAGTGAAGCATCTATGTGGTAATGTGCTGCAATCAGACACAGACTTGACAACAGGCTGGAAAATATTTTTCCAGCAATAGGGCTGATTAGACATTCACAGCTAGAGCTGCAGAGCTGTAGAAATGCAAATAGATTTGTTCCCCATAATGGCAGCAATTATAGCTTCGCTTCATCCTATAGATGGATCAAAGAGAAGAGTAAAGAACTGACATTTCTGCACACTAGGATTGTTCTTTCATTATTTCTATGCTCCCAGGTTTTTATGTATAGTGGACAAAGCACCCATGAATATACTGCAGTGTAGCCTTTTAGGGAGGGAATAATGAGCTATAATATATGGTCTAATAGCTCTTTTCTTGCTCTAATTTCTCTGCCTCCACGTTCATTTTATGACTTTAGAGATCAGAGAAAAAAGATTACATTCCTAAATGAGCCAGTCTGAACATTCCCTTCTTGGGAGGACACTGATATTACATCACTGAGCATTGCCTACTAAAAACTATGGTAACTTTTGTTCTTGATACTGTTATACGGCAGCTGTAGTCAAATTTTTTTTATGCACTAAGACCGTTTTACAGAGCATCTGTTTAGGCTTCATTGTAAACTGTAAGTTGCAGAAATCCTTTTATTTTTTTGTCTTGTAAATCTCACATGGACAATGGATTACTCAGAACTCTTGCCAGTAGCAGCGTGTACCACAGGCTGAACAACAGTGCATAAAATACTGCTCGTATCACATGAGAGAACTCTTTCCTAAAGCAGACAGGACCTCGACAGACATGCAGGTTTTTTTGAAACTATTCACAAAAGTGAGAAGTACCTCAGAAATAAAGGAACATAAGCTGTTCCAGGTTGCCTGTTGGCATAGTTCCACGTAATTAAGTTAACAAATAATTTTGGGATTTATAGACAAAACTTTATAAAGTGCCCTTAAGATCTCTACTTCCTTCAGTCTGGAATCCTGTCTATGCTAACTTAGGTATTGGTTTTGTTGTTGTGGTTTTAATTATTTTTATTGTTAATTGCACCTCAGTGTTTTCTGCACAGGCACACTTTCCTTTTTCTTGATGACTTCTGTAGTAAAACCACCATGTTTTGAAACACTGAAAGAGCTAGACTTTACAGAACTACTTGCACTTGTCAGACACCTACTGAAGTTAACAGAAGTTTGTGCCGCACATGGAAATAATGATGATAATGTTTTTTTCCATTAAATGAATGTAGAGTAAAAACCGAACAGAATATGAAAGACAAGACAGAAGAGCACAGCAGAGCCGCCTGCAGTTAAGCACTAATGATAAGAGATTGGAGAATAAATCTTGATCCTGTCTGATAGATGAAGATGCCTCAAGACTGGAAATGAATGTTAAATACCCATGCAGTCTCATGAGGCTGCATGAGGCCACGTCCCGGGTGGGATCAGCAGCTCCGACCACTTTCCAAACTTTGTATGAACTGCACTTTGCCACCCCCTGCTGTCCAAACCCTATCCAAGCCGTAGTCATTTTGTCCAGTTAAATCCTTGTTCAAAGCAAACAATGTTTTCTGGGCATAGAACTAAAACAGTGGGTATAATTGCCTTGCAGTGTCCTTCTGCTTCACAAAATCTTACACGAGCTTGGCTCTGGGATGTTCCCAGCTCCCAGTACAAACACAGAAAGAGAGCTATAAGTATAAGTTCAGTACATTTTGATTGCCACTTCTCTGGAAACTTTTCAGCTGACTGCATTTGGGATGGGACACAGCCTCAAAAGGATGGGCAGGATTCTGCATGGAAGCCTCTGGCCCACAAGCCACTCTGTTGCTGTCACAGAGCACGTGACTTTGACTCAGCCTAACGAGTCCCTGTGGATGGATTTTTCCCAACTTTTCCTCCTCTTCCTCACCTTCTTGCAGCTCCAGCCTAAAGAATAGCCTTGTTTTTCTAGAATTTGTACCTGCTTCTGCTGATTGACAATATTTTCAAACTGAAAGTAATTTTAGTGAGTGTTAGAACTTCCAAAGGATAAAAAAAAAACATGCCCAGAATCTTCATTTGTATTCACTGAAGCCTGAATCTATTTGGTGGCATAGAAAGCTGAGCTGTCTGCAACACCTTATCAGAAGAAAAAGCACAGATGAAAGGAGAAATCATGGCACTAAGGATTTTACATTTCCTCTGCACTTTGATGTTCAGCTTTCACTCCACTCCCTACCCGAAGCAAGCTAACACCATGGTGTGTGACTACATGCTTCTAAGTGGTAGAGTCTGCCTCCAGGCACCCTCCTTATAGTCTTCCTTGCTACACTTGAAAAATCATCGGCCTCCCCAGCATCTGTTCCAGTGACAACGACCAATGCTAAAAAAAGAGAAAGGGCATCCTAAAGGCAATTTTATCAACTAAAAATCATACACGAGGCTTTTTGTATTGTCTGTCAAGAGAAAATTAAAAATAAGTCATAAAAATATAATGATCAGAGAGATCAAAGAAGGAAGAAAAAGAGGGGAAAGTAACTCTGACACACTTTAAAGGCAGAAGCCCCTGCAGAAAAGGAGGTATGAAGGCACAAATATATCTGCATGGCATCTTGGCACCACACTGTTAAAACTTCCCTTAAGACAGGGGCTTATATAGTACTACTACAGAATAAAAAACACAGCATTCCTGCGGGGATATTGGCTGAATAACATGGCAGTGTTTCCATGTTAAAAAAAAGCAGCAAAAGATAAAAAATCAGTCCTCAAACAAGAACTTCATTAAACGACATAGTTTGTTTTCTTTGGATCGTGCTGCTTTTAGTTTACATTTGGATCACATTTTCCAGCTCTTCACAATAAGGCATCAACAATTGAATAGAATATGAGGTTTCTGAATAATAAAAATATCCCCTGGTGTAGCACCTTACTTAAAATATCAAAGATAAAGAGGTTTGTCAATAAAACCAGGCTTCATGGCACAAGGTGTGGCACACCTCTGAAAAGTGTAACTTTGCTTTCAGCCCTCCCAGCTGTTACCGCAGGCTTTTGTCCTTGCAGCACAATGGGGGTAGTATCTAGAAGGTGCTGTTGAAAAGAGACATATAGGCAGAGTTTTGAATAATTAATTCTTTTATAGCTGAAGCCACCCAGAGCCAGGACCTAATAATGAGAGGAGGAATACAGAGGAGAAGAAATTTTGAGTGGTATAGCTAGAAGATCCTTGTTTATCGCCCATGACAAGCTACCTCATGGTGTGTGTATTTTTGTCCTCAGCAGAGAACCTCTCACTAAGGCCCTTTAACCAGGGGAAACATTACTTGAGAAGGTTTGTGGGAATGTTTGTCCTTCAGAAGGGAATGAGCGTGAAGCCTTTGAAGGAACAAAGTCTCAGGTAACCATTGTCAGCTATTTTATATATTTACTGCTATGGATTACTTATCAGGTCAACATGTCATTAATAGACTATTCTTTCATTAAAACCAAAATTAGTTACAGCATCCTTGCTGTGTGTGTGGATGTCATATGTAAAGATTATATAAGAATCCCCATCCACATTACTGGAAAAACAAGTTGATGAAGTTTTGGGGGCAGGCAGCAGTAACTTGTGTCTCAATGAACTGAGAAAAATACGACAAAATGTATGGGCTTACAATTACCATTAGATAATTTTGGCAGGTTTAACTACTACCTTCTCTTCCCATTCATTTTTGAGTTGCTCACTTGTGAATGTGCCAGTTTGACAGCCCCAAAGACACGGAGCATCTGTTTGCATATAAAGGAAATATATTTACAACATTCACTTTCACAAACTGCTCCCGGAAGAGCACTTCAGTCACACACGTGAGGGGCTAACAAGAGGATCAGTGATGTAAAACCCCCAGCATCTTGCCAAGAGCACTAATGAAGCTGCAATTTGCCAGCGAAAGGTTGGAACTGTATCAGGTTTCGCAGCCTATTTCTTTTACTAGAAGTGCAAGGGGACAACCAGTTCAGGCTTCTGAGCCACTTCCAAGTCTGCAAGTGTTACTGTACTGAATGTAACTTCATTGGCGATGGGCTGAGATTGCTGTTTCACAATTCTGGTAACTACTTTGAAATACTTTGAGAACTAAGCCAAGTAATCTGAAAACGAGGCTGATTGTGAGCATTCTGACATCCGCCATCACAGCCAATAATTTTAGCTAATGAACTCCCCAGTTTTCTAATAACTGTTCATCAGAATTGTTTCATTTACTGTATTATTTGGAGTCCTTGGATAAGTGTTTGAAGATTCTGAGCCTTCCCTCAGCAGGAGGGCTCCAAGCTGGAGAGAAGAGCAGCGAGAGGCCCAACCCGAGCAGGCTGTGAGGGGGCTGGCTCGTCCCGCCATCAACACGGAGCTGCTACTGGCTCTTCCTGAGCCCGGATCCGGCACATTAGGCCCACAGTGTGGACAGCTGCCCCCACCGCCAGCGTAGTGGTGAAATCTTTTTGTTTGATTGTCTGTTTGAGGTGACGCCGGCTGGGAGCTAACGACGGTCCGAGGCACCACTTCCCCACCGCCTTCCTTCGCACAGAACCGAGCGGTAGAGGCGGAGGAAGGGCGGCCAGAGCTCCGCGTTAAAGCGGGCTTCGGAGGAGCGGCGCTTTGAGGTCGGCCCGCGGCGCAGGCGGAGCGCGGCCGCCCCCTGCTGCCCGCAGCCCGCCGTGCCGGCCGAGGATCCCCTGCAGCAGCCCGGAACGCGAAAGCTCGCGCTGCGTGAAGTCGTTCTCGCTGCTGTGCTGAACGCTGACGTGAAACGCTTCCACCTGCTGTTTCTCTCATTTTCCCGCACTGTAATTTTGACGGTAGTTGTGTGGGTTTTTTTTTTTTTCTTCTCTTTGATGCCAGTTGGAAGTAAATGCTGTTGGCCTGTATCTTTAATAGGGAAAAGAGCCTGCAGAAATTTCAACTGAATGTGCTGTCTGTTACACACGTGACCAAGTTCAGCAGCAAGATGGGATCGGTCAGCGTTTTATTAAAGCCATGAGTAAGGCTCTTGCACCGAATGGCTGACTCACGATCAAGCAAATGCTTTCTGGCTATATCAGAGGGCTGTTTGGGAAAAGCACCAAAATGGGATTATGATTTGGACAGGAAATTAGGTTCTGTAGTAACCCAGCTACATTTGTAAGCCCTCTGGCTCTTTCAGTGCACTTTGATGCTGGCCTCACTACAGCTGTTCTCCCTTCCGCTACACATGTAGATCTGAGTCACCTGTGTGGTGATGGCAGAGCACAGCGTTACAGATACCCACAGCTGTGCATCAGTCACATGGCTGCCACTGGCTGGAGCAGGGCACTGCCCTTCAGAGTTGTGTCACAGCTCTGCCACTCGGTCCCATCCCTTAACCTGTCAGCAAGTGTTTTCCACATCTAAAGAGCGCAAAGTATTCTGCTTCATAGAAATCTATCTGTACTTGAAAGGTATTTTACAATATTCCAGTGAGAGAGGCTACGTAGTACTCTGGTTACATGTAATAATGGTTTGCTTTCTGGATTCTGTATAATAAGTAAAATGTAGGGCTAACTGTGGGCTTCTCTATGTACAAGATAAAATAGCATTAATAAGAAGAATACTGAAAGCTGGTTGAATCAAGTCACTTGTCATGGAAGGGCATGGTGGGTGGAAAACCCACTCAACTGCTGGGCTCACAGAGTAATGAACAGTGGTTTGGAATCCATATAGTATTGGGTTACTAATGGCATTCCTCAGAGGTGGGTATTGGGAGGTATTTTAAATGTGATCAGAGAAGGCTCTGAGTATCTCATTCTAACCTTCAGGTTTTCATTTTTCTTTAAAGTTTTCCCCTGTAAGGGGCTGGGTTGGATCAGAGGTCAGTTCCACCCTAAATTATTCTGTGATAAAAGAGTGGTGAAGAACAGCTTCACTCATAACATTGTTTGAAGGGAGAGAAACTGCAGTCAGCTGTACCCACATCCTGATGATCAATGGAGGGCAACTGCATAAACAAGATAATATGGTTTGCAACAGGACCGAATGACATCAGATAAGTCTTTCTGCTTTTCTAAAATGAATTGAATGATACTTATGTTCCACAGAGATAGCATGAACACACTGTTTCTTATCCCAAAATCAAATATATGAACTGGGTTGTAAGGACGGCTGAAAGGAAGAAATAAGGTGAGCAATTTAAAAAAAAAATGCTTTGTTTTGCATTTTCTATCTGAACCAACGTTCAATTTTCTCATAGATCAGAGACTACAAACAAGGTATCAGTGTGCAGCTTCTAGGTCAGTCAGTGAATCTAATCCATATATGACCTTACATTCTTATTGTGGAGTTTCACTATTAGTCATTGTCTTTGTACAGATAAAGATATGTTAGTTGCTTGCGGTTTTTTTTATTATTATTTCTTATTATTTTTACCAGTACCATCATTCTGCTCTATATTTGCAGTATGTGGTATGCATATAAATACCACAGAACAGATCTTGATACTCATCCTCCCAGCAAGGGAGAGGCCAAAACAGAGCAGAGATTGTGGTGTTGTAACACATCTGGTTTGGTTCCCGCTAAGCTTCACAAAAGGGATTAGGTTAGGCTGAAGAGGTGGTGGTGCTGCAAAGAGCCAGCAGGGGCCAAGTCAGTATATTTAAGAAGTGAATGACTTTTCTGCATAGGATATGGAGCTGCCTATGAGCAGAAACTAATTAGCATTTCAAGAGCCACCTACGTGCATAAAGTCCTTGCTGAAGCAGAAAATAAAATAACCCTAGTCATTTTTCTTCACTAAGTGCAGAGGAATTGCCAGGTCACAGCCTGAACCAATGGTTAAGCAGCAGGTGAGAAGCTGTGGCTAACCCAGGGAGCTCAGGTGCAAGCAAATGCACCTGTGTGACTGGAAGGGGTGGAGCCAGGATCCACCCCTCTTCACCCTCATTTAAGAGTTAGCAGCTGAGGGAGCAATATTTCCTTGGATAGAGACTGTATTTCTCTTGAGCTGTTGCTAGTCATTAGAAGGGGTGAGCTACTTTTCTTTTGTTGTTACCTGTTATTGTTTTATAGTGCCTGCATCCTGTCAGAAGGCACTGTTGTTGCCTTCTTTTGCCATTCAGTAAAATTTTATTATTGTAGTATTTGTATTTCTAAAGAAAGAGAAAAGAAAGGAATGCTGCCTGGGAAGCTAATTGTTGGATATGGAAGGATGGGGATCAAGACAACTGAATATAGAGAAAAACAAAGTACAAAATGACTGACAGAAGGAGACTAGAGGCAGAACATGTACGTAACAGAGGCCATGTCATTGCTCATGTTGGTTTAGAAGAAAGCAGTATACTTGCTGTATGCCATGTCTTACAATGTAGTAAAGCCATGCAGTTTTGTATGGCTTGCAGCAATGCACAGTGTAGGCTGAATTAGAAATCTGTCTTTGAGTCATATGCTATTCCAAATGCTGCTGGAGCCAAAAAGCTGGGTTGAAAAGATGTATGGGTGGTCTACAGCTAGAGAAACAGGGAATGGCGGTATTTAGATACAATGCTGGGTGTTAGTTCTTTAATGATCTGTGAAGATTAAGGGAAGAAAATATTAAGAGACCTAGGCAAAAGTATTCATTTGTATAGTAAAAAACTTCCAATGCAACTGGGAAGGAACTCTATAGAACAGCAGCAATAGAAGCCAACAAAACAAGTAAGTTTTTGCCTCTAGATAGAGGTTTCTTGTGAGGAAAAAAATCTAGTCTTCCTATTTTGCAACAAATGCCATTTGCTCTTTTTCTGGAAGAGTGCACGACTTACGTTTTTCTTTTTAGCTTCCCCAGCCACATACATTTCCCTTTAATATGAATTTTTTGATATCCTTAGTATGCTAAGTGGTTCTTCTGGAAGAGAGAAATAATTACACCCTGCTGTTCACCACATCTGTTTATGAGAAGAACTGTGTTTTCTGCGTGATCAACTCTGCTGCAGTAAACAACATCAGATGCTTATCCCAGAATGGCTAGAAATACTAAGACTGAACTCGCAGCAACACATACTTGAGTGCGTTACAGTACTCTTGGAAGCATCCATCTCTGAGTGGATGTTAGTGGCCTGAGAAGTGCTGTTTTATATCAGTTCTTGGTTTAACTTGTCCACAAGTTGACAAGTCATTCAAATTAGAGTGGTTTTTAATTACATTATAGCTTTAGAAATGCTAGAACTCAGAAATATGTCTAACAGTAAGTCTCTTCCCTTTTTCATTCTCTTTGCAAAATTTCCATGCTCAAGACATCACAGTGAGTGTTTATTTTCAAACTACTCTAAACCGATACTTTTCTAACCTGTTTGGGATTTGTTTAACATCTTTAAACAGGAGTGATACACAGGAACTACCTCTTGCAGCTGCAACTGTGAGTTACAGCTTGCAACTCCACATGCAGAATTATTTTAGATACACAATGACCAAAGAATCAAAGCCCACATTGGGGCACTGAGCTACACACTCACAAGTAAGCACAACAACTGCTGGGCCTCACCATTACTTTGCCTTCTCTGGAGAACTCTGGAGAGGTGCAGTTTGATTTTTAATCTAAATAATGCCTGTTGAGTTTCCTCAGGTCATTGAAAAATGGTACAGCCCTCCCTCATGAAAGAAAGTGCCTGCATTAACTCCGGATAGGACAGGAAAGCAATAAAAAAAAAAAAAAAAAAAAAAACCACCCTAAAATAAAATGAAGAAAAAACACCCACAAAAACATTACCAACACAAGTACTATATTTTCACACACACACAAATTACTACATAAAAATTAATGTCTGGTTATTAGCTTTTTCATTATTTTCAGCCATAGGCTAAATATCTAGCTTCAAAATATTAATGGAAATTATTAAAGACAGACATCTGAAATATATTCAGAATATTTTACCACTGGGGAGGGCAAATTGCCTACGTATAACTTTCCATTCTCTCTCAGTTAATCTGTACAGCACCAGGATACTTTAATGCTGCCCTCCAACAGTTTCTGTTTGTAGCCCAAATAAAGCTTTTATTCTTGCCTCTGAAGAGCTTAAGCATTTGCTATTTGCAGGTGGTATATGAAGGAAAACTACATCTGTATTATTTGGTAGGAATGTGTGGTAGAAAACAATCTTTAAATTAGGGGAAAAAATACTAATTATACATGAAGTAATTCTGAACTAATACAGAAATGATCAACTGGGAGCTTTGGTGGTATAACTGCAGATCATCTTTTTAAAGGTATTTGCTTAGTTTACAGAGTGCTGTGTAACAGAGAGATTTTCTGCTACCCTTAACGTGGCCCCATTTTTCCTTGCAGAAACAGTTTCTAAAATCCAGAAGAATCTCACAGTACAGTAGATACAAGCCAAACATTTTCTTGGCTTCAGCCTACTGTACAGTACTGCGTGATTCTTTGGTTTTGCTCTGCTGAAGCACAGAACAGCTTCCAAGCTGCAAAGTCTTTCCACAGCCCCCAGATGAGAAAGAGTAATCAGATTCTAAGCTCAACGCTGTTTTGCATCAGCTGACTCCATTAGTATATTCCAGAAAGCTCCAGTCAGAAAGCAATAAGGAACATGCCCATAACCTAATTAAATGTCCATAGGTTTGCCAAACTACCCAGACATCTCTGGAAATGGTAAGCACAAAGAGAAGTCCAATCCCCAGTCATGCAGTGCACAGGGAACATGCTGAACTCCTCAGGTGTGTGTTGCCAATCTCATGTCTTTTTTTTTTTTTTTTTGTCCTCAAAAATATTTGGAGTGGTATTTGTTAATTCCTGATATCTCTTTCCATCTTTCTCATATGTTTATGTATAGATGCACGTGTGGGTTTGGTTTTCAAAATCATTTAAGGTTCAGTTTTTAAAAGAAAGAACTGAAAAATATAAAGGAGAAAAAAAAGTTGTGGACTGTAAATGTTAGCCAAGTATTTTAGCATGTGATGTCTCTCCACAGTGATTAGTAAACCAGGCGAATTTTTGCAATAAAATTAGAAACATTTTACTTAAGAAGTATGGAAGTGAAACAGGATTTTTTGCCCTTCTGTTCTTCTGTCTTCCTCTTTTTCTGCAGAAACTATTTAGTCAGATCTAATTCACACGTGATGCGATAATAAGACCTTTAGCATGACCTTCACTTAAAAAGTTTCTCTTGGCCTTAGAGATGACTCCAGTAATTTTACGTTATACAGTATGTCCCTGTCCATTATCTTGTGAGCTTTTAAGTCCTTCATTTTCTGTTAGAGACTTGTTCTCCTATGGAATGAATTCTGGTTAGAAGCATGGCATTTCAAATGAGAGAATGGTTCCTTTTCTCAGGAGAGGTGGTTAAGGTTACAAGGTTGTAGAAAGTAGGCCACGTATCAATCATAGGCTAGAAGTGCAGGACACAGCTTCCTGAGTGCCTGCGACAGTTCTTACACCCAGCAGTCTTGCCTCCTCTGCGTTCTCTGACATAAAATTACTGTATCTATTACACACGTTGTGACTTGTATTGATCATTGAGGGTGAGCAATTATTTTTACAGTTTAGTTTTTAATTAAAAAAAAAATTATCAGAGCACTAATTAGGAGTTCATCAATATAGCAGAAGGCATTCACTTACCCTATGACAATGCAGGAGATGGCAGTTCCCAAAAATGCATACGTTAAAATTGATCCTAAGTTACGAAAGAAATGTCTCTGAGGAGGAAAGTTTGGAAAAAAAGAAGTCCTTTATAATACAGTCAGTAAAAGAACATTAAAACCAAGTTGCATCTAGAAGTGCCATTCCATCCATTATTTTTCTTGCTACAACCCATAGATATAAAATTAAACAGTATAGGCTATTGAAGTTGTTTTGAAAAATATGATTTGATTTTTTTTTTTTTTTTTTTTGGTCTCTTGGAGTGCCTTGGCAATTCTGTCTTTTATGTGCCTGGCCAAATGCTTCAGGTTCACAGTAAAAGTGTCTGATATAAACTGTATCATGACCTTATCCCTTGAGTAAACTAAGTTTTGATCATGCAGGGTATAAAAAAATTGATAGGCTGCTGCCTACTTGTAGTGTTACCAGATGCAAAGTGGCCTCTTCTGAGAACAGCAATGTCTGTGAGTTACAAACTGCACAACCAAATCTCTGCACAGTGACAGGGAGCAGATTGCATTTTTTACCGATCCTGTTGAGTTCTTACGATGCAATATAATTGTTAACTGACTTTTTTTCTCCATTACTGGTCTGTTGGATCTAACAAGTAGCAGTCACACTGAGCCACTTCTGTAATTTAAGACAGAGGCACTTACCTTCTTTAAACTATATCCAGCATGAAATATAATAGGTGGCAGCAAAATATTGAAGAAGATGGAAGGATCAAATGTCATCTGCCAGAAAGGACAAAAGAGAGGGTAAGGAGCCAGAATGCCATTCTGAGTTCTGTTTTACATATTAACGTGTAGTTCCTTACTGCTCGTGTATGTAAAATTCAATTTGAATGTTTAAAGAAAGAAATTGGTTACAACTATTTTAAACATACAAGTGGTATTACCTGTGATACTGTCATTACACTACTGTACTACCCAACTGGACAGTCCCATGCTTAATTCCTAGTACAGTTAGTTTCCCACTTACTCAGCAGTGATAACAGAAAAGATCTGCACTACCCAAACCAAACTAATGCTTCTTTCAACACATGTCTATGTAGTTCCAAACAGAGCTAGCTAAAGTTGCTTGATGAGCTACTGGCTGTCACTTCTCATGCATTTTTCTGAACCCTGACCATCTTCATTACTTCACCCAAATTCAACTAAAAGTGATCACAAATGCTTTTACCTCATATTTTTAACAGGTAAGGAATATGTCTGTGGCTGGATAACGTAGCTCAGATGCAAGATAACTCACAAAGCTGCAATTGTTTAACTGCAAACCTGTTCTTCAGAAGTTTTTCAGTAAATCTGCTGATTGCTTCTCTAGCATCATTTCTGCGGTGCCATTAACTCTGTCCCATTGCCTACATATCTTGTATCTGTTTTGCAGGCAAAGGGGATTCCTTCTAACCTCAACAGGCTCAATTAGATTCAGACATTCCACAATGACTACTTGAATTTTCTGCAAGAAAAGAACTAGGATGAGATTTGCTTCCAGAACTGAATGTATGGCACTGATCTCTTTGTGATTCTTGCTCCATCCCACTGCCTGGCACAGCAGCAGGCAACACTTCATACTCCGTTACAGAGTTTGTTACACTCAGATTGCTGCGTAGTGACAACCCTATTCCCAGGGTCTCTCTGAGTGCGGTTTGCTTGAGATGCATCTGGAACCTTCTTATGCATGAGGGACAAGACAACCTCTGTCTCCTTTGTTTTATAAGGAGTAAGAATTTTTTGTACTGCCTCCTCATTGCAAAGCTGAAGCTGCTGTATGGGAAATTCACTGCAGGAATAGTTTAAAAGTACTGTTTGTAATGCAGAGCAGTTATCGCTGAGGTCTCCTGAGCTCACTTGATCATATCTTTCGTAACCTCATTTCACCTTGGGACATGAAATAGAGAGAGAGAAAATACAAAGAAAAGCTGTTGGGAGACACCAGTAGTCTTCTGAAGAGGCCCAGTTTCCTGAGCTTCCTAGACCACTTCTACCACAGCCAAGAAGCCAATAAATGAAATTTTGTACAGAGAACAGGGGGTCAAACTTCACCCAAGCAATCTTGTCTTTTTGGATGCATAGCCAAGCTATACACTGAGCTCTATTAGAAGTTTTTAGGAATGGAAGACTTCTAAAATGCGGTTATCTGCTTTCATTATTTCTGCTTTTTTTATTACAAAAGTATTTCTGAATAGAGAGTGAAAGCAGTACTAATGTTGCTATACATCAAAAGTATACCATTACAGAGGACTTACACCTAGATGTGTAAGAATGACTCACTCTCCAGTTCAGTCTTGGTATTTTGTATGTGAATAAGCAGAGTTGTCATCAAAACATCTGGGATCAGCATCCAAACACGAAGTGTTTCTGCAAATTTCCGTAGCTTTTGTTTCCCTATCTCATGATAGGAGTAAAGAGGAGATTTCCCACTCTTTAAAGGTGTTATATAAATCTTTAATGAGAGGTGAAGTACCTAGCATTACAAAGATGGTACTAAGTTGGTGATTATGCTGGCTCTCTAAAACCATATACAAAATAATGGCTATCAAAACTCCAGAGTGAGGATATTATTTTCTACTAAAGTTACTTAAATTCCTCTGGCAGTATCATTTCAAATATGTGCAGTTACCTACAAAACAAGGTTTCTAAGTAATTGTGTTCCAAGGTTTTATTTTTGTGATTTGGCGAGTTTGAGCTAATTGTGGAACTTGCTAAGTAATTTATGCAGACTCTGAAGCCTCATCACCTCACACAGAGATTTATTGAATCAGGTGCACTCATAAATTACAATGCCTGTCTATTTCAGATCATTCAATCACTGGAAACTTTACGGTCATTTGCTAGCGGCTGGATTTTCATGAATACTGTAATAAATTAGAGCTATAGAAAGATTGTCAGAAGGACACTGGGTCAATACATCTTCTCTGTGACCAGTAAAAAAAAATGCTCCTTAGCCCTTGTAAGCACTGTACACTGTGCCTCCGTTTGAAAATGCAGTAACAGTGACAGAATCCCTTAGCCAAATGTTGTACACAGATCAATGACTAAATTTCAGTGAACGCATACCAAACATGCATAAAAATCTCTGCTTTAAGTGAGTTTCACAGCAGGCTGTATTTGTTTTCTTCCTTATTAACACTGTTTGCTTCTGTGTTGGAAATAGACTGAGGTCCAATTTATTTGCAATACCTGGACAACAGATTTGACATCAGATGTCAATGGCCTTTTTCTGAGTTGACTCTGCTTATTTTATCTTGTGTCATTGACAAAATCTTTAATTGATGAAAAGAATATTGTAATATTTACTTCTGATGCTTAGGAAAGCAAGAATGCTTCACAGGACAGGCAAAAGTCTGAAAAACTTCAGAGAAAACTGATGTTTGTACAGCCTGTCAGATGAATATTACCTGAGAAGATAATTCATGATTGTTCCTTATACCAGTAAGAACATCATTCATTTGCAGATCAGCAGCCAAAGTAACTTTCTCCCCATTTCACCATAGCTATTTTTTCTTTGGAAAATTCTCAAGGCCTAAATTTCAGCAAGTATAAAATACATTCAATTCTTTAATTTCAGAGAAACTGTATTGATACATACAAACTATAGAGCTAGTTCATTATTTCCTCTTTCAGTTAGGTGGGAAATCTGCATATAATCTATCAAAAGCTACAAGGTGAAATATTTAAACTGAGTATCATAGAGTATGAATGCAGGACAAGCAATCTTTTTTCTAATCGTGTTTGTAAGGACTTTGGCCTAGAGTATGTTCAGCCTCATTTTATCTTCCACGGAAGAAATACTTAAAGCTTTTTCACTTTTTCCTGGTGCATTTCTACTAGCATATAGAGAAAACGGATTTCTATCAGTTGGGTAGCAAGCTTTGGGATTGTCCTTCAGCAAGAAACTAACAGAGAACAACCTAGCTCCACCTTCAGAGAGCTGTCTTCCTCTTCCAGATCTTTTTCTGATCTAGTGTGGGATCGATGCTTAGCATAAAAAGGGCAAATAGCATAAAACCTAGGCAAACCAACTTTACCCCTCAGTGAACGGAGACATGGTCTAGGAGCAGTAGAAAACGACCAAAACACCATAGAAAACAGAAAACTTTTCAGCCACCCTATCTCATTCTGTGTTTTCTGAATGCCATTGCAAATACTGAAGTGTCATGAAACTGGAAAATCATCCAGAGTTCACATAAGGTGCATTCTTCATCTAATACTGTTTTATATACATGGAACATCGGTTGTTTTTTCTACCACAGCCAGAAAAGGCAATGCAGCTGTCAGTACACTGTCCAAGTTTGCCTTCAATTTCAGGCACAGACAGTGATCAAGAACGATTTTTAGTCACCACACTTCAAGTAACTTTCAATAAACGGAGCGCTGTTTAAAGCTGGAGAAGAAAATAATATTTTAATAAGGCTATGTACTGCTCACTGTTCTGTCAGCAGCTGTGCTACTTCAGTACCTTTAGAGACAGAACACAGAGCAATGGCTTGCAGCTCCTTTGTTCAGATAAAGTGGTATTTTAAGGCTACATCTACTAGATCAATTATTTAGATTTAGAAGAATGAGAGCTGCCAGAAAATGACTTCTGTCATTTTGCTAGCAGATAGCTTCATTTGATAAACAGGAAGTGAGAGCTCAGCCTCTTTTTCCATTCTGCTTACTTAGAAATATAACATTGACAAAACACTCGCTAGCACATAACGTGCTGTTAACTTCATGGAACATGTGATAGAAAATGAATTCTCTTCATTTGTAAACTCAGATGTTGACTTTGGAACTAATTCAGCAAACATGATAAAATATTTCCTCCACTGGCATCAGAAATCTTGAATGAATGTTTTACATTTAAAATGAATTGAAGGATGTATCTTTACAAGTCGCAGGGCAGTCTGTTATTTCTGATAAATGCACTTAATAAACTCATATACTGAAGTCAGAAGGGAGTTGCAGTTGAACAAAAACCAGAGCATGGTGTGATCATGTTTTCTGTTTTGTATGTCAGTACTTCTGCCTGTCAGGAAGGCTGCCAGGCATTGTTTTTGTCTCCTAAATACAGTCAAATATCTCCCTCTTTCCTTTTTTATTTATTTTCTTTTTAATAGAGCACTTGCCCTCTTAAAGTGAATATGTTAGCAGGCTCAAACCTCTCCTGTGATTTAGAGAAACCCACAATTTGTAGTGGAGATTTTTAAGAATCTTCCTGCAAATTGGGACTGTAGAAACAGGAATGGGCAATCCCCTGTAAGGGCGACAGGAACTTCTGTGTTAGTCCTCCTCCCTTCCCATAACGTAAACCAGCTTCAGTATACCAAGTATGATGAAAACGTTCAAATGTAATAGATAAGTACATAAGCCTTGGAAACTAAGCACTTGAACTAAGACAAGCCTCTCGCAACTAGCAGGAAAAAGGATGAAGGCTCAGCAAAATCTGGCTGGCATGACTGCCACGGTGCTTTCCTGTCTCCACCCACCACAGCTCTCGGGTCTCAGCGTCTAGTCTAGTTCTCTCTTACGCTGTTAGGAGGCTAGCAGCAACTACAGGCAGGCACACGAGGCAAGGGCTTTGAGCAGATGGTTAAATCCAAATTCTGCTGAGATGCTCAGTGTACATTCTAAGCATAAATTAAAAGCTTTGTGTATTTATAACCACTACTATATACAAAAATATTTATTACTGTGATAGATAAACAATGATACTTGTTAAAGAGCAAAATAACATATTGAAATATCGTAAAAGATGTTTGTAAGGGCTTAGGACCTGCATGTGAGTATGTGATGTCTTTCAATTTAAAGTTTTAGAGGGATTTTGGAAAGTTTCTCTGCACTCATGAATTCCTTCAGTTGCTGTCCTTTTTTTCTTTTTTTTTGAACAGAGTATCAGGAGAAGCAAATATTGCAAAGGTGGAGAAAGAATATACTAAATAAGAAGAATATTTTAATTGTTACATATTGGAAAACAGAAAAGTCCACAGCGTTGCAAAGGACTCTAAATAAAAGAAGTAAAAGAAATATCTTGCACAATTCAGAACAAAAATAAATCATTTTTACCTTTTGAAGCATTGCATTGCCCTGATGAGCATTGACATTGTGACGGTTGATCTCTCTTTTGTATTGGTATTCATAGACCTGATTAGTTATATTAATAAGTAGGCTGGATGGCCCAGATTTCAGCTTTTCACATTCATAAATGGTTCCACTTTCAACATCTGATGTTTTTGTTGCGTATCGTATGATTAATCCCATTACAAGGCCTGGAGAGTAAACAAACAAACAAAAACAAAACAAAACAAAGAGATTCAGGTGAGTTTAAGCATTTGATGCTGCACAGTTGCTGACTTGGGGAAAAATGAACTTCCCTGCTCTTGCTCTACTACGGCTACAACATTATTTTCTCAATGTTTCTACCTTCGCACATGTACACTTAACTCAGTACTTCATGAGGGACCTTAAAATATTCTTTCAAATGGTAATTTCATTAGAATACTGATGTTGGTTTTCTATGTCCTCAGCTGTACTCCTATTCTTGCAATCCAGTTGCTGGAATCATTCTACTATAGCAATTGACTTGCTTAAATACTGTGTTTTCAATAGATATTGAAAGAAGGGGCATGAATATATAACTAAAGTGCTATACTGAGCATAAAAAATCAGTGATCTTGGTGGTTTTACACACTTCTTCATGGAGATGCATTTTGTTCTTTCTCTTGGCACTAGTGTGAGCTTGAGTGGTTGTTTCAGGAGAAGTAACTGTTATTTATCTAGATAACATTACGGGAGATGATTAATTGTGGGAAATAGCTGATATCAATCTGAAAGATAAGTTTTCTATGTAATGCCATGGATGCTGTGGGTAATTGGTCAGGTGTCAGTTATTTTCACATTTTCCACTAAGAGAGACCTCTGAACTGCAGGTTTCTGGAATAGACACAATGCGAGCTTATAGATTCCTGGCCTGATGATGCAACAGAATGACGTCTGTATTGCATATTTTGTATGTTCATGCATTTATGCTTGTTTGGTATGATCAGACTCTTTAGATGGAACAGAATTTAGATATGCAGCAGAAAACGACAAGGCTTTCTGAAGATGCAAAGCATTTGTGTAGTAAAGCAGATAATAAATCTAGCTGTAGTAAAAGACAGAAATCCTCAAAAAACCCCAAAGAACCTCTTTGGTTCACGTACCTTGAATCAAATTCTGTTTGATAATTTAAAAAATAAGAAGTGTTCTCTGTCACAGTAATGTAATAGCACAAAATTGCTTGAGGGAAAAAATATTTCAAAATCTAGTGTCAAATTCAGACTAGGAGTCAAGAGGGACTGTTCTTTTTTAGCATTCTTATAAGACATTATCTCCAGTGGCAGACTCAAGCTACCTCTGTAAGAATTTTCTGGAATGGAAACAAATGCATATACTGTTGATCATAGTCATGCAAGATGACCCTTGATTATAAATAAATCAATTTGCAGAAAATGATTGTTTTAAATATATGACAACAGTAGTTGTAATTCTCAGTCAGTATTGATCAGTTCTCTGCAACTGGCATTCAAATCAGCCTTTAGATTTTCTTCTACAGTTTTAGTTCTTATCCTCAGATGGAGTTCAGATTTGGATAATACACTGAACAGTAAAACAATGAAACCATAATGAAAGTACAGGGAAATTGTGAGAGTCATCAACAGCATACACATATTAGAGAATTTATATTAGAGCACATTATAACAATTGATATCCTTAGGGCATCAGTGAGGCTGTGAGGTCCTTTTAGCTTTCAAGGAAATTCTATGATGCTTTAGATGTGAACAAAATATAGATGGGCTCTATAATGGTGGGCTCTTTCAGAATGTTTTCAAATTCTCTATGGGAGGTTTGGACAAAGACAATTGCTGTGGCACTACACTATGCTGAAGGAATCAGTTAAGGTGGTGGAATAGTATTGTTCCTTCTGTAGTAATAAATGTGCCAAAGGCCCTAGATAAAACACTGGTAAATTAAAAATCTGGGAAGATTATATTTAATATTTCAGTAGTGTATCATTTATGGAATGCACATTCTTCTTTAAATTATTACATAATATTTCTTTAATGATAGAATTCAGGAGTCCAGAGTATTAATATAAATAATTCATTTTTAAGGAAGTGGATAATGAGCTTCTTTCCTCTACTCCACCTTCCAAACCGAAATCATGCTTTTGTAACATATTGTCTAGAACATTTCTTACTATTTGTTTAAAGAAAAAAAGCTTCTGGGAAATATCATTGTAACCATTTTTAATGTATTTATTATGAAAAAAAGCCAATAATTTCTAAGAGATGAGCCATGTTTCAAATTTAATGCATTTTTTCCAATTTCTGCATATTCTGTAAGCAGAAAAAAGTCCTTAATCACAGAGAAGAGTATTGGAAGGGATTTTCTAAGTCACCCATGCCAAATTCTTGAGCTAAACAAGATTTTTTTTTTTTTTTTTTTTCCAGGACTTTGTCTGGTCAGCTTCCCTTTAAATAAGGACATTAAGGGAACCCTCAGAAGAGGCTATGCTTAACCAATATTCTCACTGCACACCTGTCAGGAGTTAAGCTATCGGGGGGAGGGAATGTTAGACCTCCAATCTCAGCCCTCCAATCCCTTCCAAACTTCATGAAGCAGCTCAAAGTCCTGTGACATGGAGCCATTTCTTTCTACTGAGTGCTGTAATGATTGTGTTCTGCTCTTTGTCATTATGTTTTCGTTTCAGTCTGATAAACCAGTTCTATGGAACACAGCTTTAAGAGCAGGTACACCTCACCTTCATTTGTATTCTCTGGTGTGAGAACTATTCACACTGAGAATGGTTTTTAACTGATAGAGCCAATGAGACTAGCACCACTAATGCCACCATACTCATGGGATGATAGTTTGTTTTTGTTTTTTGTTAGTTTTGGTAAAGTTTAATTTTGCTTGTCTACCTCCAAGAATGCTTTAACCTGTTAATCACACACAACTGGTAGCACCTGCACCTCAGCACTGATACCTAAATTCTGAGGTGGATAAGAACTTTGGCTGCTTACAGTCTATTTTCTTCATTTAGCATGCTCTGGACAATTCCCTTTTAAAATGAAGGGCTGTGAATTATGTGTTCTATGGGGAAATTTTTGCAACAAACCTGGTTTATGATTTAGTGATCTAGAGAAAATCAGCCCTACATGAGCTGATAAACAGGCTTTAGAAATACTCATGCACAATTTCTTCTGAAGCCTTTTTTGGTTTTGTGTGTACACTGTCAATGTGCTTGAGAAAGTGCTTACTATAGTGCTTACCATCTAAGTATGTTAATTTTGCTCTTTCTATTCAGGGTAGCACAACAGTACTCTTTCATATTCACCTGCCTCCTTGATATACAGAAACCAGAAAGTAAGTTGAGGCTCTTGTTTGGGGTCTGTCAAAGCAAGCTACAGTACGCAGAGAAACCTGTCCCCCAAGATCCTGGAGAACAAAGTGGTGAACAAAAAAACAGTAAGTCTGTGCTCTTTGTTTTTTGTTGTTTTTTTTTTTTTTGTGAGTAACTGACTTTTCTATTTGGTGCTGAAACAGAAGAACTTGAGAGTGTTAGTGATGTAAAGAGCTAAATGCCTTGAAATAACTGCGTATACTATATCTACAGGTAAACACTGTTTGAACAACAACAACAAAAAAAAACACCTGTGCATAAGCTTAAACTAAAGGTATTCTTTTTTATGTTTTGGTAAATATAGAAAGATTATTGATGTAAATACAGTTATATTAAATGTAGAGACATTGATTTGATTAAGAAATCAATTATTTTCAATTTTTAATGCTTCTAAATAGACTATTTTCAAGTTTTTTGTTGTTGTTGTTGAAGTTGTTCAGCCTAAGGATGCATTTACCTAGGAAGCTTATGCAGGGGGAATTACGTATGTGTACTTTAAACAGAATGTGCTATCAGTATTTTCTTAGTGTCTAGGTTGTGTCTGTTCAGCATTTTGCAGCAAATCTAAAAATTCCTATGTTTGTATTTCTGTTCTTTCTTCCTGGTCTTCCTTGTATTTCACTTTCCCCGTTCCATTGCTATACCTCTGAGGGAACGCTGTCTTGATAAGGAATACAGACCCATCCATCATACTATAGGACACAGTCTGCAAATAAGTGGCAATATTCTGCCAGTTGAAGGAAAATTGTTGGCTACTTGTGCTGCCATTCACATATCTAGTAAATAACTCAATAGACTACAGTAAAGCAAACTGCAGGGCAGATGTATTATAATACAAAACATATATAAAAGATAACTATCCTGATAATAAATAAACCATAAATTGTGTAGGAGAAGATCAGCTGTGGCAAAGTCACTCCAGGCTTAGCTGCGCTGTGAGTGAGGGCAGGATTTGCCTGACTGTCAGTACTTGGTGCTATGACGATTTCCTGATCTGATTTTTCTCCTGAAGTCACTGTCAACTCATCTAACATCTCTATCATTACCTCAGAAATTCCTCTTTCTTTTCATGATCAGTTTCATAACGCTGAAGGTACCCAAACCCATATCAAAATTTTGAAGAATAGAAGGGACATGATCAGCTTTCTAGATCCTATGAATGAAAATGTTTCCATGTTTAAAGGTCACCATAAATAATGCAAGTCTAAATAGCTTATTTGCAACCATGAGGATCATTTCCTTAGTTCATGACTGTTTTAATAATTCAAAAACTCTGTCCTGCTGGAGCACTGATCTCTTTATTGATCAAAAGAATATCATAAGCAGGTTATCTTCATGACATGTAGATTGTGTTCTGGGCAGGCAGCAAAATGGAGCTAGAGCAGATAGCAAAGTGGAAAAAGATAAAACTCTAAGTCCCAACTTATTTGTCTAATGTTGTATTTTCCCATTTGTATTTCCCCCTTTTTTATCAGCTTTCACAAATGCACATGGGAAACTACAATAGCAGGGAAAGCTATTATAAAAGTCACTCATGCAATTCTAAAAACAGTAGTTTACAAGTTGACTAGTTCACCTGCCATAGTCTACAAGTTGATCACAATGAAAATATTGCAGTGTTTGCATGTGGTGTGACACAAATATTCTTTTGAATATTCAACTTTAACAAAATTGGTTTTGGTATTACACTGCTGAGGTGTTTAATGTGCAAAGAATGAGTCAGCCAAAATAGTCTGGGATTAAGATGAGTTAAGATGAGCTCTCTACAGAGCTGTAGATTTACATCTTTTTCTTCCATTTTGACAATTATACATACGTTGCATGTGTGTCATATGGCTACAGAATAGGAAACCACACATGAGAAAAATGAAGTGGTAGCAAGAGAGAACCGCAAGATAAGCCCTTATACACATAAGTCTATTCAACTAGTGACTAATTCTTATTGGTGGGCAATGCAGAAGCTTCTACATGAAACTGATGCACAATATTGCAAAACAGAATAAAAGAAATTCGAACTAGACAGGCAAATTGAAATTACAGTACAATGACAGCATTCAGAGATTACTCAAGAGAGGCATTCTTCATAGTCTGCTTTTCTATAGCACTGTGGGGGAAAAAAACCAAAGTCTCAAAATGATCTAAACTTCATCAGATAACATGGGTGGATTCATAAAGCTTCTTAGTCTAAAACTTTGAATGTTATACAAAACAAGTGTGTAAATCATTTCTTTGACTGTGGGCATCTGTGTTTTTAGAAATAGTAATTTCTCTGACTTACGAAGTGTCATTCAGTGGCAGTCTGCCTGAACAGGGACATAACCTGCACATCTTGGGGTTAAACAGCCCACGGTATTCACTCAACAAGTCAGCCCGTAGCTACTGCACAAGAGATGATATTACATTCTTATTTTACTGTACATTTAAGGGGCTGATGGCACTTCATTCAGCATGCTTTCTGAGCTTTGTCAGCACTTGATCTCAAGTGCTCGGTTATAAATATGCAACTAGTCCTATGTCAAACCAGCACTTGAATTTATACTCACCATAAACCATAGCTCCTCCAGTTTCATGCAGGAAGCGGAATCGGTGGTTTTTAAACAACCAAATTGTTAATATTGTGAGAATGAGCAGAAAGTTAAAGACCAGCAACTCCACAGCTCCTTCATGATAAAACTGATCTTCATCTTTCAGCAGTGCATATTTCTTCAACTTCTCCATTTCATTTCCTTTATAGAGAACACACAAAATATAAAAGAATGACAAAAATCACAGAAGGAAGGTGTTATCACGTTTGGTATAGAAAAGTCCAGACACTGTAGCAATTCACAGCAAGCACATCTGCTTGATTTGCAGCCTCACGGTAAAGCGCCCCAGCTCAGAATTCAGCTGGATTCTAGTTACAGCTTCCTGTTTCTGTCTTAAAGCTGCCCTGTCTCATTTTTAATGTTACGGTTGCATCACTGCACCGTGCTTGCTCCAGCACAAATGTCTGCAAAGCTCAGGCTCTGCCAATTTCTCAGATTTTGTTGTAAAATTTAGTCTGCATTCATAAATTTTCATTCTGAAACACAATCTGAAACCTAAAAATCATATTTGGTCTTTGTAGTCTTAGCTGGAAAAACTGACATTAAAAGAATGATATAGCAACTTTCACTGCTCCTTAGAAGTTTATAAAAGATCTTCCCACTTTCCCACTTTGGAGCGTAAGCAACGTAGAAGGTGGTGTTACATTTTTTCAAGAAAATCATGGAATGATTTAGGTTGGAAGGGACCTTTAAGATTATCTAATTCCATCCCCCTGCTATAGAAAGGGACACCTCCCACTAGACCAGGTTGTTCACAGCCCCATCCAGCCTGGCCTTGGACACCTCTGGGGAGGGGGCATCCACAGCCTCACTGGGGAACTCGTGCCAGTGTCTTACCATCCTCACAGTAAAGAAGTTCTTCAAAATGTTTAGTCTAAATCCACCCTCTTCCAGTTTAAAGCTGTTTCCCCTCATCTTGTTGCTACATGCCCTTATAAAAAGTCCCTCCCCAGCATTCCTGTAGGCCCCCTTCAGGTAATGGAAGGCTGCTATAAAGTCCTCTTAGGATCCTTTTCTTCTCCAGGCTGAAGAGCCTCAGCTCTCTTAGCCGAAGCCTATATAGGAGGTGCTCCAGCCCTCTGATCATCTTTGTGGCCCTTGGAGTGCTGGAGTACCTCCTGAGCAGGGAACAATGCGTAAGGATTTCAAGGTTTAGGCCCTGAACTCACCTTGATCCTGTAGGTAGACAGAAGTGTCTGGAAAAGCAAAGGTCGGATAACCTAGAATTTAAAGCAATTAAAAAACCCCAAACCTAACAAACTGAATAAAATCAGTAGTATTTCCTTTATATCATCTCTGCTGTTTGCATGTTTTGTTGCTCAGGCCAGGAAAGCAGCAGAAATTGTATTACTTTTAATAGTTAATCCTCAGGGAAGATTTCTGTCCTGGCCAAAAGCTGCAGTACTGTGCTATACAGGAGGGAAGAATTCCAAAAAAGCTCTCATCTTCAATCTATCAAGAAAAGAATGGTTCTGCTCCTCAGCACAAGAAGATAATTTTTCCTCACTATTCTTTTTCACAATTTCACTGAATTTACTTTTTAAAAAGATTTTGGGCAAACTAAGCTACAGAGTATTCATTCCAAATCAACTATTGATCAAATACTTGAAATAAATGCCTAGATGTCTATACTCTTGGTAATTTCAGGGCTATAGCTTATAACAGAGTGACTATTTCTAAGGAGACACTGTTGCTTCAGTCTACAATGTTTTATAATCACTTTCACTCGGCAAACAATTTGGTTTCCTACTAAGCTAGTTTCATCATAGCTTGTGTGTTCAGATTTTCTTTCACTTTGTGTGAAGAAAAGTAGTTTCCCTACAGTTCTTTTTCACAGAATCGTGCAAGACCACGTAATGGCTGGAGCTCTGAGTCCATCTGCTCCAAGCTCTGTTTTCAGGACCACCCAGGGCAGGGATCTCCAATGAGATCCCACAGCCTCTCTGGTCCCCATCCTGGTGCTTTATTACTACAGAGCACAGAAGCTCTTCCTGGTGTTCAGAGAAAACATCCTGTGTCAGTTTGTACCCAGTACCTCTCGTCCTGGCACTGGGAACCACTGAACAGAGCCTGCCCTTTTTTTAATTCCTGTTTTTTCTTCAATTACCAGGTGTTTTTGCTTTGTCACTGATTTTACTCCGCAGTTACAGTGTCCACTCTCTCATTTGTGTTTCTCTTATTTTTTTCTTTCCTTTTGTAATTTTACCTGATAATTTGTAAACTTAATTAGTACAAAGCCAAAATCATATTTCTGAACTGATGATTTATGGAGTCTCTGAGAGATGAAAAGTAGGCAAAAAAAGCCCGTCTCAAATTAATGACCCATGCATCTCAATCTTAAATAAGGATAAAACTTTGATGTTATTTCATCATAAATGGAAGGGATTCAATTCTTCTAAAAATATTAAGAGTCACGTGGCTGAAGTGTAAAACTTTTCCAAGGGACGAAAATAGAATGAAGATTTAATTTGAATATCACATTTATAGTTTGGAAATGACTGTGACCTCAGTAAATATTGTGAGATTGATTGATACTTCTCCATTGAAGATGAACAAAAACAAACAAACAAAAATTTGAAATTAACCCCATTCAATATCTATCATAAGAAAAACCAAAGTTCTTGGCTCTCCTCACCAAATAAATAATTTACAGGTGCTCAAAATAAAAGGAAAAGAAGCACACAACAGTGGAAGGAGGACATTTTATACTGAGGATCTCAGTGATTAAGGTTCAATTTTCTCTTTTATCTGAATCGCCTGAGCCCTATTTCTCACCAGATAATATGGAATTCCTCTGTCTTAAATGCTAGAGCAGTTGTGCTATAAAGCACTCAAAACACTTATGTGTTAATTTCCCAAAGCTTCACTTCCCCCATTGCAAAGTAGGGCTGTAACTCTTCCTCACCACACAAGATAAGCTGCAGCATTGTGAAGCAATCACGCGCTATAGCAATTTACACCATACCCAAACAAGAATGGAAACAATTAATGTTAGTTTTAGAACTAGATGTGGATAATAAACATATTTAAATTTACTACCTCATAATGGGTAGTGGAAGTGATAGGAATTTGAGTTATGCATTCTCTGTGTCCTATCCACTTGCATACTGTTCACATCACATCAGAAAACCAGTATATAATCATATGAGTAAAAGGTTTATTGCACAGAAGCAAATGGAGAAGAATTTAGCTTGTAGAAACAACTGGAATTCTGTATTTCCCAGCTGTTTCTGTTGTCTCTTTTAATACGAAGTATCTTAGAACTTACTGAACATCCTCAGAAAAATATTAAGAAAAAGGGTTCTGGTGGCTATCACATATGCAGTGCAAATTGGCAGGCAGTGCATTAGTGGACCAAAATTAGTATGGTTTCCTCTGCTTTAATTCCCCACTAAATAATTTTACCCAGAGCTTCTAAGTGTTTGTTTGAAAAATGTTATTCAAGGGGAAAACAAAAACCAGACCTTCTTCAGGAAGAATTTTCTAAAAGCGAATATGTTATGGAAAATAATTAAACCGTGCAGTGGTTGATCGCTCACGTTTCTGGGTGTGAAACTCTTGCAGAAAGAACCAAAGGGTCATCAGAGGGGATCGTGCTGAAGGTGTTGTCGGACTCTTTCATTATCAGAAAAGACAACTGTGTCAAGAGAAGCTTTACTACAATAGCACCATTGTCCTCAGGAAGGAGGGTTTAGACAGTAGCAGTTTTGCTTCAGAGCCACAAAACTTTGCCCTGGTTGGGAAAATGTTATGGTTTCTTAATGCTTCTTTTTTTTTCCCCTTCCAATTTGTTTGTTCTTTCGTTTCTACTGAGCAAAACAAACCACACAAACAAACAAACAAACAAAAAACAACGAAAAACAAAAAACAAAGCCACAAACTTGTTCCAAGATCTACTCTTTTATTAAGCTGTAAGTTTCTGAAGGTTGACTTAACTAAATGAAGGCTTTTATGCATGTCCCAGCTGAAACCAGGGCACTTACTGAATAGGGTTTGGGTTTAACAAGTTAATCTAGACACAAAGCAAATTTTTTTCTTTACTGATAGAGGAGTAACTTTCCTTAACTGCAACATAACTGTACTGATAAAAATATGCTTATACTTCAAGAGCTTATTGCTGCAATGGATGAGGGATAAATTATGTATTTTATCACTTCAACTGCTTTCATACTGCCTAGAGCTGAATTCTTCTGGTACAAAAAAATCACACTACCACAGAAAATAGCTAAATTATTTCAAAGCAGCCTTTGAGGATACGCAACTGCTGCTGGATCCTAAGACTCAACAGTTCTCTGTTGTTGGTTTTTTTTCTGAAAAATATTGGAATATCTATTACAGCCACAAAAAAGTTGGGAGAAATAATAAGATTTCTATCTCTTGTAGATAATGCCTTTAAACACAAGGTGAAACAGTTCTGTTCATATGTACAAGCACAGTTCGGTGAGTGATTTTTGAATGTTTTCCTTCATGCACAGCAGTAGATACTGAGGAAATGCCCTAATTAGTGTTTTCTATTATGGAAGATTTAAGTTGCAGGTGTTGGACTTGGGTGCTTAAATTCTGCCAAAGACTTAGCACAACTGTTCTTATAGTTTTGGGGAAATCTGCTTCTAAATAGTATTTGTCACGTTACGGGACTGGCTTTTCTCCCAGAGATGTAAGACAGAATTTTAAATCAGCTTTCCCAACACAGCCACCCATCACAGACAAGGGGATCTGTGACTGCATCAGAGAATAATTTTCTTTAAAACTATTTTGAAATACAGAAAAAAAAAATCTGTTTCTCTATCTGTCTGTGAAACTGCAGAATTCCACAACATAGTTCTTTCCTATTTGAAGACACGTTTGCCTACAGAGATAATGTTTTCTTTTCCATCTCTCTGATTTATTGTCATCATTCATTCACTGTGAAGTGGTGATACAAAGCAAGAGGTGGCACTTTTTTTCCTACAAGACATGAGACTTTTTTAAGCAAGCTGCCAAAATTTACCTACATGTGTAGAACACCACTGGCTTAGCTGGATTCCTTACAAATACTACCATGCTATTTAATCTTAAGACTGGGAAGATCAATAATTATGTCATTTTCAAGGCTTGTTTGTAAATAGGCTAAGATCATTAAGTGAAAAATGCCATCTGAATAAAAGTTAAGATCAGCTTTTGCCACTCACAGTTATTTTAAACAGCCTTTACAAACAGTAACTAATGCTGATTCCCTAGTACTCATGTGTTAAGACATTTGAAAAATATCATAATGGCTGAGAATATAGTGGGAAAGAGGTCTTCTATTTGAATTTAACTTCCCAGTGCTTTCTGAATGGGTGAGAGCTTCAGCTGCAAACCATGTGTTATCACCACCATATTAGCACTATACAATATCTGAATCATGCAGAGAATGAAGATATGATAATTAAGGCAAACTAAGTATCTGAATCAAAATGTTTGCAAGTGGATGTTATATGCATACATTATTGGGGAAAATGTATTTGTTCTAAGAGGTACAGGACATTAATAAGAATGCTTTTTGCTTTTAGTAATCTGATATTTTGGCATGTGTAGAGTACTCTACACATGGAAGGATGCCCCAGATGCTCAGGATCATATGCTGAGTAAAGCAAAAGTGTACTCCTGACGTAATAAGAAAAACCTGTATGAATAGTTTCAATCCAGTTACTTTTGCAACATTTTCTCAATGAAAGGTATGACTTTCTGTGATAGTCCAATACATGCCGTATTACTTAGAAATTATTAGAAAATATTAGAAATATGTGCACAAAACCAGATTTCTCTTGGGCATAATGAAACGAATCTCGTGTCCAGTGCTTCTTCAGGAATGTTCTGCTAAGTACAGTTCTGGAATAAAGGCTGTTAGGAAAGATGAGAAGCAGCTGTACTGAAGAAGTCCCGACAGCACAAAGAAATGCAGTAAAAGAAGACTCAGTATGACCTCAGTGTTCGAAGTAAGGTCTCATTTGAAAAATTGCTGGCAGTGTGACCAGATGGTCTGTTTGATTTTTTTCTGTGCTCAGCTGTTACCTCGTTTTTGTTTGTAACCACGTTTTCAGTAGTATCCAGCTCCCTCACAGATTTTCCCTCCTAACTGGAATTACTTCTCTCCAAGTTGTGCTTTGTTTACTGGTCATACAGAACCATCGTATTTTGTAGCATTTACATTTATAGTACTGATAACATGATAAATCAAGAGAGAAGGGAACTGGATAAACTGAAAAGTTAGATTTTGGTTTTCTGAACAAGACATCAAGTGAAGGAAGAAAGTCTTTGTACGGAAGATATTTAGAATGTTAATTTGCAGGCCAAAGACAGACGTAAGATAAAATTTCCGTTGTAACTTAGTATGTCTGGCAATTTTAGTAATATTATGCTCTTAATACAAATAATATTGTTTTAATCTCTCTTGACATGTCGTTTGTTATGAACAAGAGGTAGCACTTTTGTTTCCTGTTTCCACCTTATGAAGCATCCTTTGTGTATTTGACAGAACAATTATCATTCTCTCCCTTAGTATCGCAACTGTGGAAGTCTGGTCTTACAGAAACTATAAAGCTATGGGGATTGACTAGAAGGTGAAAAGAGTCTTGCAAATCAGTGGAGAGATCCTCGTCTTGGAAAATGTAGTCAGATAAGTGGAACAATTTTAAAAAAATATAATTAATTACAGTGATTACAGTTGATGGGAATTGTAACCAGAGATAATGCTTTACCTTGGCTGTTGTGCAAGCATATATAAAGTACAGCTAAAAGTAAAAAGAAACATTGAATACAAGATGATCTCTATGTACATGTAAATAAAACACTAAGCAAAATCAACTCTGAAACTGAGATCATCCACATTGCCACTGCCCAGATAACAAATGTTCTGTCACAGCCTTCTTGCCTAAAATCCCCAGACAGACTGGAACAGGATTAGTGGGATCACAACTGGTTATCCTTCTCTAATCCATCCCAGCCAGGAGATCTGTCTTTCTATCTCCTGTTCTGTTACACGACTGCCAATGAAATCCTGAGGGCTAAGGCCACTTAAAGCCACTAAGCCCACAGTAGTGACCTAAGTGTCACTTTTCAACCACCAGTTATCTGTGTATTTCAAAATCTGTTCTGTTGCTTAGGAGAGTTTTCGTATGAAATCAGTTTATTTGCTGTTTTTTATTGATCATGTCTGCACTTTTCCTGAGGTCAAACTCTGGTTTTACTCCTGCTTACTTGGTCTGGATGATAATTTATCTACATGGGTCACACTGTCTTTAGAGACTGAAATCATAGTCCACGTAATCTATATATCTAGTGCATTAAAGCTATTGCTCTTAGCCAAAAAATAGCTTCAAAAATGCTTTCTACTTGCAGGAATACATCTTCCTATCCAGAAGGCAGTCTGCTTTTTTTTTTTTTTTTTTTTTTTTTCCCTCTCCTTGCTTTGTAGTCTGCTTTATTGCCTAATCAAAACACAATACTTATCATGATGAATATAAATTGAGTTGAGTAGAGTTTGAGTTTCAGTCTCCCATGAGGGTTGTGATATTTCTGGTTATACGTCACTGTCTCCAGTCATTGTATCAACCCAGGAAAATCTCTCCCTTTTCAGCACCAATGAATTCAGTACACACTGTGATATAACATAATAAGGAACAGTTCAACACACTGAAACAATCATGTGAACCAACCGTTACAGATCAATCTCAATTAAAAGAAAGCTGAAATGCTCATGCATTTTTTTCTGAGAAGACAAATGCCAATGCTTTTTGGAGAAATAGAAGCTCCAAAGGAAAGAACAGTTTGTAAGTTTTCAAGGAACTGTTGATCTAATGGTTTTAACCAGTTCTGGGTTCAGAAATAAGATACAAATTCTTAAGGAATTCTGAGAAAATGACACTACTGATATACAAACTTTAATTTAATCCTGAGAAGTGTCAGCATCGTGAAGTTCCGAGTTTAATTGTGGGTTTAATTTTAACGTTCATTGTCAGCTTGAAGTGCTGCCATGAGAGTTTCTGGTTTTTCGTATTAAATCACATCACAGTCTAGATAGCAAGATACACCTTAAGGATGCCGATTGTAAAGATGACTTCTAAATCACAGAATTACAGAATCATAGAGGTTGGAAGGGACCTCTGCAGGTCATTTAGTCCTACCTGCTAAGGCAGGTTCCCTAGAGTAGGCTGCACAGAAAAGCATCCAGGTGGGTTTTGAATATCAAATGACAGTTTACTAATGGGAGACTTTTATGGAAAGCTAAAAAGGAGAGAGAGGTGCACTCTGACATGTAATGCTCCTCCACTGAAATCCCAGCACACACAAAAAATTGATTTCATTCCTATCTCAGAAAGTCATTTTGTGAAAGGATTGCATGAACCATGTAACCTGGCACAGGAAAAGATGTCTATCCACCAAAGAATGTATTGAAAAGACACTGCTTAGTAGCTAGTTGTACAGTCTTAGAATAATTTCAGTTAGAATGGACTACTGCTGTCACAAGGTTACTGGTGGCCCAATCCACCAACCTGAGATTCCTCTGAACAGCAGCCCAACCTTTCAAGCACAAGGACTGCTTCCCCCATATTTAGTTTGTCCACAAACTTGATGGCAGTGAACTCTGTCTCATCATCCACGGAATACACTAAACATTACTAGTATCAGTCTCAGTGGGATATTGGTAGTAATTCTTTGATACTGTGATTCTATTCTATGATTCTATTCCAATTGGCCAAGACCAGATTTTGTACTGCTGATCACAATTCTAAGCCTGATGGTCCAGCCAGTTTTCCATCCACCTCATCAAATTCACTTCTCCAGTTCATATCTGTTTGTATACTGTATTGCTACTGGAGACAGTAATTCAAGTCTTATAAAATCCACTGCTCGCCCTTATCAACAAAAACAAACATCTCATCATAAAAGGTGATCAGGTTGTTTAGGAGTGATGTAGCCTTGACAAAGCTGTGCTGGCTGTTCCCCAGTCATCTCTTTCATGTGCTTGAAAATGGCTCCAAGAACAGTTTATTCTATAACTTTCACAGAGACTGAGGTCAGGCTGAACATCTTTGTTATCTGGAGTCTCCTTTTTTTTGCCTTTTTTCAGACATCAGGAATCTCCCATAGCCCCTGTAACCTTTCCAAGATGATAGCCAGAGGCCTCACAATGACAGCAGGGAGCTTTCTCAGCACTTTTGGACACATCGTATACAGAACTAGGGACTTGGGCTTATCCAACTGGTTCAAGTCTATTTCCCTATACAACAGGTAATGCTCACAGGCTTTGCTGCTATGCTGGTAGGTGTGAAAGCAAATTTTACCAGTAAAAACAGGCAAAAAGGTCACTGAGTACTTTCATCTTTTTCATATCCTTTGTCAGTAGCTCCTCTGACCCGCTGAGCAGTGGGTCTACATTTGCAATAGCATCTTTTGCTGCTAATGTCCTCATAGATGTCTTAAAAAAAATAAATAATAATAAAATCCGTAGCAAGTTTCAGCTTTCCTGAGTGTCTCTCTGTGTGCTCAAGTGATGTCTTTATGTTCCTCCTGGGCTGCCTGTTCCTGCACACCTGCTATGTGTTTTCCTCTCACATTTGAGCTCAGCCAGGTGTTCATTCTTCATCCACACTGGCCTTCTGCTACACTTGCCTGACTTTCTTCCTGCTGGGAGATTTCTGTGCTTTGAGGAAGCTGTCTGTGAAGATAATCGGCTCTCTCCTGGCCTGGCCTGTTGGTATTAGTAAAACCTCTCCTTCCATAAAAACGGTGAGTTCATGAATATGGTCAAATTGTGTTGGGAAAACAGCAACCACAGAAATTCAGATGAAGTCATACTTCCACATGCCTGCAAGTATCCTGACTGTGGTAAACAGGTGAGTCTTAAAAACCAAACCACAGCGCTGCCTGACAAAGTATATTGCTGTGGTGCTTTTCACTTTTCCTAGATATTTATTCGAAAATATGAAATTTAGAGTTTCTTCAGGTAAAAATTATAGTATAGTGTGTCGTAGCAAAATGTTACCAAGAGAGAAAAATACCCAATTGAGGTGGCTAACGCAGTACAAGGACTATTCTTCATCGTGAATTGAATTTGAAAGTATATTCCACTAGAGGGCTCTCTTCACACATAAAAAGAAAACCCGACTTGTAGCAGTATTAGATCTTTTGTCAATTCTGCGGGTTATAGCAGGATTTTGGTATAAGTTAAGAAACGTTTTGCGGTGCATCATTATGCCCAATAAGACCTTGTTTGGAATATATAATTAGTCTTGTAACTTCATTTTCAGAGGAAGCATTCTGGTACACTGTTCTAGTTCTGGTTGGGGTAGCATTAGTTTTTGTCAGAGTTGCTGTTATGGTACTGCGTTTTGGGCTTATGATGAGAATTATGTTGATAACACACTGATATTTTAGTTGCTGCTGATGAAGTTGCAGGTTTTTCTGCTTCTTGTGCTGCCCTGCCAGCGAGGAGACTGAGGGTGCACAAGAAATGGAAGGGAAAGAACCAGGACAGCTGACCCACATAGTTAAAGGGATATTCCATATTCTGTGATGTCAGATTGAGACATAAAAGTTGGGGAGAGTAGACCAGGGAGAGGAGGGAAGGGCTGATGTTTCTTGGGGTCAGTCTGGGCATCACTCAGTGGGAGGAGAGCAATTGAATCACTTATTTTGTATATGTGCTATTATCTTTATTACTGTTTTTATTATAATTTTATCTTCCTTTTCTGTCCTATAAAGCTATCTTAACACATGAGTTTTAATTTTATCCAGTTCTCTCTTTCCCCATCCCGCCTTTGGCAGGAGGAATGAGCAGTGGCTGTGTGGTGCTTAGCTGCCTCCCAGCTTACACCAGAACATCCACCTGAATTATTTTTGGCCACTGAACACACACACACACACACACACACACACACACGCACACACAAAGGATAAATCTTGCTTAAATAAAAAGTCCCATCCAAATTCCTGTCACCCTGACATTAGTGGGACTCGCATTAGACCACTACAGTTATTCTGTAGTTTCTGCCAGTACCATTGAAGCTTTTTCTTTTTTCTTTTTTTGGTGGAGGATTATTTTTACATAAGATGGCCTTTCTTATGTGGAGGTAACCCTGACATCTTCCTACCTGATAGCCTAAAAACATATTTTACTAAAATAGACCTATGATGAGCAATGCTGTTTACATCTCTGCCAGTATCCAAACAGCATCTGTTCCTTTTTTCACTTGAGAACTGTTTAAAACCTTGTGATTAAGAAACGTTATGAACATTTAATCATTGTTTCTTTAGAACTGCAGCAGCACATCAAGAACAGTGGATGCGTTCACAATACTGAATGAAATCAGTCTATATTTATAAAGGGAAGTGCACGAGAAGTGCAGGTAGGTGCTTTTGAAAATCTCAGTGGGCTTAAACTGCTTTTGTAGATAAGGCTTCTTGTCTAGCCCTTTTCTCCTGTAGTAAGCAATCCATGTTTAAGAGAAGGATGTCCAAAATGTGACTAATATACAGCTGGACGTATCTGCTAGGAATGCTCTATTTTTTTCTCTTATCCAAGGGAAAGCCTGAACTGCTTCCTCCTGCATGTCCAATCTGACCCTTGTCCGTGCTCTCTTTTCCCTTGCCATTGTCTCTATAGGTTCCAGACAATCATTCCCCTTCACCGTGAGCCATGTTTTAGCCTTCTGTTGCTTTGGGTTCCAACTTTCTTGTTCTCAGACCCTTCTTTTTTTCAAACATTTTTCTCTTGTTCTCTGGAAACTCTAGTTGCTATAGTGACACCTGATGATTACACAGACAGTGACTACCTTTGTTAGAGCCTCAGTTGCTATAGCAATGACTATTGGCTACGGGTTCAATGAAATCAGCTACATGGTTCATGCCCTTTCACACAGCAATACAGCTTGTAAAAGCTTCTTTTAATTGTTATCCTCAGTAATGAGATTGTGAGCCAAATTCTGTTCTAATTGAAGTCAGTGGGAGTTTTGCCATTAACTTCAGTGAGACCACAGTTTGGTTCTAAGCTCCCATGTGCGTAAATAACAGAAGGAACTGACTTTCTGCAAAGGGATAAATGTGATTTGGTTTCATTCTATTAGTAGCATCTGAACACTGTACCAAAGCTTGGTTGTCAGTGACTGTATGTTAATGAAGACTGAATTAAATAATTAAATATTAAAGTATACAGAAATGGTCAATTCTGAGATTAAAAAAAAAATAATAATAATACTTGGGAAAAGGGGAGGGAAGGCTATTCCATAGGTGGGAGGATGAGAGGAATCATGAAACCTAAATGACGTCTTTATAAGTGTTTTTCTGCAAGGAGATCATGTGTTTTTCTGAAAGGAGAAATGTTCACCTATTGCTGCTTTGTGGAAATTGTGACAAGAAAGTACACTTTTTCAGGGAAACACCTTCACATCACAGAAGGGATATCCCTAATGAAAAGGCAGATAAAATGCATTTTGACCCAAAGACCATTATTTCTTTGTAGTCTCCATGACTTTTTTTGACGTGATGGGAATGATCACTGCAGAACATCTAAAAGCCAGCTTTGCCTTTGAGCTACTTTTCTTTTGTTTAAGGTATGCTGGAGATAATTTTAAAGTTGTGGGAATGAAATTCAAGTACAATTTGAGATTAGAAAATGATATACCTAATGTGCCCTTGCGCTTAACATTTGTTTTGTCGGCTATACCAAAATTATCATGTTATGACTGTTGTAGTTACTGGTTCCTTTATCCAGAGGACTTTTCAGGAACTAATTATTATTCTCCTGTTTATCCACTGTTTTTATGAAGCTATAGGAGGATCTGCTCTGATTATATCTCAGAAGAACAGATTGAATTCCAATTGAAACCTTCAATAAGGCCTGAGTTATAGGCAAGATTATGAAATCTCTGGTATTCTACATGCTCAGAACAAAATCTCCAACATGCCCACTTCAATAGCTTGCGCAAAATTAAACGAACAAAAACATAACACTGGATTTTGAAGGATGTCCTTCTACAAATTTCCACCACAAACCTTATGTTTGAGTTCAGACTGTAAAAAACATATATGAAATGACAACAAACGTCTTTTTAGTACGGAAATGTGCTCATTTTAAGCAGTTGGAAATACATGAAAAAATCATGAAAGTAACTGAAATACCTGCCATTGCTCCCTTCCTAAAAATCTAAGCCAAAATGATTGTACTGGAGTATTTAATTTGCTAAGGGAAAAAAATAAAAGAGAAAAAAGTGTGTTGAACTTAGATTTACATACTGTAGCTGCTTGCTTGATCTCCTCTAGAGATCACAGCTTGAGTTCTTCCATGAAAAATGTTCTCTCCACCACGTCTGACAGTCTAAACCTGGCAACACTCTACCTGCTGAGTACAACCCTCCAGGTATGCAGAAGATAGAAGGATAAGTCCTCAGCAGGTCTTTTTATTGTTTATTTTTGTAGCAGCAAAACCCAAAACTTTTGTGCATCCACGTATTCTGTAAGTCCAAACTGAAATTAATCACACTGGTTTTGGAAGATAAGAAATTGTGTCGCTTCCTGGCCAGCTGGATTTTATTGGATTTGGAGATAAATAGTAAGTATTCAGCGTTCTTCTTGCTATTGCTTCTAGGACTATAGAAAAATAGAATTTGAGTGTGATTCTTCATATATTCCACATGGAAAAAAAACAAGAGGTGCTTTTTGGGGTGTTAAATGGGATAAATGCATCCTGCGCTTTGGCCACGATAATCCCATGCAGTGCTATAGGCTTGGGGCTGAGTGGCTGGATGACTGTGAAGAGGAAAGGGATCTGGGGGTGTTGGTTGGTGCTTGGCTGAACATGAGCCGACAATGTGCCCAGGTGGCCAAGAGGGCCAATGCTATCCTGGCCTGCATTAGAAATAGTGTGGCCAGAGGGAGCAGGGAGGTAATCATCCCCCTGTACTCAGCACTGGTGAGGCCGCACCTCGAGTATTGTGTTCAGTTTTGGGCCCCTCACTACAAGAAAGACATTGAGGCCCATTGGATCGTGTCCAGAGAAGGGCAACGAAACTGGTGAGGGGTCCGAAGCAGAAGTCTTATGAGGAGTGGCTGAGGGAACTGGGATTGTTCAGTCTGGAGAAGAGGAGGCTCAGGGCAGACCTCATTGCACTCTACAACTTCCTGAAGGGAGGCTGTGATGAGGAGGGGTTTGGCCTCTTCTCCCAGGCAACAAACAGGACCTGAGGAAATGGCCACAAGTTGTACCAGAGGAGGTTTAGATTAGACATAAGGAAAAACTTTTTCTCTCAGAGAGTGGTCAGGCACTGGAATGGCCTGCCCAGGGAGGTGGTGGAGTCGCCGTCACTGGCAGTGTTCAAGAGGCGTCTGGAAGCTACGAGATATGGTTTAGTGGCTTGTGGTAGCAATGGTAGTGGGAGGACGGTTGGACTAGATGATCTTGTAGGTCCTTTCCAACCTTGTGATTCTATGATTGTATGAAATCACATCATGAAACATATTGGTCAGGTTGAGCTCCAGCCTAAAGGCCTTCTTTGTGACTCTGGCAGCAAAGCACAGACTATTTTGTTTGAGTATTTGTAAGTCTGTTTTTGCATATAACATTTGTTGAGAGATACATTATGAGTGAGCAAAAAGCCAGTTATTGGACCTGAAAGAAAATACATATTTTTTGTGTCTTAAGATGGTAGCAGAAAATAGTGCGAATATGCTAATAGGCTGGTAATATAAAGGGTTGCATGTTCCCAGTGAAAAATCCCGAGTTTCCTTCTATATTCCCCATAGAAATTGATTACTTGGAATTTCATAAATTAGATCTCACCTGTGAGCTCATTTTTTAGCACATAAGTCAGCAAAAAAGTTTTAATACATTTAAGGTTACAGAAATCAGCATATCTTCAAAATGGAGAAATGCACCTCTTCTTTTTTTTCTTTTAATAGTAGGTTACGTAAATTTTCATATGATTTTCTGTAGGTATGTGACATTTAAAAAGATATAACAAAAACTTTGGTAAGAATACATGTTAAATTGAGTTGCTGTCACAGTAGGCAAATAGAGCAATATTTGCATGCCAAGTGGGAACTGGCTTAATTTCTTGTCCTTCCTTAACATTTTTAAAATTTTGACAATTATTTTGTAAAGGAAATTAGTATGATACTTGACACGGAAAGTAGTACCCCTTTGAGTTGATTCTTTTCACAAATTTAACATTCTAACAAATTGCTACGTTAAATGATTAGCACCTGAAAGATACTATCTGTGGAATTGTGAGAAATAACAAAAATAGTGGATAAGCACAGTAGACATAAGTACTCTGCTCATCCAAAGATTATTGTTATTCTGCAACAGCTTGGCTTTTTCTCTCTGTGAAATCTAAATCCAATACAGACTCATTTGTTTTGCAGTTCATAAAGGTGATACTGCCATAAAAAGAAGCAAATCACTACTTGCAACTTGTGTTCTGCCAGTCTGCCCTGATTTATTATGGAAACCAATCCCATTTCAGATTTTTACATATTTACTTAGGCAATTTAGGCCACTGTTTCAGAAAACAGTAACTAAAATGATCGAATAGAGAATATGCTTTGTCCTGAGGAAGAACTGAAATTACTTTAAATTGTTCAACCATCTTCATGTAAGTGAGATAACATTTTCAAAAGTATCGTTAATAATGGACTTGGTATCCACCATTACTATCAGGAAAAAAAAAGCCCCTTAAAAACAGAACATTAAAAAACAACAACAACAAAAAAATATTGTCAATGACACCTTAAAAGAAAATGTAAAAAGTCTCCTGAAGTGAAGCAACACTGGACACCTTGCCGTGTATATTTCCATCTCACTGTTCTTGAGACATTGGACAGCATGTTCCAGCTAGCTCATGGCAGTATGTCTACCATATAAACCTGGTAATTGGTCCCATTCCTCTCTCTCATGCAGAGGCAGTTTTCAGAAGGACAGACATTCTGTCTGGTAAGAAAACTCATAGAGAAAGGCAAATTCAGCTAATACACAGAACGAAGGAAAAACTCTGAGCTCCCAATGCTGAAACAGGAGCTAAGGTGGAATTTGGATGAGATAGTGTAAATCAAATCCATGGACCCTATAAACTGAGAGAAAATCTTGTCTGAAATCGTATGGGTGTTAGGAAGTCACTTCTCAAGGTCTCCTCTGAGGTTTTTCTTTCCTCTTTAGACCTATCATGACTAACTCAAAAAAAAAAAAAAAAAAAAAAAAAAAAGTGATTATACAATTGATGAAGGCTGATTCTTTTAATGCAGAAATCTGAGAGATGAGAATGCCCTTCTTCACTTTGCAACACACTTCCTGTAGGTACGGCATCGTTTGTTATCGTGTTGTGGTATATTGTATCATGTTGTGAGGCTTTATTAATATTTCTGAAAGACTTTGGGATCTTTGAATAGTTACTACACAAGTGTTCAGCAGTACTATTATGGTCAAAAAGCTGCCACTAACTATAGACAAGAAGCATATTTTCTTTCTACTCTGCCTTACATTTCAATTTCAGTTACATAAAAAATATCTCTGTTCTCAATGTGTTGAAGTATGGAACAGACCTCATGAGCCTCCGTTTGTAAGTTACTTCCACAATGCATACAGGTTTCCATTGGAGAACGGCATTTCTATGACTGCAGAATCACAGAAAGCTGAGATCTTGCCAGTAAGGAAGCCTAAGTATTAAAGGATTACAGTGGGATACTGAGAAATATCTGTTCAGATGTGGTGCTTGTCACTTCTGCAAAACTATGACATATGTTTGGAGTCTTCTGGGTAATTAGAAAATCCCATCCTATAATTAATGCTTTGGATGTTGTTTTCTTTTGCTCTGTAAATCTGCAGTAGCAATTGCCTTTGCTTCAGTTTAAGACAGAGTACATAAATCAGATTCACACCAAATAGCTTTCTCTAATTTTTTCAGAAGTGCTTTTGTACCTCTACAGTATGAAATGGGTATTAACTCCACTCAGTAATACTATGTCATAAATAGGTTGAATCAGAGTTGCCTACTGATTGCCATGCATAATGTACTGAAGACAATAAAATCGACACCATTTAGTGCTATTAGAAAAAGCATGGAAAAATACGGTGGTTTCTCTTAGTGGGTATTCTTCAAAACTCCATTTAGTTTAATTTGAAATGTGGTGCTGCTCTTGCTAGAAACCCTGCAGTCTTTTTTCCCCTTGTAGCATTAATGTCTAGGAAACAAAACTTTCACCAGTAAGAGAAGCATTTAGCCAGCAACTTTAAAATTGATTCAAAGAAGAAAAGTGTCACTGAATTGCTTTACTGTCCTTTCTCTTCTGCAGATGTAAGGCTGAATACCGAGTTTGTTTACAAATGAAAGGGTAATTTTATGCCATTCACCATCTGTGCAGCATTGCAATATTATCACACACTACAGCATCATTCAGAATGCTATGAAGTCAAAGTTGCAAAGGTATGCATCTTTGCTTCTGTGCTGAGATGTTCTGATAGTGCTACTTGGAAACACTTCAGCAGCACTACTGTATGATGCTTTATTCTGTTAGTGCATTACTTATTAAAATTAGATTCTCTTGAATGTGAGAAAATGATATCACAATTTGGCCCTATAACACTGAAATAAATCATCTGTTATCTGTGGTATTACTCCAATAAATACCAATATAACATACAGTCACAGACATTGTTCCATTATTCTTGTTTTAATCCTGCTATGCTTCCAAATGTACTGTGAAGGATGGAAACTGCAGTACTAACTTTTCTAGCATGGAAATGTAACTAGATCTTTAAGTTTGGGAACACGAAACATTCACATCTGGCAACAGGGATTCTGATACCTACAGATAGATTGCATAAAGCTAACTACGCTACTCAAAATTGGCAGGGCTTGCACTTATATGCTATCTCTAGATCTGCAAAAGCAGAGTAGGCAAGCAGCATTTGTAAGGCTGCTTTGTGCCAGACTGCACACCATGTCAGAAAAATCTATTTGAGTCCTTGTGTCCTTGCATTATAACCAGCAGATTGTCAGCTGGAGAAAAGTACAGAAAGTATGTAATTTAACTGACCTTGTGTCTGTAGAAATTGATTCAGATCAGAGGATGAAACTATAGACGCTTTGACTTGGAGAGGCCACTTCATTTTTTCTTCTCTTTTCCATATGAGATGTATCGGCGATTTGATGTAAGATTCCTTACATGTTTCTTACATGTTCCTTCTGGGAAGGTTGTCAGGGGAGGAAAACTACTTCATAACTACTGACTATAATTACTATAAAAACAGTAAGTATTGAAAATAAATACATTTTCTGAAACTGGGTTACTGGAAAATCTTTTCATCTGTTGTATACGATGAAACAGTGTAGAAGGAACTTCATTGTGTTATCATTTGTGCATTAATTTCTCATGGCACAAAATCAAATGAAAGCTGTGGCTTTAGCTAATTCTCAACAACTCTAAGACTAAAACTAATAGACTGGATAAATCTAACCCATAAATTGGTTTCATTGGACATTACATGTGTAGTTTCTGAAATGTTACTGTTAAACAATAAAACTGAAAGGAGAGATATTGCCATTTTTAATGTATATATACAAAGGCAATGAAAAGCGAGCAGCTGCTGTTGTGGATGATGGTTGCCATAGCAATACCTTGCCATAGTCACTTAGAGATTCATTTGTAATAATAGTGGCTTTCGTAAAGAAGAATGCAAAAGTCGCCAACTGCATTGATGTGGTTTCCAGTTTGCACTATTTACAATAAGATGGACAGTCACCACTGAAGGAACATGACAGACTAAATTAGAGAGTTGGTTATTGTTTTTTTTTTTTTTCCAGAGATAGAATAGAATATCCTGAGTTGGAAGGGACCCATAAGGATCACTGAGTCCAATTCCAGGCTCCGCACAGGACCACTCATATCCAGTACATCATGAATGTTTTTGGCTATGAGAATGTTTGTTATATTTAAAATTCTAGATCCTGTTAAAAACAACCCTCAGAAAGGTGGCATTGCCCCACTCCCAACAGCTGACCAGCACATACATCCTACTCAGTGCATGGGGAAACTGATTATCGTTAACTCTGCACGAAGCTTCCACAAACACACACAGCATGCCTGCAGAAGGGACTACAGTGTGCAGAAAGTTCAGGTAATCTCTAATTACTGCCAGCCCTCAGGTGCAGTATTCTTTCATTTATAAATGAAATACTACACAGCATATAAGGACCTCCCATTCTGTAGCAGTCCCCAGGCTCTCTGGATAATGAATCGCTGCCATCTAAACTTTCACACCTATCACCTTGTGACTTAGAACAGTTCTGGGGAGCTTTACTCAGCGATAATTTCTCAGCTCACAGTGTGACCACAAAGCAACCAGGAGCCTGGCTGTGCCCACAGCATCTTTCTTGGGATTGCTGCTTCTACATATTAAGCTACTTTTTTAAGAAAAAAAGAAAAAAAAAAAAAAAAAAAAGAATGGAGCAATGGAAGAGTTTATCTGCTTGGGTAACTAAGCCCTCTCTCCCAGGAGGCAGTGGGCTGACCCACCTGCTGACCACAGAGGTGATTTTGGTCAGACTTCACCCAAAAAATAATGCAGCAGGCCCGCTGTACTGCTGTAGCTGTGGCTCCAGGGCTATTTTCTCATGCAGCCCCCACTCCATGCAGAGGAAGGGTTCCCTTCTTGCAATCTGTGTAATTAATTATAAAAGAATCATTTGAAATCATTAACATCAGACTCAGGACAATTCATTGATTCCAAGTTAATGGCCAAGCAGTAATCTGTTGATTTTGGTACAGTCCTTTCAGGTTTCTTTGTGTATAAGATAACACAAAAAGAATACATTTCAGGAGCAAATTTCCATGCCGTGAAAGTTCTGATTACTATAACATAAAGCTTGCAAATTTATGAATGAATGATATACAGAAAAAAAGTAATAATAATTAAAAAAACCCAAAACCTCAGAGTAATTTATCAAGTACATAAATACATAGAACTAAACAAACTAAATCGATAAGTAAAAGTAGCACAATTACTGCACCGAAAGAAAAGGTCTTCTGTCTTTATGGAAAACTGTTTTGCACAGTCTGAAGATTAAAACATTTAATAATTCTTTGTGAGGCTTTAAAATTCACAGGAGAAAAAAATTATAAATAGACTTCAGACAATAACACTGCAGCCTTCTTGTTCCACCATGATAAAGAACAATCTGCATGAAAACAGAGCGAAGATAGATGTTGACTTTTAAGGGAAAAAATAATGCACATCCTTGATTTATATTTGAAGATGTGGGGAAAGGAGAATTTAAACATTCTTTTGTCGATTTTGATGTTCAAGTTCAGTGCAGTAATCAGCAAATGTGCATGTCATGATGACAAAGCACATTTGCTTGATGTTGATTCAGCAAAATAACTTATAATGTTATTCAGCTGTTCTAAGCATAATATTTACCAATTAAAAGGAAAAAGAAATTGAGGGAAAAATGCCAAGCTGCTCAAGGCAAGAACTGTACAGAGCCAGTATTTGTGTTATGTTTCCACATGTACTGTTGTGTTATGTGCACAGACTTCAAGCCATTTAAAAATGTGCTGATTATTTATAGAGAAAGTAACCTTGTTGCTTATTTATCATTTTTGCTTGTACTCTAAGCAGGAATTAAAATTGTATTAAAACAGCAGTTTACTGCAGTTGATTAAAGAAGGATATTCCCTCCCACTTCTCGTAGAATAGATTAACATAGAACACCTTTTGGGTAATATTTTTCCAGAACCACATGCTGATTTCATTTTGCTGTACTGTAAGCAGTACAGTGTAGTAAAATAGTTTTTGATTCTGCAGAAAGTAGAATACAGAGCAGCGGTTATGCTACATATTCTCAGGCAACTGTGAACAGCATCCCTTCCCCTCGGTCTCTAAGAGAGCTGGAGCAGATGGTTGGATGGAGACATAGATTACACAACCTAATCATATATCCAAATTTCTTCAAATATGTACATTCTTTTTTTTCCTGACAAGAGATCAAATTTGAAAGATGCCTGAGGATATTGAATATAGATATCTGAAGATATCCTCTAGTGAGGCAAAATACTCAGGAATTTCAGCCATTCCTGTGGTGCATGCTTCTGAATGATATCTATGCAGTAAGTCTGAGGCACAGAATGGAAATAAGTGAACTCTGATTATGAATGTGCAGAATTTACAGTAGTTGCTTTTCCCGGCACGTCTGTCAGAGTTGTCTGGTTAAAAGTCATGATCATCCCGATTTTGAAAGCTGCAAGGTGGTTATGTGATTCAGTGTGGAAATGAATCTATAAAGAACAATTTAGAAAACACAATGGGACACTCCATATCCATTATCTGCAAGGATTTTCAGATAGCTGTCATTTTGGACAGCTGCTCATTCTGTAGTTTGAAGTAGAAGAGCTCAGAATGAAGTACCGTCGTATGCCAGAGCCTGTTATCAGCCCTTTGCACAGAGTAGTTGGATTCCAAATAGCTTAAACTTGGGACAGTTGTTTGCTTTGTCCTTATGGAGAGAAAATGCTTGGATCTACCCAAGTCTTTAAAGTCACTATGCTAGATACTTATTGAAAGTCATCTCCATAGCCACACAGTCCATGGTTATCGTGACACCTCTTGATGTATCTGAAAACAATGCGAATATATGATGTCTGCTTACATCAAAGGTCTATGCCTAACTTCAACACAACATTTTTATAGAAGATAATAAAAAACAAACAAACATATATGGAACCAGCAATAACAGGTAACTGTTAGAATAACACTTCATAACGTGGAGCAAACTGAGACCTCACTGCTGAGCTACTGCAAATTGCTGTGTAACTGCACTAACGTGCTGTGTCACAGAACTTCACGCACTTGCTCTCTGCTGATGGTCTGTACTCTCATTCCAGTCACTGGAATCTGATGAATTACATGGTCAGATGTATCCACAGAAAAACTACTGTAGTTTATTTTGAACTTAGATTTAGTGAAGGCAACTCTAGAAAAACAGATTTTGAAATACATACGTTATGGTGCATTATCTAGTTGTCTTTGCACTCCCCTGCATCTTGAAACAGATTCCCCTCCCACCTTGAAATGGATCACTCACAAATCATCCTTTATAAGAGTTACAAGCTACATAAATCATTACTGAATAATTAGCTTTTCAACCAAGTGCTCTCCCTCCATTGCTTTTTCTTACTAAATCTGCCTCAGCTTTTTCATTCTTCGGTCTTAAGCAAAATTTGTAAATCTGAATTAGAGCTACACCCAAGGTCAGGCTGGACAGGGCTCTGAGCACGTGATGGGGCTGTGGATGTCCCTGTTCACTGCAGGGGAGTTGGACCAGATGGCCTTTAAGGGTCCTTTCCAACTCAAGTGATTCTATGATGCTACAAATTTACACAGTAAATACAAGGAGATTAAAAAACCCACCACCAGCATGTAAGGAAGACTGAGCATGTTTGGGTGCAGAGTTTGGAGTTCACATCCAGAAAGTCTGTTCAGCTTTAAGGATCTATTACTTGAAAAGTGTCATCAGTCTGTGTGCCCATACTGAAGACCTGAGCTGGGGTAATCTATATGTACATGTAGAATATACATGTATATAATTAAATTATGTATATATTTGTTTTGTAATAGAAAATGTTGGTTTTGTAGGCTAAATCTCGCTGATGGGATGATCTGATCCTACAACAGCATTTATTGAGACTGGGAATGCGATGGATGCAATGTGGTGGATGCAATATGGCCATGTCTGACACCCCCCCCCCCCCCCCCAGAGGTACACACACTGCAGATATTTAGCTTAGTGACAAAATTTGTACACTAGACACCGGGAAGATGTTTTACACACATTTAATGTTTCTAAACATCTAAAGTAAGACGGATAGGGCCAGGCTCTTTTCAGTTGTGTTCAGCAACAGGACAAGGGGCAATGGGTGAAAACTGGAGCATGGCAAGTTCCATACGAACACGACAAGGAACCTCTTTACTGTGAGGGTAACAGGGCACAGGAAAAGACTGCACAGAGAGGTATGGATGCCTTCCTGTGTGACTTACCATAGGGAACCTGCTCTAGCAGGGGATTGGACTTGATGATCTCCAGAGGTCCTTTCCAACCCCTTTAATTCCATCAATTACATATACAGATGGCAAAAGAATACACAGGGAGTGTGAAACTGCAAAAATACAAACGTATTTCCAATATTTTCGTACTTAAATCATGGAAATGAAGTCACTGGAAAATAGCACTCTGCCACGCTTTGCCAACGATCACACACCCTGTCCTGCGGCCCCAGCAAACCGATCCTCCGCGCACCGTCCGCTGTGTGTAAAGCACAGCGCCATACGCCCATTCTATCGCACGAACATCACTTCTGCGCTCGCCCCAACTCCAACAGCGCCGTCAGCCGGTGCCGCCCCTCAGGGCGAGGTCCCGGCCGGCATCCCGGGAAAGGCAGCGATCCCCACGGCGCCGCTGAGCGGCAGCGACGAGCAGCGGTGGGCGGGAACGGCGCGCGCCCGCTGCGTGGTGAGGGGCGGGCGGGGCCTCGCGGCGATGCGAACTGCGCCGTTCCGGGCAGGCTGTACCCCGCGGGCGGACAGCGAGCGTCTCTCACTGGGACCGCAGCTGGGGAAGGCAACGCACACGGCGGCCTCAGCGCCGACCTCTCGACCCCGACCCGCCCGGCGCAGAAGGGCGGGAGGGCGGAGACATGAGGGGCGCTCGGTCCCGCCCCCCGCCCCTCCCTCAGCGCGCGCACGGACCCCGCGAGCCCCGCCTCCCGCCGTCTGCGAGAGCGCGCGAGGACGGGACGTCACTCGCAGCCCCAGGTGGGCGGGGGCGGCGGCGGGAGGAGGCCCCGCGGGAGGGGCGGCGGGAGGAGGCCCGCGGCGGCGGCTGTGGCGGGGCTCCTCCCTCGGGGGCGTGGCCTCGTTCGCGGGCGTGGCCTCGCGGGCCGGCGGGCCGCTGGCGCCTCCCCCTCTCCCCTCCCCTCCCCCGCCCGCCGTCCCCTCAGTAACTTGGCCGCCTTTTATCGGGCGGGCGGCGAGGCGCGGAGTTTAGTGGTGCCGGAGACGCGGCGCGGAGGAAGGGAGGGCGGCGGGGGCCCGGCGCGGCCGGGACGATGCTGCGGCTGGTGTCGCTGAAGTTGGGGCGGCTGTACCGCTACGTGAAGCTGGCGGTGCTGGGCAGCCTGGCGGCGGCGCTGGTGCTGAACACGCACTCGCTGCTGGCCTCGCTGCAGCGCAACGAGCTGGCGGAGCGGCGCTTCCTGCAGCTCAATAAGTGCCCGGCCTGCTGGGGCACCAGCTGGTGCCGCAAGTTCCTCAACGGGCAGCTGCGCCTGGAGAGCTGGGGCCGCCTGCGCCTCTTCGACTTCTTCAACGTGAAGAACGTGTACTTCGCGCGCTACGGGGAGCCCCGCGAGGGCAGCCGCCGCGTCGTGCTGAAGCGCCTGGGCTCGGCGCAGGAGCTGGCCGACATCGACGCCAAGATCTGCCGGCGCGCCACCGGCAGGGGGCGCTGCGACCTGCTGCAGGCGCTGCACGCCACCGAGTTCGCCAGCCTGAACGGCGACGTGCGGCTGCTCACCCCCGACGCCGTGGAGGGCTGGTCCGACCTGGTGCACTGCCCCTCGCAGCGCCTGCTCGACCGCCTGGTGCGCCGCTACGCCGAGACCAAGGACTCGGGCAGCTTCCTGCTGCGCAACCTGAAGGACTCGGAGCGCATGCAGCTCCTCATCACCCTCGCCTTCAACCCCGAACCGCTGGTGCTGCAGGTGAGCGGCCGGCAGGCGGGAGGGGGGCCGGGAGCGGCCGCTGGGCCGGGGGCGCCTCGGGGCGTCGTCCTCCTTGTCCTCGGCTCAGCGCGGGGCGGTGGTGCGGGCTGTGGTGCTGCGGGGCCGGGATTGCCGGCGGCGGTGGGGTCAGCGTGGCGTAGCGCTGCTGTGCTCCCCTTGTACGAAGCTGAGCCGCGCTGCCTTGTGTTCTTCTCGGAGCTAAATACAGAAGTTGCTTTTTTGGTAGTAAAAAATGTGTATTTCCTAGCTGAAAGGTGGAGCAACAAATTATGTAGCGTTCACTTCTCAGCAGTTGTGCTTCCTTTGCTCTTTATTTAAGAGCACTGGTGACGTGCTGTTACGCACTGGTAGGCAAACAGGTATACTTCGGTATGTCAGCTAAATTTTGTATTTCATTCATGTTTTTAGGTCAGAAGTTGACGATATACCATTGCATTCTGTGGCACCATCCAGCTGCACATACCTGCTTGTGTCTGGCAGCCTCCCCTTGCCTTATATTTTGGCTTTTAGCTCTGTCAGGGATCTCCAGGCCTGCCCTCGCTGCACACGCTGGGCTCAGAGCTGTGCTGTCTGGCTGCTGAGCTGCACGCACTTCTAACTGACGTATTCCAAAGAGAATATTTGCAAGCATGTGTGACGGCATGGCTGTGTGACTGCTGTTAGATACATCCACTTTTTTCCCTACTGAGGAAGCTAAAAAACTTCCAGCGCCCAAAAAGCAGGGCTCCAGGCTTTGCCTCCAGCACCTTCATTTATTGGTCCATTTCAAGAGAGGGCATTTATGAACTGTGTTTAATTAAAAGTATATTTCAGGGTAGCCTGCTTCCCTTCAGCCTTTCTATCTACAGCACTTGATTTGTTTCTCCCCGCAGTTCCCAGCTTGCTTTTCAGGGCACAGAATGCACAGTGTGCCGGTGCTCCTCTGAGCGTAGTAAGGAAACTCCACATAAAACAGAGAGTGCAGATTATTGCCTTACTTTGCTGAGTGTATTTGGAAGTCATTTGGGAATCACGTTGTTTTGGCTGTGCTTCATTCAACGTAGAGTGTTGGCTTTGAGCACGTGTTCCAGCACAATGATTGTACACCTAGATGGCTGCAAAAAGCTTCTTTGTAAAGAGGTTCTCTTCTGCAAAAAGAGTATGCTTCTCTGAAATTTGCAGGGGCGATGCAGTCCTTAGAGGTGAAGGAGATGGCACAGTTGTGTCTCTGACTGTTGTGGGCTGGGTCCCAGGCAGTGGGCAGCACTGGTTCGTTTATATCAGCTCTTTACTAAGGTGTAGATGAGCCTTCAGGTTTTTAGGCAAACCTACTGAAGAGATGAAAAACCTCTTCGTGTGGAGCTTAAGGAGTGCTTTGCTCACCATTTGTCTTACTGAAAGTGCTGCTGAGAGCAGAGCAGGTCACATTGGTGGAAAGCAAGGCAATCCTTGCCACTCCGCTATGTGGTACGGTTCTGTCACCTCTAATCAAATGAGAAGTGTTCCACAGGGTATTGGAAATGTTGGTAGGTGGGTGTACCCTGGAAAACATTCTAGGGCAACTTCAGACCAGCTTTGTGTGTTGCAAAACTTTGTAAAGTTAATGTATTCTGCGGAGCCGCATTCAGCAGCTTTGATGATGGGTACTGAAGGTTTGAATGCCTTCCTTCAATCGGGAGTAAAGTATCTTCCATGTGTAAACCTGAATCAATTTTTCTCCTTTATACCCTGTGTCACACACAACTCCTTTCCCAGCCTCTACCAGGGGAGTGCGTTATACACAACTCTGTTATGCAGCTTTTGCAACAGCAAGATGCAGGGTGCTCTGTATGAGAGGTTATTTTCCAGAACTGATAAATGACTGTGGACTTTGCTTCCATTTATACATAAGATATGCGAAATGCTTCATGGCATACTTTCTGCATGATTGATGAAGGCAGATACTGGCATGGGAATGAGACCAGAGGCTTCTTCTAAAAGTCAGCTGCTTCCAAGAAAGCAAACCTGAGTGATATTCAGTGCTTTTAAGTTCTGTGTTATTTAATTTTAGCACCAACCAGATAGAAGCAGACAGTGACAGAAAAGTCCCTTTACTCATCTGTCAGAGCTAGTAACTTAAGGATTTTTTCATCAAAAACTTTTTTTTAAACCAGGGATTGGGATTTAAGCTTGAAGCCTAACGTTTGAAGCATGGTTGCTCCTGAGTGGCATTGCCCACAGAACCATATAGTTGCAATTGGTATAAAGCTTTTCCTGGAGTAAGCTTGCAGTTGGGTCTGTAACCTCCCCTGATATAAGAACGTAATGCTCTTCTGTTGTAAGGCTGCGAGCGGTAGTATAAAACACGGCAGTCTTGTGTAGATTACTTATTGCAGTCTTAAGATGCATATTTTTGATTGCTTTCATGTTACCATTTGTTAAGCAGTTGTATACTTGTATTCAGTGAAGATAAAGCCCCTTCTGGCATTCTGCTTCATAAAGCGGATGGAAGGATTACTTGGTGCAGTTTCTCTCCTTCCTAGTAATGACCTGCAGAACAGCACTCAGGCTCACAAGACTCAGAATGTAAGGTAGTTTATTTAAGGTGTATACACAGCACATGGGGGGGCTCTTACTGCCCTGGTTGTGCCACTAGTGGCTCTCAAGCAGTCATATTTATACCACACAATATGCACACTCATAATTCCACGAAGGAAGTAATGCTAACTCATTCTAGACAGTGGGTCGTACTATGCTAATTAATTCCACGAATGTCTTCTTGCTTTTCACTCCTTCTTGGACATGCACAGTGTATAGTCAAGTCTTTTTGAGTATGATTTCCTTCGTGGTGATTGGTCTGGTTTCTTATCTGAAGGCTTCAGATGTGGAATTCCAGGAGCTTCCTCCTTTGCGATGTGCTATTGATAAGCGAAAGCCTTGCCCCCTTTCTACCAAACTCCTCCCAAGCCCTGCCTATTCCTAGTAAACCACTCCCCAAACTCCACCTCTGAAGTAAGAGTTCTTCCCCCCTTTAATTTCTTATAAGGGGACCCCCCCACCTGTACCAATACAGGGGTCACCCTGTACATGCACAAGGTCTCTGCCTTCACTCATTAAGTTATTATTTTTTCCTTTTGTAGAGTCTCACTAAACTAGTCTCTTTCACCTTTTTCCATCTGAATTCGCATTCGAATGAAATAAGCCATATGTTAAAGGTTATGCATATCGTCTCTTAGAGCTTAGCATGTGAGTTCTCGTTTTTAATCAAAACCTGATGCACCTGAAGCAATACTTAATGTAAACATAGGCAACTCGTTCAGACAAGCAGCACCAGAAGTTGCTGTTGTTTGGATGCTGTGAGCAGGGAGCACATGTTGTCTCACACATAGAGCCCAGCAAGAAGATCCTGAGTCCTGTGCATAGAGACAGAGAGGAGAAGAGCAAGGCAGAGTGCTCGGGAAACTGACTGCTGTAACTGATGGAGCACTGCTGCTGAGCTGGGAAATTGCTTCGAAGTTAGAAAACTGTGTTTTCAGTAAAAATGGCTGTTTATCTAGTGAGATCGCGTGGCAAGCTGTGAAGGACACTTTACCCTTCTGCTGTCAAAACTGACCCGTATGTTCTCATAACTGCAGCGGTCCCAGCACAGATAGGGCTGGTCCTGCAGTGCTGCAGCTCTGGCTGCACAGCTAACAGGGCAGTGGGTTCACTCTTTTTCCAAAGGAAACTCACCCTATGCGAACTTTGCAGTTAAAAGTAAATAAAATGCTTGTAAGTCATGTGAGGGCTTGGGTTTTTTGTGTTGTTGTTTTTTTTTTTTTTTTTGTTGGCTGTATTTATTTACAGTTACAGCAGTTGGCTGTGAATGATAGGCAAAGTGCATTTCTGCAGCTTTTTCTCTGACCCTGCCCTAGCAGAAGGGTATCTTCTATCTTCTGTGGTTCTGGTCTAACTGTTGCTGCAGTGCCTTTCAGGCTTTTGTCATGGCTGAATTTTGGTGTTCTTTTTTGACAGATAATTACTATGTTAAATACCACATAGCGGTTTCAAGGCACTTATCCACACTACCTTTTGTATCCTATAATGAACCTCCGAGTATCTGATTCATTTCCTGGCTCATACAGATTTTTTGACACAGTAGTGCTCAGTGTTTAGTATTAACAGATAGTATCACAGAATCATTAAGGTTGGAAAAGACCACTTAGGTCGTGTCATGCAGCCCACCCCCACCATGCTGCTAGCTGAGTCCCTTAGTGCCACAACTGTTGAACAGTGAGATGCACTCAAATATGTTCAAATGCTGTGAGAACTTCAGATGAACATTAAATTATGTGGTATACAGTTGAGTAGTAAATAGTCTTCATTACACTCGCTAGCATTCACAAACACATGTGAATCCAGATCTTCTAAAATGCAAATCACGGCATGACAGAAGAAAGCAGCTGTTTTTAGACTGCTTTTTAACCTCCTTTGGATCTGAGAAGTTCTGTTGTGCAGTCTGATCTCCAGGTCTGCATGGCTCCAGAGCTGTACTTATTTGCCTTGGTGACTAATACAAGCACTACTTCTGTTTACACTGCAAAATCAACAGTGCTTGGTGAGAGAGAACTAATTCTTTTCCTTTGGAGGAGTAGCACATTACTGTGGTGGCTGTACCAGCTCATACCTGGGCAGGCACAGCTTAGCGAGATAATTCTAGCCAAGGTGTTATGGAGAGGTCCTTTGCCATCAGGCTCTTCAGAGTAATGGCAAGCAGGAAAAAGATTTCCCGTTGTGTTGCATACTTGCATCTCTTTTATTAATTTTATCATCTTTAAGGTGTAGCTCTTTGTGTATGTTACTGTCTTTATTTTAGACACAAAGCTGTATATAAAAATGGGTAGTGATGTACAGTGTCTTCTAGAGCGCTCCTGAAAATGAAAAGCTGTGTTTTTTAATGCTGCAGTAGAACAACTGCTCAAGTTCTCAATTGTCACAAACTGTTTCGGCTTTTTTTTTTTTTGAGACTTGATTATTAAGGTGAATTATACGCTTGATTATGATTAACTATTATTCTTTTATGTGTGTAATTCAGTGAGGTTTTGTGTTATTGCAGACTGCAGCCGGCCTTATCAGCCTCAAGCTGCTGAGCCTTTACTGCGGGATCCAATTCACAGCCCTGAGTGTTCAAAGCAGTGGCACATTTGTATATCTTTTTGTGTGTAGACAGATGGAAGTGAGGCAGACAAATGCATTAATAGTGTGTTTTATTCTTGAGTGAAATGATAAATTCACCATATTAATCCTTAATATTTCTTCTTAGACTACAGCTTTTTTTTGTTCTTTTTTAAAGACATAAGTGCAATATTATTCTTCGAGGGACAAAGTGCCCTTTGTTCCTTTGGCAGGGCTTGTTCAGTTTTGCTCAGTGAGATGTAGCTATTCAGGGCACAGAACAAACTTTTTGATGTCTGTCATGGGGAATGAAGGCATCAGGAGTTTTGTTGTATTTACTGTTTTCCATCTTTCTATCAGGAAATAATTCATATTGCTGTATGAGCAGAGTAAGTTAAGTTTTAATGTGAGAAAACTACTAAGCTACTTGTTAGTAGGTTTTCATATACAGCGCTATGTTTTTAAACACTGGGATGTAATTGTGGTTTTCACAGTGCTTATGTGCGCATTCAAAGATAAGATGTCAGTGGGTGCATTGGAGTTGTAGATTAATTTATCCGATAGATGTTTCTTGTGAGCAAGAGCATATTTAATCTTAATTGTCAAATGCCATTTTCTTATGTCTTCAAATAGCATGTTCAAGTACAAAGTGATCTGATCAAATATTTACGCTCCTAGCAGGTTGAGAATTAAAGTGAAACCTATGCTGTCTGTAGCTGTACCGAAGCGTGGGATTTCTGGCTGCTGTGTATTATGCTTCTGCTTCTCAGTGCTGCTTGTTCATGGAAACAGTGTTTAACAACCGTACAGTTTTGTGTTTGCCTCTTACTGGCTTTCAGAACGGCAATACATCTAAAAAAGTTAGCTGTGATCTTCAGCAGAAATGTGCTACTTTATTTTTTTTTTAAAGTATAAAAAGTTAAAAATCTCTACTTACAAAACAACAGGTCTGCTCTTCATTCCTGTCAAATTCATGGAGTGAATATAAAAGTACTGAATGGGGCACTTGTACATATTTTAATCCCCTTCTTCAGCTACTGGCCTGGGTAATGAAGTGTAGATGTGGCTGTTACGTGCCAGTTGGAAGGGAGCCGAAGCGGAGATGTTGTTTGTACATGTGCAGATGTTGGCAGGATTCCCTGTACTTCTGATGTCAAAAGATCTTTTTGTTGCCACAGAGTTATAAATACATCTGTGTAACAGTATGGCAAGCAGTATTGTTTGGGAAGCTTATTTCTAAATAAGTAAAACTGCTCCAAGAATTTCTTCTGTGAGACAAAATTTAGCGTATGCAACACAAAGAGCATAGTAGATGTGTTTTGAAGGTAAGCGTACCTATGTGGATAATGCTATACTTCTGAAATCTGTTTAATCCATTATATAAATCCCTGCTACTGATGGGAAGTAGTCCTTTTAGCTCTTCCTCTTTTCTGCACCTGGCTATTCAGGCCTGCCTCCATCTGTTTTTCAGTACTAGGGTGATGTCATGAACTGAATCTGCCTGCTGGTCCAACTGAGCATCAGCCCAGCAAGTACCAGCTGCATTGGTTTCCTTGGAAAGCAAAGGGGGGGTTTGAAGTGACAGTACTTAATGGACTGGGAGGAATATGCACCTTTCCTTTTGATGGAGACATGACCTTTGCCATGATCAGCTCTTGCTGATTGAACTTGTATTTGGGAAGAGAGGCATAAGCAAACAGCAGGACTGGAATATAGGAGAGGAGAGCGGTAGAAAAGAGAAGGGGTAGAGTGGTACAAAATCATAACTAAATGAAAAGATTTAGGTATAATTGCTGTAGTGGTTGAACTGTAACAGTAGCTGCATTGAGTGCTGCTAAAATGAAGCAACATGAAAATTTTGTGTTAGTTTATATCACTTGTGTTGATAGAGAAGCAGGTCAATTTTCTCCAATTCAAGGTACAAATTAGTTTTTATAAGAGTAGTCTACAGATAGTAGACTTGTATGCTTGCAGGATAGGTAGAGCAGGTTTGGGCTTTCAATCCTAAGCTGTCAGGATTTGTCTTGGTTAATACAAGCAGTCAGTACTTAGAACTTGCTGTCTTGCCCCTTGATCCCACTCACTGGAAGGAAAAACGCACTGAGAGTTCCCTACAGGTTATCACTTTGCACCAACTCCTTGTTGCTTCTTTTTGAGTGAAATGATGTGTTCCTTTGTAAGCAATATCATGTGATAGATAACAGCTGTTTCTATCACTGTACAATACAAAGATGCATTGGGGCTTGTTTTGATCCAGGGCTGAATATAGTAATGATAAAAGTACCTGAAGTGTTGTTTTGAAGGCATTTCTTGGTACACATTTTCATTATGTCGGTCTGTTTGTGGAATAAGAAAGGAAATATTTACTTGTTGGAATGTTACTGTTACTGGTGTGCTGTTTTTTTTTTAACCACAAAACCAAAACCCATTCTTCTAGTGGTGTGTGTCACTTGATTTGCCCTGAACTGGTGAGTGTTTGCATGTAACTCGTCACCTTCATGAATTTCCCTGAAGCTGCAGATGAAAAGCTGAAGACTGGATAATGTCACCCATATTGCGTAACAGATTCAGTTAGTGAGAGAGGTTTAATTCTGCTCAATTACATGTTATCATAGCTTGAAAGCAATCGTACTAGCCTTAAACATATCAAATTAGTTCTGTAGCATCCTCAGGGCTTTTCATGACTAGGTTTATCTCTGTGAATAGCACAAGTGATCAAAACAGAGCACAAGTCCAGATACTTAGGCTTTCAGCCTGTTCTGTTACTAACATGGATTAGATGCCCTTTTGACCAAGTAAGAAAGAGCTGTCTTAAGATTTTTATGATATGTAAGTGTTCAAAGGCAGAGTAAAAGTTCTTCTTTGTAATGGCAAATAGTTATTTCTTCTAAAATTGTCTTCTATACTTGCCATTGCAATTGTGGAAGTTGACAAAATGGGTGAATTATACATTTTATGATGTTAATTTTTTTAATGTGTACCATAGATACAAGATTGACAACAGAAGTTTCCTTGAAAATTCTGTAAAGGGTGTCTTGAGCCTTGTGGGCACACTGCAATTTCTAAATATTTGAAATTAGTGTATACTTTTAAAGAAGTCCTGAGTGCACAGCATTTAACATTAAACTTAATGTTTTTGTGGTTTGTTCTAATCCATAATGCAGACGATATCTTTTAATGCTAGTCTGCTTATATTGAAGCTTTAGGGTGCATTCAGCATAACTGAAATATGAAATATGCTGTCTCTTTCAGTACTAGTAGTGTACAATTACTGTTTTTCATATTAACATCAAGAAAGCTACTAATCTTGTTTTTATATCATTTTGTGTGTTTTTGTGTAATACACATACAGAGTATACATGTAGGAATTAATCAAGAGGTAGCTTGTTAAGGACTACTAGAGGTGTAAAACCCTAATCTTTCTTTTATACCTTAATCTGTTCTGTAATCCTTTCTGTGAAATCTTCAAGTGAGAGGATCCTCAGAGGGAATCCAATCAACTGGGGAAAATGGGAAGGGGGGAAGAGCAGAAATGAGGAGATGCATCTTGCTCGTTCTGCTAGGTTATCAAAAAGAGAAGTTTTAATTAAAAAGAGCAGAAACAAAATCATACTTTCAGGGAGTGTACTTGTTAGTACAGTGGCCGTAGATGTAGTGTCAAAGGTAGTTGGAGGAAGTATGCGTATAGATACCTGTATGAGAAGCTTGATAATGTTTTATCAGGTCTTTCAAATCTTTCCTCTCTAACAGCCAAGCAACACTTCTTGCTCAAATATATTGTCATGTTTTTTTCTTTCCCTTGAAAACTTAAAAGTATGTGGAAATGAATTTATTGCTAGTGTAGCTGTACATTCACAGGTGTCTCTTCTAGATTTTATCAAACAGCCTACTAAAGTATAAGCTGTTTTGTTTTAATGAAAATTTCAAAAACATCTTTTTGTGTCTAGAGTTTCCCATCTGATGAGGGTTGGCCATTTGCGAAGTACTTAGGAGCGTGTGGAAGAATGGTGGCTGTCAATTACGTTGGAGAAGAGCTATGGAGTTATTTTAACGCACCATGGGAGAAACGAGTGGATCTGGCCTGGCAGCTAATGGAAATAGCTGAGCAGCTGACTAATAATGACTTTGAATTTGCACTCTACCTCCTCGACGTCAGCTTTGACAACTTTGCAGTTGGACCAAGAGATGGGAAAGTCATCATTGTGGATGCAGAAAATGTTCTGGTAGCAGACAAAAGGTTAATCAGACAGAGTAAGTTTCGTTTATTTTTCTCTCCCCTTACCTCACCCACCTCCATGTTTTTTCTTCTTTCTCTCTGAGTGCGATATTATGTGCATGTGCTTTAAAAAAAAGCTAGCTTTACAAGTAGACTATAAATTAATAAATTAGATTTCTTCTACAGTTATGTTACGAATTAGCTTGACCAGTTGTTCAGTGTTATGAAGCTTTGAGTTTACCTGAAGTTGATTGATATGCACTTTTTTTTTAGCCTGCTTCTATTTCAGTTGCTCATGTAGGTGCTCTGTAATAATGGAATTGAAGGATTGGGTAATTTGAGTTTTAATGCTCTTTCCAAATTTGAATAGTGAAAAACTTGTTCAGCTTTGTGTTGACTGTAAAAGCTCAAAGCAGCAGCAGCACGAGATGTTTGACAAAGTGGCATTGCATTGAGGTTTTTGCTTCTTCTGAGCTTATGGGGAAAACTTCACAAAACTAAGGGCTGGAGACACCAAATGTGAAACCCTGGGCTCTACAAAACCTTATGGCAGTCATCAAAGTGATTCTACTTTTGCTTTGGGTATTTTGGGCTTGGCTTGTTTGTTTGTTCACCCATACCCCTCTGGGTTTGCAAGTGGATTTCTTATTACGCATTTTCAGAGAGCTTGCGTAAAAGTTGTCTGAGTCCATCAAGAAAACATTTTCATGTACTGAACATAGAGTACATTTACTTCGGTATTCATGACTACGCAAACATACTTTCCTGTTCTTTTCCTCTCCTCTTAATGTTAGGTGAGACCTAACTTTTGTAGCATGTCTGAATTGTTCAGTCACAGAGATGGCCAAATGAACAATGACAAAGCTGATGGGTGCATTGTGTATTGTGCTCTTGATACCCTCTCTTTCCTCCTCTCACTTGGTTTTTTTTAACTGTCTCCTTATTTCACAGATAAACCTGAAAACTGGGATGTATGGTATGAAAGCAAATTTGATGACTGTGATAAAGAAGCTTGTCTGTCCTTCTCAAAAGAGATTCTTTGTGCTCGTGTCACTGTGGACCACAATTATTATGCTGTTTGTCAGAACCTTTTATCGAGACATGCCACGTGGCGTGGCACTTCCGGAGGACTACTTCATGACCCCCCAGCTGACATTGCCAAAGATGGCCGGCTTGAGGCCTTGCTGGATGAGTGTGCCAACCCAAAGAAGCGATATGGCAGATTCCAAGCAGCAAAGGAACTGCGTGAATACCTTGCACAACTCAGTAACAATGTGAGGTAGTCCACAATGAAAATCTTTTGCAACACTGGCTAAAACACTATTGCAAAGACACGTACAGTGAAGTCTTGAACTTGTGTGTTCAAAAGAGAAAATGAAGAAGTGAAACTAATTTATTGGTTTTCTAAATACCATAAAGATTTTGTGGTATTGTAATGTTCCTTTGCAAACAGACAAGGTACTTACTGAAGAAAAACTTGAGCTATTACTGACTCTTCTCCTAAACTGTTTAAAAGGGAGTAGGTCAAAAAAGACTGTGATAGTTTAATTGACAGCTTGTGTGTCAAAGGGTACTTTATGTAAAATTGCATTGGTGTCACAGTTATGTGAAACTGATGTTTTTACTTGGAAAGTCAAGTTAGACCGGCCTGTTTTAAAGGCCTTTTTCCTGACATGGTCTCATTTTTGTGTTCTGTTTTTTTTTTTAAACACCCTGAAGTGGCATTTACTTACAGGTAAATATAGCTGTCTGCATTGTTTCAAGTTTAACAGGCTTTCATGTTAATGCTGTGCAGTACATTCCTACTGTGAGTGCAGGATTCCCATGTTTACTGTCTAATTTTAGAGGGTTTTACACAGTAGTTTACTACGCTTAGATTTTTTTTAAAGTTACTTTAAACTCAGATGTCATTTGAATTAACACTTGTTTGATGTCTTTTGTAGTTCTGCCATTGGAGATTTCACTTCATGTAATTACTGTACAAAATTCTTATCCTTAATACCAGTACATTCACGTGACTGTTCTTCAGAAAATCATGGTATGAGCAAACCTTCATTTAGCAGGCATTCTTTGTGAATTAAGGAAAGACTAATATAAAAAAAATTGTGTTAATTGAAATTGGGGATAGAAGCTTGACTAAAAATAAAAATGTGCTACTCCAGAGTAGTTGAGCAAAAACCAAAGAAATTGGTTTTGTCTATCCATTCCTCAACTATTGTAGGGGAAAAAAATACTACCCTGAAGGTAATAATTCTTAAAATTCAGATTTCCATGGTTGTTCCTTACTGTTTAAAGAGCTTCTAAAACTAAGTGCTTATAGTAGAAGAAAACCCTAATTTGAATAAATATGTGCAGAAGGATAGCAATTTGCTTCACATCGTTACCAACTCTGTTTAATTCAAGTATAGCAAAGTTTACTGGATATTCATCTCTTGGTTTACCAGCTATGTTGATAAAACAAGATCCACTCTGGACATGTTTTCTTGAACTAAGTTTGTCTATTTCCAGTGCAGTTAAAACTGATGAAGTGTGTAAATCTGAAGTTGTTCTGATAAATTAATGTTTTTTATAAAAACCTCACATCCTGCTACAGGATCTTACTTCAAAGCTTGCTTTTCACTGTATTATTTAATCATAATTTTTTTTTTTTACTACTACAAAATGCATCACTTTCCTGAAGTCATATTCATAAAACAGTGTTCTTAAGAAAATATATGCATGTTACTTCTGGTAACAGTAATGAAGAAAACTAACATTTCTTAAATGTTTGTATAAGATAATGTTTCATGCAAGCTAAAAATTCTGAGCAAGATTGTATGTATGGTGATTTTTCAAGAACCAAGTCAGTGTGCTATTCATACAGCATTGAGAGACTGATGGAAATTGTTGCTTTACCAAATTGCTGCAAGTGCAGAGTGAGGGAAGTAGTGAACTCATGGGTCCTTCTTTCTCAAAGCTTAAGAATTGTTGTCATCTAAGGATGCAGAACGCTTTTGATTTCTTAGATGACTATTAAGGATATGTTAGTGTCCTAAATTCTCACTTTAAATCATCTTTGCTTATATAGTCTAATTTCCTCCCTAGGTCTTGTCTTAATTGTCTTCTGAAGTTGGAAGGACCAATGCAAGTTGTGGTTTTTCATTTCTGTCCTCCCGTCGTTTAAAGTCTGTTTTACTTGCTGTGACGTAAGCTGTCAGAGCATTCATATAATTTTGCATCATAAAATGCTCTTGTTTGAGGAAACTAGACTAGCATTGGGTAATGCTACACTACCATAAAAGCCTTGACTTATCACTAACGGTGATTTTATTTTTTTAATTTTTATTAAACCATCCACCACGTTTCCCAGTGAGAGAGTGGAGTGCGACTGTTCCGGTTTTAAAAGAAACAAACACTACCAGCTCTGGTTACTACTTGAGGCAGTTCTGTCACTGCTAGAACGTCCTGTCAGCTTTGTTTTGGGATTTAGTTCCCTCAGAAACAAGTCAATGAAGTAGATTATAAAAGGAATTTGGAACTTTAAAGAGGAGGGGAAAAAATAAAATACTACAGGGAAAACATTGTGGAGAGCAATAAATTTTGGTCAGTTTGCACCTATCAGATATTTATTGTACAATAACGATTTATATTTTTAGTCATTGCCCATTATTATTGATGAGCACGGTGAAATATTTTTGAATGAGGTGTTTGGGGTTTGTATGTGCATTACAATTGTCCTTTTGTACTGTAAGTTACTGTTTGATTGGAATATTTTATCAAAACTGTTTCCCTGTGCCTTTATATTACAAGAAAGTTGTTTCTGCAACTTCTAATGATATTAATAAAGAGTACTTTAAGAACCTCAACTCAGATGCTCACTTTCAGATCTGTCAGCCTTTTTTTGTTTGGTTTTTAAGATTGGCTTAGTCTTGAATTAAACAAAGCACTCATTCTTTGTACTGTTGTGGGATGCTTTGTAGTTATCAGTGACGGCAGCTCAGAACATCGTTCTCCCGCTCCCTACTCTTCTAACAGATTGTTTGATTGAAAGCATTAATGATCTGTCAGAAATGTTTTCCTTTTTAAGATTATTGTAAGTAGGACTCATTGTCTTGGAAACAACCTGACAAGCTGTACCCTCCTGTTTTATGGAATGAAAGATTGAATACTTTTATATCAAGTTGGTACCTTCCCTCTTTGTTTGAGGAACTTATTTTTCCTTGCCTTTGGAACAGTTTATATTGCTACTGACATGGACTTTTCAGTACAATATTTTAGCAGGTAATATAATATAAACACATAATTACTTTTGATGCTATGTATTTATTTACTCTGGATTTTTTCATAAGGCATTTGCATTTGAAACTAACACCTGCAGCAGTACTATTCTCTTCTGAATTTGTGTCTATAAATAATATGAACCCTCAAAAATATTTGAGGTTTTGATTTTTGGTTGCAATCCACCTGTCTCTCATCTTCAGGAACTGCAAACAATCAAATTGAAACTTGTGAATTTTCCAGCTCAGTCAGGATCATTAAATCTTGAGAAGAAACTGGCATGAACAGGTGCTGCTGCTTTTTCTTTCAGCAGTTTCTAGAGTATAATATGGTTTCATCCTGCTTGCCTTGAACTTAAAGTCATGCTATTTTCTCACCAGATACTTTTTCATCATGAGATTGCACAGAACAATAGGAGTTGAAAGGGACCTCTGGAGATCAAGTCCAGCCTCCCTCCTGAAGCAGGTTCCCTACAATAGGTTACATGGGGCAGCATCCAGGTGGGTTTTGAATTTCTCTAGAGAAGAAGTATCTACAACGTCCCTCACAGTAAAGAAGTTTTTCCTTGTGTTCATGCAAAACTTCTCCAGTTCCAGTTTGTCCCTGCTGCCCCTTGTTCTGTTGCTGGGAACCACTGAAAAGAGCCCACCATTGTCCACTTGACTCCTGCTTATTAGATGTGTATGAGCATTTATATGATCCCCTCTCACTGTTTTCCAGCCTGAACAGTCTCAGGTCTCAGCCTTTCCTCACAGAGGAGGAGCTGCAGGCCCCAGTCATTTCCACTGCCCTCCACTCTCCAGTAGTTCCGTGTCCTTCTTGAGCACAGGAGCTCAAACAGTAGTAAGCTTTTGCTTGATGCAGAATAGCCCTGTGCCTTTTCTTTGTAGAAAGCTTCTACAAAGGCTGTCTGTTTGTAGAGTGTGCAGGACTTTGTTAGGAGAATGAAAGACCCGTTGTTCTGGCAGCAGATTAGTCTGCTGTTGCCACTCTCGAAGTATGAGAATGTACCTGTTCTGTGTGGTTCAAAAGCTTGACAGACAGGAGGAACTCGAGTAATGTGCAGGTGCCACGAAGACTGACTTGCATGTTCAGGCCAGAGCAGGGAAGTTCTGACTTGAAAAGAAAGTGTCTAAGCTGTTTTCTGTATTTGCTGATTTAACTCCTGTCTTCTGAGAACTGAATATGAATGCAGAATATACTTCAAAGCAAAATGTACTGTTTAATATACAGCCTGAGTTCAGCTGCATATTACTTTTCGTAGGTCTGGGTTTCAAGTAGTGTGGCTGTTTGTCAAACTGTAATGTGCATCTTCCTATTCTAAACACAGTGCTGCTGTCTAGCTTTGATGTTCTTTGTGGAGGCTTAGCGTATCCATTTAGTGCATCATTGGTATAACCGTGGCTTAGCCAAATGGAAGCCTTCTGTCCTGATAAAGAAATGAGATTTACAAGTTTAGTGGATTTTTATCTTGGTTTTGTTGTGTTTTTTCCTCTCCACAAATAGTTCTGAAAATCCTCAAAATAGTTAAGCAGCTGATTTCGTTGCTGCCAACTGTTAACATAACTTAATTTTGACTTGGGTGTTTTCAACTTCTGTGGTTGTTGAGGCTGGAATGTCTAGTTCTGTAAAGTCTAATATGTATGCAGTTACGTCACGTGGACTTCAACAGATATTTTTTACAATATATTTTTAATAAGAAAACTGTCAGTTTTCTTGTGGGGATTTTTGATGTTTTTATTGTATTAAAAACTATTGCAAATCAGCTTACAGTTTCAATGTAGGAAAAGGGGTCTGGCTCCTTAGGCAGGCCTGATGTGGGCCATAAATATGATACAAATTTTGAGAGCAGAAAAAATCACAGGGATATTTCAAACTTGCTGACTTTGTGTTACCCCGTAGGAAATGAATCTACCAATAATGGGCCTTATTATTCCACCTCCTGTAGACTAACAAGAGCAATTCTGGTTGTTTATTTAGATACACTGATTTTGCAGACTATACCTCGAGATGGTTGAGCTTAATGTGGTCATACTTATTTGACTAAGGGTAAATTTTTAGCTCTGGCAGAGAGCAGATGTAGCTGTCAACAACTTCCAAGCATAGCTGTCTTTAAGGGAGCTCTTTCTATTAACAGCAAACACTCAGTGAATGAGAGGGCAGTACTTGTACAGTGCATGTCCACAGTTACATGCATATGGCAAAGCATACTTCAGCTTTTGGTTTTGAAACTCATCTCCCACTAAGGCCAAAGCCCTGACATCCTTACTGCCGTGTGTCTGGGATTTTGTTTCAGCGTATGTCCAGTCTTATCTTATGAGCTGAACACCTTCAGTATGTATATGTGCAATTAGCAGTTTGTTCTTGCATGGGTCTGTCAGGGCTTGGGAGACATTCGGCATGTGCATGGGTAGGTTCCCCTGGCTTGATTTTTCTCTGTGAGGAACCTGGTTCATATGCATCGGCACTGCTCTGCAGCCAAGCCCTCATCTGAAAGTAATTGAGTGGCTCTCTTCAAACCTGCCTTGTTGCCCCAACCAAAACATTAGTGTGAGCCCAGTCCCTGACAGCTCACTGCGGTTGGCTCTCTGTGGGCTGATTTGCGTGCTGTGTTGACTGAGTTTCCTCTCAGCTCTAAAGACTGTGTATCATTTATCTATTTTTTTTACAGGTGTCATTATGCAAATTATGTATGCATACAAATATAAACACATATACACAAATCTTACGTGGATAAATATGTAAAAACAAACTTCAATTATACCTACAAACATCCATGTATATGTATATATTTGCCATAATATATTATTGCAAAGGTATTATCTCCACAGTTGATGATGGTCTGAATGCCATTGCAGCTACTGTTATTGTCCTTTGGTTGGAGTGATACCCGTCCAGCACTGCCCTTTATTAGAAGATTATCCGAACTTCTCAGTTATGCAAACAAACAAAAATGTATTCTGTAGGTTTGTTACATTGGTCACAATGTGAAGTGCATTTGTATGAATTGAAAGCACATGGGACTGCAAGCTATAGCTACATTACAAGTTTCCAAGGATATACTGCTGTCAATGTCATTTTTTTTAGCAAAAGTATCTTCACCAAACCTCAAACTACACCTCAAGAAGCCAAGAAATAATAATGGTGGTTTGAGGCATGAAACAAAGGATGGTATTGTTGTGTGGAGGAAGCAAGCACAACCTAGGTAGGTAAAGCATGGTAAGTCCAGGTGCAGTCTCACATCAGTGCCTGACTGCCTGCATTCCATTGGCTTCCTTGCTGCATTTATTTCTTTTCCTATGAGATGCCAAAGCCCCAGCCATGCTAGAGTGTGTGTCTAAGCAATGAGCTGCTCTGTTGATTAATCTGCTGTCGCTGTGGAGCAAATTGCTTGGCATGTTTTAGCTGTGACAGGTGGGTTTCTATTAGCCAGTGTTCACGTAGCTTGCACTATCCATCACATAAAGAATCATGTCATGTCAGAGCTGCATTGTGATCATGACAAGAAGACAGATCAGGTATCGTATAGGGGAAATAAAAATACATGCATGGTGCAAATAAAAAAAATCTTTAGGGTTTCTTTGTTTGTTTGCTTTGTAATTAAGAAGACACAGAGATGCAGGATGAAATTGGGAAATAGAAACTGATAACTGAGTTAGAGGGACATGGTTTTCATCCCAGAGGTTTTTACAGAGTACACAGGGATTAACTGAGTTGTTGAAGCTTGTACTCTCTCTTGCTAATTAAGCCTAAGTTCAATACAGAATAATTGCTTGTGCATTGCAGGTAAGGTGAAGGAGGGAACTCGTTGCTGTTGTGCAGTTCTGCAGCAGGCAAGACCTGAGCTGCATAAAAAAAAGCATTTATCTATGGTAATGTTTTTGTCACCTTTTTGATACTTTAGAAATATTCCTAATTCACTGTCTTCCAGGTAGAGAAGTTATTTCTATTATATAAATGATATTAAATATGTATATTAAAATGTAATGTCCTTTGGACAGTTCTAACTTGTGGGATGAAATGGCAAGGCAGATGGGGAAAATGTCTGTGGGAACAGGGGAGTAACTGGAAGATAAGTGAAAAAAACAGGATCTGACTATTAAAGACATCTGGGAGGTTTGTATGTCTAAAAAATTTGGGGATTTACAATCACAACATGCTATAAAACTGGAGTTGCAAATCAAACTTCTCTTACTTTATATGCCTTGCAGGGGGAGTGAGCCATGTTTTGTGAGTCAAACACAGAACAAAATAGAAACCCCCAAAACACCCCAAGCACACTGGGAAGTCACCCAGAGAGAAGAGATTACGTTTAGAAGAGCTTTTGTTCCCAGTGAGCTAAAGATATTAATACGCATCTGGTATACAATGATATCAGCATACTGAATTGCAGGAAGAGCAGGTTATTGGGGAGTCAGGATCTGTTGTTGAGATTTGTTTGTACTCAGTATTTAGCAAAAAGAAAAGGAATATAATTAGAAGACTGTGAACTGGGGTAAGAGTTGTTTCTTCTAAAGAAGAAACAATGAGGAGAGGATGTCTGCTGAAATAGTCTCTTCATGCAGGCAGCTCAGAGATGTCCACGGAAGGAAATCTGTTCAGTAGCCCATAATCGCTCTGAGTTCCATGTAGATGTTGATCTTTTGTTCAGCTGATTTCCTTTTGGTAGCTGTTTTCTGCTTTGCAATCAAGAGATAGAATAAACGGGACTCCTGCTTTTCCTTATTCTTATCGAACGACAGAGGAATCTTAAGGCCAGGTGTTGGTGTATGCTAGTTGCTCTCCAGGGAACAAAAGCAGCAAGCAGGTGGAGACAGAATGGTTCGCTTCCAAATGTTTCAGAGTTCTTGGGCTTGGGATGTGTTACCTCCTAGCTCAGTTCGACGCAAGGTGGTGGCTTGCAAAAGGAAGCCTCCCATGGCAGCCTTCAGCCAGCATAGCTTTACCAGGCTCCCGTTGAAATGAAGTGAGCGTTTAACTCAGATGATAACTGTGTGTCTTGTGGGTTCCTTCACATCTCCAGTCCGGTTACTGGGAAGTTTTCTCCTCCAACCACCCTTTGACTGTCTATAAATAAGTGTAACAAAAAGGGTACTGAGTACTAATTCACAGTGAATCACAGCTGAACAGTATGATCAGGTGAATCCCATAAAGAGAACTGACAGTGTATTCAGATCGGGTGTTTGCCATTCAAGGATCTGCACCTCTTATGATCTATTTGGGCCCATCTTTCTCTAGCCTTTAGAAAAGACTTCTAGAGTCTTGCTGGTTGTCTTATTAACATGTAGAGATGGCTAACTGGTGAATCACAGCTTCCTTTAAGTAGCCCCTGACATCTGTAGCATTTTGTCAAAGTGTAGAGGGAAATGAGATGAAAGGCTTAAAATGCTGTGTGGCTTTTCCAATTTTAAGTAATGTCAGACATTCTTTGAAGTAATTTGGCCTCTTGTGAAAAATGTTCCCTGTGTTCAAGGGCATCAAAACCAGGCAGCCCTCCTAAAAATAGTACATACTTATTTGTTGAGTTAAAAGTTTCACAGGTATCCTTTTTATGCATCCTACTTTGTTTATCTGTGAAGGTGCTCATTTGTTTGTTTTCCTTGCAAGATTCCTGAGAACGTTCTTATACTTCCAAACCACATTTCTCGAATCTGAGTATGGGAAGGGGGTAGTACATAGATTACTTGCTGAATATACTAAAACTCAATCATATTTAACTACTTTATGAAGTCTGTTTAAGTTTTGTAACATTTAACTACTTTAATTCTAGGCTAGATCCTCTTTTCTGCTAACTTGTTTTCCTAGTGAAAAAAGAGAAAATAATAGGTGCATTAATTGTTAGTTAAGGTAGCAGGCCATGGTGAACCTCTTAACATTCTCCTATTTTATGAGCATAAAACTTCTATTTTAATAATGCCTTGCAATAAAGGATCTTTTCATGGCAGCTAAATGATGTACAATGGTAATATTTCTACAAGAAAATTAGATTTTGATATTGCCTTGGTTTTCAGTGAAACAAAAGAATTTGTGAAGAACTTGAAAGAGAATACCACTCATCATCATGGACAGCTGATGAAGAAGACGGAACCAGGGAAGAGTGGTTGAGATTCTTTTTTTCTAGTTAAAGGAAGCAGGAGATGTTCTTGCTCTAGCAAACAGCACTGACATGATCAAGAATCTCTGAAAATCCCTGGAGAGATCTCTCCAAGTGAGCATTGAATTAACTTCCTTTCCTACTGTTCCACTCTGTACAAAAGAAGTCCTTCCTTCAAAAGTCCTTGGAATACAATGCTGTGTTTTGTAAGCAGAGTCCAGAAAAGCACAAACACCTCTAACAAAAGAATAGTAAATAATGGCTATTTCTACTCTCATTACCCTGGGCTGCACTTCCTCTGCTATCAGGTACCATGCTGAAGTACAGCGCAGGTCACTGTGGCTTAGGCAAAGCTGTGTTGGTCACACGCTTATGCTTACATCTGTTTTATCCATGCAGTAGTGTTTGAAGATAAAATAAAACTGTGAAAGCATACAGTGTTGTCACATGTATGCATTTTTAAAATCAAGTTGAGTTTCCCTTAGCGTTATGTTATTAGTCAGTGCAGCACTCTACCAGTTCTTGCAGACTGGTGTTTCTAGACAGTTGTTTCAGAAAGAGCAGTACTGGTTGCTACTGCACAGAGACCATGAACAAGAGATGTGTGTAATGTTTAAGTGCTAAAGTTGTATTTTATTAATGATTTTTCAAGAACAGGCTCACATACATCAAAGCAAAGCCTGGGCTTGATTATGATGCTGTTACAAGTCTTACTTTTAATGATATCATAGTAGCTTTAACAATAATATAATTATTAATAGAAGTAATTAATATGGTGGTAATGTCTAGGCATTGCAAGGACCTAGACGTTTCTCCATGAAATAAGAAAGCAAGAAGGTAATCTTGACCCAGAGAACAACTGTTTAGGCAGAATACCATGTGTGGGTGGATGAACAAAAGGTGTGGGAAAAGGTAAGAACAGAATGAGCCCTTTTTGCATTGTATGTTGCTGTTTGCTAGTCTCACTATTATGATTTTGTACTGTCTGTAGGCACTGTGACAGCAGGGAGGCAGGCATTCTCTTGCTACTTTATGATTCAGTAAGAAAAGGATGAGGTTCCAGAAGTGAAGGATGTAGAAGAGATGACTTCAGTTGGTGCACAAGACATTTATTTCAAGTAGCCGTTTCAGGGCTAAGACTTTGCCCACCATCTTCACCCCCTGCAGTACTCTGGTTTCTGAAACTTCAAGCCTGCTGAGCAAGCCTGTTAGGTAAGTAAAGTGCCATAAGTGGGGCTTTCCAGTAAACTGTGGAAATCTCTTTGTTAGAGGAGTGGATTTTCAAGCTTCATACTACACGTACATTTATTTACTTGCAAAACATGAAACAGGAAAGACTTCAAAGCCTAATAGGAGAGGTATGATAATATTCCACTCTGTTTCTTCCTGCCTTTACCCATTTCAGGTTTCACAGAAGGAAAATTCAGATGTGTAGACTCAGGGGAGCTGGGGAGTCCTCTGCAAAGTGGACTTGAAAATACTTCTGCAATTTGCTGAAACAAGTAAACTGAAGTGCAGAAGAGAGGCTGAGACGTGGCAAGGAATCGGTTAATCCTGAAATGTAAAATATGTGAAAAATCTGCACTATTTTGATTTTTAGCATATATGGTATTGCTGGGTTAGGTTTCCTAGGGTTTCATATGTACAAAAAAATCACTCATCACAATACTGTGAAATAAATGCATTTACATGCCATACCAGAATCTGATATTATTTGCCTGTACAGGGTTTCATAAGGTGGACCTCTGTGGAAAATGACTTAAGACTTCCAGCAGTAACTTCTCCTTCTCTCTTGGAAGAGAAAGATATCCTTGTGCTCTTGGTTCTGTGTATTCTGGAGCTTTCCTGTCAGCTTGAGTGGATCAGAACAAGTCTGTCTCCATTGATCAGACTTCTGAAGATTAATGCTCAAACACTGAAACTTTCCCCACGCTGCACTGCTAAATTGATGCAGCAAAACACTTGAACACACACAATCAAACTGAAGTTTAAAACAAGTCACACAGAATTGAGTTTACCTTTGTATTAGTTTAAAATCTGCTTGAAGACCATTATCTTTGTGCATCCTTTCAGGAAAGCTTTATTAGGCACCAGAGGAAATTATTTCTAGACCAGATGTAACCTAAATACACTCCAGGATTGCTGCCCATTAGTTTTTGTTTTTAAAGACTGGAATAGAAAATTAAGTGCAAATGAAATGTTTAGGAAAGTATGACCATAACTACATCAATCTGATTATGCAATTAAATGGCCTTTATAATAATAAAAAAAAGACTGTGCTCTCTAAATGTTAGACATATGCCAGTAAACCAGTTTTACTTTCAGTTGCTGAATAAGAAGCGTGGGAGCGCATTGTTCCATTTCATTTTCTTCTCTGCTGCTTTCTGTTTAAAGTCAGACATAGCGAAAAAAGAGGAGCTCCTCAGTAAGAGCTGTAGTATGGTTTGTCCTTGATTTACACAAAGTCAATGTTGCTGTTTGAAACAGTCCCTCAAGTTGTTACTTTTAAATGTTAGCTTTAGCAACTCTAAAATTAGTTTTAGCTTAGCATGGTAACCAGGGGTTATTATTTTTCCCCTTCAATGAGAGGGAGTCTGAATATCAAATTCATACACTTTGGTCCTTCTTTGATTAATGAACAGGCTCTTTCAGTGTGTGGTTTAAAATGCACTTATAAAAATGAATTTTACAGCATTAATTTAAAAAAGTAATATATGAGTATGGAACTCCTGTTTCATCTTCCCAAATTAGATTAAAAAGGTAAAGATTAAAAAGGATTGTTCTGGAATTGTGTGCAGAGAGTAGAACTGATTATAATTCTTCTTTAGTATTTGGAACTTTGATTATGACCGTTTTCTTAAATTTCACATTTCCATTACATATTTCTCATAACCTTTAAATGTAGTTATGGTGCAACAAATGTATATCAGATTCAGTGCACTAATAGTAGATGAAAGATGTGCTATTGAAAGCGTTATTTTCCCCAAGTACTCATATACGGTCACTGGAGTTCCCACGGATCTGTTCCACAGAGACACTTTGCCTGTTAGTGGATAAACAGACATTTTTTCCTAGCAAAACTGAGAGAAATCTGCCCTCCAGGAAAGCAGCTTTACGCTTCCTATAGCACTTGTTCCTATAAAGCTCCTAGAAGGCCCCTACGAAGCCTTCAAGAGCTAAGAAACCCATTTCACAATGCTGCCATAACACTGCATTTTTATTTGTCTCTTTTCATTTAACATCTCTAGTAAACATTGTCAGCGAAGCTGCAAATTATCAACCAAATGCCATCTGGAACAATCGGTCTTTAAATGTGACTATTTAAAAATGAGGCGTTAAGCCATGCTGGATAATATATGATCCCTGAACTTTCTATTTTGGTTTGCTAATTCATTCATAGTGTGCCAGTCTGCTTACCCCCAGCTGCATTCAGTACTTTGAAGGGAGGGCTTTACTAGTTACTTTAACACATACTGTTATGTGTACAATGGGCCATAAAGTGAAATGACACTGAAGCTGTATTTTTTTTTTCTTAGAGAAAGACACATTTCCATAAATACTTTAAAAAAAACAAACGCATGTTGTTCGGGGGTGAAAAGTCAGTTCCCTCTGCCTCTATGACTTTTATTCCATAATTTGAGAGTCATTTTTTTGAGGGAGAGTGGAAGGAAGCTCACTGCAGAAATGTGTGCTAAATGTCTAGTGACTGTGGCACCTGAGCAGTCAGTTCTCATAACATCAGATGGGCCCAGACGAGTGGCAAGATGTGTGCAGTTAAGTAACATTCGTAGGTCTTGATGTCCAGGGGCTTCAGAAGCACTTGAGAAGGAGATTTGAGCAGCTAAGGGAGAATAGAAGGTGTTTATTGTTATCCTAGCCGTGTCCCCTCCCAGCCTCCTGCCCGTCCCCAGCCGCTTGCTGTAGGAGATGTGGTGCAAAAGCTGTCCAGAATGAGCCGAAACAGTATTCCAGCCCCTAATCCAAAGGACAACACTGTATGGGCTGCTATGCAGAAGTTAACTCAGTCCTAAAATGTGTCGTGAAATCTACAGATTCGCAAAGGCTGCTGTTACAAGTACATAAGGACTGTATTTTATTTCAACAATTTAAGTCTCTCAGATTTGGGGAATAATGTTGTCTTTTTAGGAGACGTGATAAACTGACCTCAGTTGATGAGTAGATTATTGAACGTGGCCTAATTATGATGGTGTGGATGGGAATTGTTTTCTGACTGGTTGAGAAAAACTCTGCGGGGAAAAAGCTATGCAAGTCTGTGGTAACCATGACAGGAGGGAATGAGTGGAAGTTAACTCTTGAGAATCTGCTCCAGGCACTGAGACAGGAGCTGTCTGAATGGAAGAACTGAGATGTATTTCAAGTCACTGAAAAGATCCAGTCCAGCTAAGAGCAGGCACAGCTTTTTGGGAGAGCCCTGCGGAGAGTGAGCTTATGTCTGTTAAAGACATACATTAGTGCCTGCAGTATTTGTCTTCAGTGGAGCAGAATGTTTAGTAGTTAAAGCACTCCCCATAGAAGTTACTAATTAACTCCTACCTCATCAGCCTGAAAGGGGTGTCCTATCTGAATGCAGGGCTGCTGGGGGGTCCTTAGGTCTTCTAGAGCTGACACCTGCACAGTCTCTCTTTTTGAATTGGATTTAGTTACGAAAGTCCTCATCTATGTACCCCAATCTTCTAAAGCCCCTTGCACATTTCGTCATGTCCTCAGCACGTCCTGACTTTTGTGTATCTGTGCTTTTTCTGTCTTCTAAGGACCTTTGGAGATGCTTTTTCCTACCCTGCCTTCACAGTATTTTGGGGAGATAGCCGGGTAATTAAGGAGTACTAAATCCTGGGAGATGAAGGTTGGAAAGGGCTTTGCGCTTCTTGCAAAACAAACAGACAAGCAAGCAAAAATAAAACAAAAAATGCCCTAATCCTCTGTTCCAGGTTACAGAAAACGAACACAACACAGTGACTGGCTGGGGGCGAGGCACGGAGCTGCTGCTGGATGCAGTATCCTCAGATGGCCTGTTGTTTGCTCAGTGTTTCTCAAAGCTCTGCCTTGTTTTTCAGACAAGAGTAGGGATTGAAGGCCACATCTGCATTTCCATGCTCTAGAATTGATTCTGATAACTTCACATGTGGGTTAAGAAAAAGTAAGGCTTGAAGAAGTGCTAAATACAGAATTTTAAATTTTGGCTTGCAACATTTTCTCCTTTTATAATTTTTTTTAATGTAGCATTCACAGAATGGAAAATATACTTTCTTTAGCTATGAGAAACACCTTGTTTCTTAAATAAAACTTGTTTTCTGTGGACTTTGGTGTGCTGTAAGCCCTTTCCCTTGCTTTCCATCATGCTGCAAGACAGGACAGCAGAGTTAAGGTTAGGAGAAAAGAATGTTAACCGGTCAAACGGCTGCTGAAAAACAAAACCTTTAATATTATAATTGACCAGATATTCTTGCTTTGGATACGCTAATTTGGGTCTGTCTTACCTACAGGCACAATTTACGGGAAACCTTTAGGCTTGTAGTCAAGCTGGAAATCACAGCAACCTTTACAGAACTGGCAGAATCAGCCATGGATTAAAACCTGCCCTGAGAGCGTGGCCAAGTAAGCGTCACCTTCTCAGGAAACCAGGCTCACCTAACCCCTCTACAGGTCTCCTCTGAACTTCACAGTTTCTTTGGATCACCCACCACCATCACCATCTAGTTCTGTCTGTGTTCTTTGCCAGACCTGAAGCTGTATGCAAAAGCTGTCTCTCTCACATATTCAGACTCCCCCAGACTTTAAATGCCAATTGAAGATATGATGCCTCAGTATTACATTTAGTCGATATACTTTTTTTATTGCTTTGCTTTGATTTTTTTTCATACCATACGTGTGCAAATATTTTTTGCTCTGAATAGGCAAGTTGCTTCTGGTAATGTGTTAGAATATAGTTGTCTCCTCTGCTGTCTAAAATGAGCTTATCCTATATTGGAAGTATTACAACCTCTTGTCTGGTAAAAGCACATTCTATAAGAAGTTAAAAGCGGTAGGAAATTAAAGTAAGGAACAGGTGCCAAATAACCTGACCGTACTTTTTGCAGTTATGAATAATCTCCTCTTCTCTTTCCTAATGCCTCTGACTAAAAAGGCTTATTTAGTGTATGTGCCTCAAACTGTAATATAGTGCTTCATTTCCCTCATAATTTCTGAAGCTGGGAGCTAAAATAATGTTTTTCTGGGCCTTAGCACATTGCTTGATCTTGCAAAGTCTATTTCATGGTCTGCTAGATTCTAATGGAGATTGTTGGTAATGAGATAACATTTATTTATATAAAAGTAAATTTACTGCCAACTGCCTAAAACTTACAAGCACTTGAAATAACAGGTTATTTTAAGTTTTAAATTCATTTTATTAGTATGTAAGAAAATATACGGAGGTCAACATTTGAACTCCCTAAAAACAACAATGCGGTGTATTTAGATGTCATAGTATCAAGACAGATAGGCTCTGCAATCTTTTAAATGAGTCTGTATATAAATGTTTCTGTTGGAGCTGCTTTTATGTTTGGAGCTTCTGCTTCCTAAGACGTGAAAGTCATTTGGCAATAAATCTTAAAACAGATTCAGTAAAACCAGATCTTACTTGTGTCTGTTAATGTAGTCGACCTTAAAGCTTAACCCTAGGCAAACAAATGTGAAAATTCTATAGATGCACTTGAAAGGCTTTGAGAATGACCTTGATATTAGATGTGTTAATAGCATTTCTAGCAGAGAATCTGCAGTAGGCTTTTTGCCTAGAGCCACATTGTAAATTATTGCTGCATTGCAGATTACAGTTAATTGTTCAAGGGAAGTGGGGGAAAAATTATCATTCTGAATTCCCAAGTGAGATCTTCGGTACATCAGTGAAGGCCAAACTGAAAAGTCTACTGTGATAAAATAGATGCTCTACAAACCAAAGAGAGAAAAAAAATTGTTTCCCTAAAGAGCTCATTGTGCTCTGTCCGTGTGCGCTGTCCGTGCCTTAACTTACGGGATGTGTCCCTTCAGCATGCACATGGTTCTGTCTGTTTAAGTGATTGTGAGATGGACCATAGAATCATAGAATCACTCAGGTTGGAAAAGACCTTAAAGATCGAGTCCAACCATGACCTAAGCATACTACCCTAACTAACAACCCTCCGCTAAATCATGTCCCTGAGCATCACAACTAAACGCATCTAGGGATGCTTCAGTTCAAATATTTTGAGGGTGTTTAATTCAGGTGATGTAAGTGTGTGAGTGCTGAATGATATCTAGAACCATATTTCTCACTTTTGATAATAAAAATCACATTAATTTTGTGAACATGAAACAAGTTAAGCAACTAGACATTGAAAAATCTTTATATCAGCTTTATATCAGCTATGCATCCACAACAGGGGAAAAAGAATATCAGGAGAGGTCTCTCTCCTGTTCACAAGGTTAGTAATTGGATTATATATTGATTTTTAAATTAAATTCTTCATGTATGCAACAGAGTGATACTGTAATGAGTTCAAAGGTTTAGTGAGTTCAAGTTTGAAATTGTGAAGCCATGGCCTAATTGTGTGGGTGTACAAAGCTGTACAAGTAATTATTTAGGGGATGGCACATTGGGTATGCACAAACTACTTTTGAAGGGTCAGAGACTCTTAAAAATCTTTACTATCTCTGTTTTTTTGTTTTTAAATCTTCATATCCAGAATGCTGTAAACATTAGTGATTAAGTGCAGTGGCTTCAGGCAGAAGGAAATGCAGTACCTAACCTTCAGAACCCTCTCCAAGTTTGTAAAATCATAGACTTACCTAAAATAATCCCTTTTTCTTGTTTTCATTACTTAAGAATCCAAGATCATAGGGCTTTCCATTGCTATGAAGCTGTCAGTCCTTACCATACAGGAAGATCTACTTTGAATCTTAGGTTTTATAGCCAATGGTTTGAAATGAGTAATACGTTTTTGTTTGAATCAATACAAAGTAAAAGCAATGTGGAAAATAATGTTTTTAAATGGTTTCATAAAAAGTTTATAACAGAAGCAGATGGAGCAAAAATAGGGCAAGCTTTGCCAGCATTATAGGAGGTGGGATTTCGGGTTTTGCAGAGGTATGCTTTATCTTGTTTGCTCTTTGTAAATCGTGTTAGGCTGAAGTTATACAACTTCATAATTTTTTTTTCCTGGAGGGAGCATTCATTGTTGGTTTTTTTTATTTTCCTCTTTTTTTCTCTTAATTAGCTTGGCTAATTAAGAGAGAGCATTTGGATAAAATACATTTAGTCTGGAATTAGATAGCTAGGTTCTCTTTTTCTACCTACAGTACTCGTTGATGAGCAAGATGGAGATGAGACTTTAAAGAAGGAGATCGTAATCCGTGTTCAAGTATTTATATTAAATTCAGGTTTATGTTTTAGGAAAAGTTTTAAAATAGATGTTCAGGAAATAAGTTTAAGGAAAAAATCCCCCTTGATTTGTACAGATGCTACTGGGGGATGTATCTTGTGCTCTTCCCTTGCCCTTGTAGCAGTGAGAAGCCAACATAACACTCAAGAAGGTTTCAAAAGGGAGGCTGAACCAGCAGATTCAACTGAGTTTACTCCTGCAAACTCAGCTCTATATTCCGGCTATCATCCTCACTTAGAAACTGACGAGCCTGCAGTTGTTTGGTCAGCCACTCCATGCAGTGAAATTGAAAACTGAGGAAAAGTCATGCTTATCCAACTCCGTTTTTCTGATTAAGTTCCATGAACTGGTTCACTTTGCACCTGCATTCCAGTTCACTTCCCATCACTGCAGAAAAAGATAGGGATGGGTGGGAGTGAAAAGGGGTTATAGGTCCTGCCATCCTGGAACCAGCTGAAATGTGCACAGATGGTTGGCTAGAAGTTAAATTAGGTCTCTGCTGGCCAGTTTGTTTAATTATATCTGTGATTGAGGAGATGCTGCTCATTCCTAAAATATGTAGCAGTGTGTGCCTCTGTACCCAGCACAACTGTCTGCCTACCCTGGGCTGGCAGGGTAGATCTTGAAACAAGTTGGCACTCTGCTTATTCCAGAATAGCTTCTTCCATGGAGGCTAGGTTTTTACTGAGCGTCAGGAAAAAGCTAAACTAAACAACTAAAGCTTTGAAACAGCTAAGTATTTGCGAAGTATTTTTCTTGAATGTGGGTTAATATCAGAGCAGACTTATTTTGTATGATTGTCCATTTATCTTCTGATTTTAAAAAAAGGATCAGAAATATCAGTTCCCTAGGCACTTCAGTCAACTAACTTAAAGCATAACAAATCTGGACAATAAGCACCATAATTAGTGTAGGAAGAAAACTGCTACTCCCAAGTATCTAATTCAATAACTATGAAGAACTAATGATTAATAATTGTACCATTGCATCTGTGGCATGATTGCCCTTCAGCACTTTTAAAACACAAAACCAAAAGCCTCGAAGCACGTCCTGGGGGTCAGGCCATCTTTTTTGAGTCAGTGAGACAAAAACACAGAAAAAGTGCAAAATCATTTTGTTATTTATTCAGAATTGGGCCAGCAAATTTCAGCTGTCACGCTGCATCTGGTAGCCAGAGGCAGTCTCCTGGTTGGCGGATCTCATAGAGCATGGACCAAGAATTGCACCTTGGAAACCTGCAGGTAGCTCCTACATGCTATGGAACCTATGCAAAATGTGTTAATGATCACTTGCTCTGCTTCAGATTCTGCGTAAATTCTGTCTGGGTTGCTGTCTCGTCCTGTTTCATTTTGAAGATGAATATATGCCCCCTCTTAAGATTTGTAGCAAGCTGACCAAACACTGTCTGAAGAAGAAAATGCAGGCAAGTTAATGTGTAATATGAAGAATTGTCATATTGCTTACAAAAAACACGCATGAGAGACTAAGCATATGGGATCAGCAGTAGAGGAAAGAACATCATGTACACTAAGAGGTATAGCTGTACCGCTGACACAAAATCATTTATGTCATATCACCCAGGCTAGCACTATAACAGCCAGGACTCAGTCATGCTCCTGATTTTTGCAACAATAAATGGCATTTCAGATTTCGAGTTTATTTTCCATCATGATCATGATAGACAGCTCTAAGTAAGGGCACAAATCCATCTTGCCAATGTCAGTAGACACTGAACTGATACAGTATGCCTAAAGGTAGAGATTTCCCAGAGGTTAGCTGTGGGGCGCACTCCACTCCAATATCAGTCAGTGCACCAAAGTGAATCAAGGGTACTATATTGCTGTTAAATTATTGAATTTTCAACTGAATAAATTAATTCTTTTTTTTTTTCCCACTAGAAGGTTGCTATCTATTATTAAATTAGTTCTGTATTCAAATTCTGCTTTGCAGAAACACTGTTTGAACGTAATAGGGAAATGGACTCCTGTGCAATCTATAAAACTCTTCTTAGTTTTACTGGATGGAAAATATTATAAAAATGTAAACGATTAATCGTTTCTCATCATATACCCTGTTTTTTTTTTATTATAAGCAAGTGGCTTAAATATTTAGAGTGCAGAATTAATAGGCTGGAGCATACTAAAATATTGTCACATACTTGACAATTCTAGAAACAAAGAAGTTGCTGCTATGTTTAAAATATTAAGTATATATTTTATAGCTGAAATTAGTGCTTTTCAAAGTAACAGATTTTCATATTTAATCAATAGGAGAACATAACTTTATCTGGAAAGAGTATGTTTTAAGAACTGTGTCGCTTTACTCTGAGCATTACATCATTTACAGAAATATTGCATGATTGAAGATTCTTTTAAAAAATGCAATTTTTCTAATAGTTTAATCAATTTTGGTTGATGTCTGTTCTCAAAAACCACAGAAGCGTTGAGAGCCGTTATGGTAAAATATTAATAAGAATGCTTTCAATCTACTGTGCATAGACAAGAACTGTTAGCTCGAGAGGAAGCTGTCAAAACTGTGACGTAGTACAAGTGGTAGCTAAACAAAAAAGGGAGTGCTAAACAAAACTATATGCAAAGCAGAACTGAATTGACAATTCTATAACGGTCTCTGTGTGCATGAAAGCCAAACTGAAAGTTATGGATGAAATTTAAAATAGCAGATCTGGGACTGTTGTAACTGTTGTGCTGAGCTACTATCGTAAACGTTTCATTCAGTTCAGCCTTCCAGGGTACCACATGATGAAGTTTAGGTGCTCTTACTGCATTCAAAGCTGCACTCTCACCTAGGTCGATTACTCTTGGCAATGTTGCCAAGTCTTGTCGAATCCTAAAAGGGAGCAGCAGGTTTAGGGAAGATGAAGTGTTAGATGTGAGTAACTCCAGTGGATATTGGTGGATTTAGAGTTTTTTGTGAAATGTAAAAGGAATGTGGAGTGATATCATGTCTCATGATTCATGTGACTGTGAAGAAATGAGCAAGAGAACAAGGTGCACAAAAATTTGAATGTGTATGCATCAGATGACAAATAAGGCAACCCTCTGTTGCTACTCAGATTCACTGCTCGTCTGTAGTTCAGTAAAATACTTAGCACAAACATTGAAAAGCTTGATAAATTTGGAATTTTTGGACCTTTTACTATTCCTGTACTATTAAAACTTTACAGAGATTGGGTTAAATTCAGCTCTACTCCTCCGCCACCTTATATATATGTTTTATGCTAACTCCTTGATTTGTCAACAAATTTTGAGGCCTCATTGTACTGTGTTAGATAATGACTACACACCATTCTGTGCGATAAAGAGTTTGAGATGACAAAGCTTTGGAAGGGGAAATAGAGATGAATGGCTTGTCCAGTGTTGTTCAGGAGACTGCACTTTTGTCCAGGTACTCTGTAGCTTGTATGATTGGGTTGTGTGTTAATTACTTAATAAATTCCAACTCTGTGCACTGGAAAAAAGCTTTGGCCACTTCAGCAAAAAATACTGAATCCGTATAAAAAACTCTACAGTTTCTAATAAGATTTTAAGTTGACGAGTTAGCTTTGTACCAGCTAGTTTATGCTGAATGGACAATATCTTGCAATATCTTGTCCTTCGTAGCCAGAATAAAGTTCAGAATAAAGTCTAAAGCCAGCCTGAATTTCAGGATTTCTGCATTCGGTGACTTGAAAAATGCAACTGTATAATGCATAGTTCAGATCCACAAAATTCTTCTTACAGGCAATAATTAGTGGAGAGCACTTTAAGCACTTTGTACACAATGGATAGCAATTTCAGTTTTCCGTGTATATTGTAATTTTATGAAAATAGTTTTGAACTAAAATCATGACATTCTTATAAGCAAGTATTGCCTCAAGTAGCATGAGAAATGACAGAATTAAATTTAAAATGTTTTGAAGCAAAAATCCCAATATAGTAATGGAGAAAAAAGCAGTTCAGAAAAGGCAAGAAAAGCAGTGCGCAAAGGTCACTGATATGTTTTGGTTTAAAAATAACTTGCCCTTTTTTGAGCACAAGGAGAAAGGAAGGCAGTATAAAGGCATGTTATGTCACTGGTTTGACTTATGGCATGGTCACAGACAACAGCATGAGTGCAACTTGTGCCTGTGGCAAACTACAGCTTGTTTCAGGAGAGGCCTGGGCTGGTACTTCTGACAAAGTTCTGTGTAATCACTGTCATGGACTGGCTGCTGCAGCAATGTGGGTAAGGCAGGGGCCAATGGTTTGATTTCACCATCTCTAATTATCATGAGATCCTCCAAGAATGCTTTAAAGTGACTGATTCATGAATATGGAGGTGTGACTAGTGTCCAAGTACGATCTCAGTTTAGCTTTGAAAATTGTGTAGCTGCAGCTGCCAGGGAAATGGCTGTGAACGTGCTTACTGTGCATCTTGAAATGATAAACTGGAAGAAAAATAAAGGATTCATTTTAAGGCCACTGTGAAATCCTGATGCTTATGACACACAGTAATTTCTAGAAGCATTGAATTTTGCTTCAGTACTAATATACTATTCTGTGAAACTTAACACCTTGAAGAATTGGTTGTGTCCTAGTTGCCCTTGTCACATTTCCTTTCTTAGTATAATTTAGCTAAGCAGTCTAGCTTCTAATTTTCTTTTGTTTCAAATAGAAGTGTGAATGTCCTCCAAGATATGATTGAATGGGTCTCCCATGCAGGAGAGATAAGAGGCCTGGCTACATCCACCTTATCTGGAGGAATAAGTCTTCTTCGCAAAAGAACTAAGGCTTCATGCAGTAAGATCTTGCAAAATAAAACACAGTAAGTTGTTGGAGCTCATATATGGGTATAGTAATGTGAGAGAAGTCTACACGGCAGACGAAGTTCTGATACTGCTGCCTTTGGCTTCTACTAATTGCTACATTCCCTTATGTTCATCAGGATTCACTAGAAGTGAGAGGCTGCTGGTTTTGATGGAAATAACAAGAAACCTGAAGTGAAGGGTGAGTAGACTCTAACATGGAGTTGTTGTAGTGACTAATGAAATCAGAGTGAAGGCTGAATGACATTGATGTCTATATGATAAACAGTAGTGGGTCAAAATCTGAACAATACTATACCCCCAGGAAATCACAGCTATATTTAGGAGGGGGAAAAAAAAAGCCTGAAACTTGCCTGTCAAGTTGCATTTCTCTTGTTTATGTTTACTCTTTCACTGTTGTCTCTTCTGTTTTTTGTTTGTTTGTTTGTTTGATTGTTTGTTTTATTGTATTTCCTTTTGAGCCTTGACAAGATAGGCAGTATTATTATGTTGATGCATTAGGGTAGAAGAAATTTAAAAATTAGTGTGTGGAAGTGGTTGACAGCACAACTTTTTCTGATGTTCTGGACTCTTAGCAAAAATTGTAGGTACCAGAAGCTCCTTTCTAGCTCTTGCCAGCTCATTATTTCATCTATCAGTTTTCCCTCTGGGCCACAGCACCAGTATTCTGTAGCTGTTCCTTCTCTCAGTTCCTATGCCTTTTCTTTCACACTTGGACTCTTTAATGAAAGAAAAATCAGCATGTTTTTTCTGCCTACAAGTGTCTTAGTCCTGGGTTGTCCTGTGCATCTCTCTTTGGTGACACATATCTGTCTTTTGGTTGTGGCAGACCCTGTTGTTTCAGCAGTCTGGCTCTAAATAAAATACTTAAAGCCTCAATAAAATTCTTTTGAAAAAAACACAAAACAACTGCTGATGTAAAAGAGGATAAAATGTTGGGCTGCTGAATGAATCGTGCCACTGCCTACTCATATGCCCAGCTTAGTCTTAGGAAAAGATCTATTCACAGTGGCACTCAAACACATACTTCTGTGCTTTAAAGAAGTCAGTTGCAGAGAACTGGTTTTCAAATTACAACTAAATTATATAAATCACTCACACATGGCTGTGGAGTGTAAGTCAGTTTTTTGAGATGTTAGCCTTCTAAAATAAACAAGACTAAACCCCAGAGGGAAGAACACCCACATTCCTTTCATTCTTTCTCCATATTTTAGGCAGACGATTCTTCTGCAGCCAAGTCTTGCTGATTTGGAGAATGGGGAATTCATTCATGCTCACCTCATCAAAAAACTTTTGTTGATCTTTCATACTTGTGGAGGAATGGCACAGCCCTGCAGGCTAGAAGACCTGAACATGTCTCTTTTGCCTACTGTAGGTGAAAGAAATGTACTTTCAAATCAGACTTTTTCTTTAGGATGGATGTAGATTTCAAATCAAAATGACATGCTTGGAGATTTCTTTTCCTGAGCCAAGCACTTGAGGCTATCTCCCCTTGTCTGAGTAATGAACCGTGAGGTACGCTGGAATCTTAAACACAAGCCTAAGTGGTCTGCTGAAGTTTGGGATTAATCACATGCCTTCAGCTGAATGTGTGCTTACTTGCTTTATGGTGTTGCTGATCAAGGATCATCCCATCCTGATACTTTATGCTAAAAATGTCTACAAAATAGTTCTGTGACTGACTTTCCACACTGACTTTCCACAGTTAGCTGAAATGAATACTCTAAAATCCTTATCAACATAATGAATCTCCTTCTCATACACTGCAGACTTTTATTAGGAAAATGTAATCATATGTCTTTCCTTACTCAAGGCTGATGATTCTGCAAGCATAGACAAGATGAATGTGCGTCATTCTCTCTGGGATCCTGTGCATTCCTTGTTTCTCACAGCTCCCTCACTTTTAGGGTGACATACATTTAATCAGAGCATTACTGTCAGTCATACTTAGTCATGCTTGGAGACATTGGCTAGTAACTAATTATGCTCTGATTTTGTTAATGAATTCTTCTTCAAGACATCTTAATATCATCCTCTGTAGTATCTCACTCTGTACCTATACACTAGTCACACATAAATAATTATCTTTAGTAGGCTGTTATTTATAGCAAGCTTTAAAATAAGATGGCTAAATTCTTTGAGGCTGCATGCTCTAAGGTTAGGATCCCTACCTTCCCTGGACTTCATGGCAAATTGTGTCTGGTAGAGCTGCTAAGCAGCTTATAACATCAATGCTTTCTATGCAGATCTCCACATATTGTGTCAAGTAAATATTCTTCTCTTCATTTTTTGGAAGAGCAACTGAAGGATAGCAGTGATTTAATTTGCAATAGAGCACAGGGACTTGAGTAGCATCTTTCTGGTTGTCTCAAGACAGGAAGTCAAACTTCAGCCTTGTTCACCTTTTATTTGGTGCAGTAATTCACTGTGCTGAATGGTGCATTGGTGCAGAAGAAAGAGCACTAAAATTTTCTTTGTTTTTTGTCCAGCATCTAGCCAGGGAGCAAGCAGTCTGGCTGGAGTTGCTTTCTTCTATCTGCAGGCAGACTGCAGCCTTCATAGGAGAGTGAATACTTTTTTATTCTTTTGTGGAAATTTATCTCAAGTTTCCAACCTATGAATATAAACATTAGTTGGGAAAATGAAAGATTTTCTTATTGATAAGCCGTGAAATTAAATTCTCCTTTGATCTTTGCTGGAAATGATCATACACACAGCTCTCTGTGTGTATGGAAAATTACTTGCATTAAACATCAAGAAAATAAAACAAAAGCTATGACTGTTTTCGTAGAGAATAATGGTGTCACGTTATGCTTTATCATTATAATTTATCTATGCATTGTGTAGAAAATAAATCCTTTTAAAGGCTTTTGTGAGGAATAATTAAATAGATGAAAAGTGGCATTACTAAAAGTAATCAACAGAGTCTTTTGTTAGTTGTGGTCAGATCCAAAACCTGTTAAGATGGTAAAATGGCTTATACTGACTTCAGCTGGCTTTTGTTGCTCTACATATAATCCAGAGTGTTCCACAAAAAGGCTGTTATATTGTTTTTCTCTACCATAGGATATGGTGTGTAAAATATTGGAAATTAGAGCAAAGAACAAAGAAACCTAAAAACCACGTCTTAATATCAGTCATGACGTAGAGCCAAATTGTAAACGGCATTTAGGTGTTGAAAGACCAGGCAAGAAAACCAGTAGGCTTTTCAAAATCATGCAGGTATTTTCCTCTATGATAAAAAGAACTGCAGAGCTACGTTTTAAAATCTGTCTCTACACTCAAAATGTGGCTCCTAGAAAAAAGCCCACTTGATTTTGAAAATTAAATGAGCATTATTTAGTCATTAAGCCACCGAGGTGTCTTTGCAAATGCTACCTGGAAAAATAACTTCTATGATACCTTTTATATTATCAGTAACTGAAGTTTGCAGAGTTTAGTCAAACTAGGACCACTGTCTCAAATGTGAGTGGTCAGCAATGATTCTGGGGTACACAGCAATAAAGCAATGTGATTTCTAAATCCTCCAAAGCAGAAAATGTTTGTTCTATTTTAACAAATACAATTGTTATGCTGAATGAGTTATGTTGTAAGAAAAAGGTAAACAAAATATTTTAAAAGGTTTTGAGATAAATGGCAAAAACAAACAAACAAACAAAAAAGCCCCAATAAAGATGTTAGTAACATAATAGGAAACTTAAGAGCTGATACATGAAGCAGAATAAACTGTTTTTCTTCCTCGTAATTTAGAATCAAAATACAGCTGGTAAGGGAAATATACCTACCAAATCAGTGTGACTGAGAAGTTTTGTAAGTCCAAATTTTAACATGTCTTGGAAAACACCTTGAGAAAAGTCTCTATCATTTTTAGGAAGTTAGCAAAATATACCATTTTTTCCTGTACATCTGAGGTGGCATTTGAAGGTGTCTTTGAGTGCTTCGTTGTTTCAGAGCTGAAAATTTGGAACCTAGGAAGCTGGAGTGTGTAATAAAATGCTACCATTTATGGAAGATGTTAGTGTTATCAGATATCCCAAATGGCTCCTGGGTACAAAGTTTAGTTAAATAGTGAGTCAGTGTAAAAGTAATTTAATCTTTAAAACTGTGGAATGAGGAACAAGACTGTCAAATGGCCAAGCTGAATGCAATTCTCTTTTGGTAGTCTTTTTCAGACACAGTGTAGGATTTTGTATACTGTCTTAATACCCATAATTTATAAGATGTGGTTTAATTGTCTTAATCTCCCATTGTGAACCTATGCAACTAAAAGACCTTTGCTTCCTGTCAGTGTGCGCAATTTACTGCAGTCACATTAATGAGTCAGGAAACATTAAAGACTCTGTAGTGTTCAAAGACCTTCTACGTCAAGAGTGCCCTATTATTAGTAAGCAAAGATTGTGTTTAAGCTTTCTGAAATGACTCAATTCTCAAGATAAACTGTATTACAGTGGAATCTTATATTTTCCAAAACTGGGCAGGCCTACATGTACCTAACAAACCTGGCATAAGGAATGCAATGTAGCTTACAAAGATGGGTGCACATATACAATGTCAGACACACAGAAAAAGTATGAAATATTATATACTTAATATATCTGAAAGCACAGTCATTTGCTGCAAAAACCTGATAAATTAAGCCAATAGAGGCTTAATTTTTTTTTGCTGCTGTCTCTTGCCTCAAATGAATTTTATAATCTTAATAGGATTTTTAAAAACTTTTAAGATCTTTGTAAGCTTAAAAATAAGCAAGTGCTAGGAAGAATGCCATAACTCCAGCTACCTACAATTGGCAGCTTGTAAACTCCAAAATCTAGTTAAAAGGTTTGAATTCTGTAGAGAGGCTTGTTGTTACCTGTTAGCATTTATCAGCAATAACTGCATAAACACAGCATGCTTACTGGAAAAGTGAATGCAAATTACCTTTGCTATGGTAGACTAATCATTAGACCTCAGAGGAAAGGAAAAGAATTACTTCTGTGCTAACTTCTCTGTTATCTTTTTTTTCTTTCCTTCCAGGTTGGGAAAATGGGAGAGGACCACACTGAGTAAACTTGGAACTAAATTTGTAGTGACTATTAGCTGTAAACAAGCAACTGGCTCCAGTCCCATGCTGTCAGAAGTCTGTAGTATGTTTTACCTTAGTCAGCATAAATCAGCTGCCTGGTCAAGTTCATTAAAAATAGATTTAAAGCCTATTATAAATGTTCTGCATCTCACACACAGAATCTTAAAGAATACTAAAGGATCCTGCTGAAATCTTGGGCATTTATTTCATAGAAACTGGATGGATGTTGACTGCTGGCTGCTGGATGCTCTGTGATGAACAGTAAATGGCTTGGATTAAGAAGTGGCTAAAAATTATAATTGATGTGTGAGGAAAAATAACTAGTTAAGTTTTTAATAACACCAATGGAAACAGTGCAGCATTCCAGAGAACAGCTTTGGAAGCTGCCAGAATCCAACATACCAATACCTTGTGTGGGCCTTTCCACTTGAAGGGCGGCAAACTGGTGAAAGTTGCCCACAGCTTTAGAGCAAATCTTTGAAGTCTTACTGCCACAGAATCTCAACACCAAATCTGCAGTTTAAATGTTTAATTTAGTTTGAAAGCTATCTGATTTTCATCAATCACCAAGCAACAGAAATAAAAGTGCATTCTGTCATTTCTTTATCAATTATCCATGAGAGAAGTGGGAAGTGCCATCCCTACAGCAAATTACCTTGCAGAGTTTGCAAGATGTACATGTAATTAAAGCATAGTAACCTCCTCTGTCTCTCAGAGGACAGCTCAGGAACAGAGGATGTAGCTTCTCTAACGTGCCTCTTTCCTAACTAGGACACAAGAACAAGCATAATCATTATGTTTAGCAGTGGCTGACAGTATTGATGCTTGTGGCTGCACTGCAGTTATCTTTAGAACCTGTAGCAGAAATGACCTACCTAATTTCCCAGACATCCTTTCCTTAAGGGCTGGGTAGATCTGGATGTCTCTGTGTGAAAAATCATGTGTATTATCTAATTCTGCAGGTAGCTGAAGGGAGTAAATTTATACCTCCCAGTCTGCTGTCCTCTACATACACTGAATTATGTTGACAGGAACTACTGAAAGCTACAATGCGATGCAGTTATTGCTCAGCTTTAGAACTTAGCAAAATGCTTTAGAACAGCAAGTGAAATATCTAGTTAATATTTTAGAGAAAATGCTTACCTCAAATATAGTGTACTTAGAGAATTAACTAACTTTGATTTCATTGTGAAAAAAAAAAATGCTCTAACATCTTTAATAACCTCAGAGGTTGAGGACTTCAGTTTTACTGTGTCAAAATGCTGACTGAGCCTTTCCTCAGGATCAGTTCAAAAGCAAGAGCACAACTTGCTTTGATCAGAGACATCATCCTAATTATTTTATGCTTCTAGCAAAGTCTGCATTGCCTTGATAACTGCAATTGGCAAATTTACCCTTCCTTCCTCCATCATGCTACAAAAAATACTTACTTTACACATATAATTCATGAGCTATGATAAATGATCTCCTACACTTTGTGGTCTTACCTCTGACTAAGAGACTAAGGTTTACAGTATACTGATAGAAAGAACTTCATTGCTATGTATTCTGGAAGAAAGAAGAGAAAAGAAAAAACAGTTCTCCCTATGTATTATGTACCTGGGTCAACCACCTCAGATTTCTGAAAATTGCAAATTATATATCTGTACTGTAACTGTTGAGTCCCAGCCTGATCCACTGATTGAGCACCTGGGGAAAGGACCCGGTCAGCCCTGGGAGCACAGGTGAAGGCAATTCAGCTGTGCGACCAGATGGGGTGGAGCCTGGCTGCACCTCTCTTAGACCCCATTTAAGGGCTGACTGCCCTGAAAAAGAATCTCTGGTTGGAAATTCCTTCTTTGTGGGTTCTTTCTTGCGAACCTAGAATTTCAGAGACAGGTGAGTACTGTTCTTTTTCCTTTGTGATATGTTTCTTTTTGCGCTAGTCCCTTTGCTGTTCTACTTCTGTGTTGCCCTTCTGCCGTGTTAATATTTCCAATTGTAACAGTGTAAGGTAATTAATTATATGTACTACAGAAGAGAGTGAAGCCTGTTTTCTGAAAGGAGAACAAAATATTATACAATTTAATGCTCCATAATGGGACTAAATATCTGGCAATAGGCTTCCTGCTTTTAGAATACTTATAAAAACCCTTAAATGCACTTTCTTTTCTGACTGGGGCTAAAAGAGAAGCTGTGTAATGCACACCTGATCTACTCATTCCTTTCTTAACTACAAGTCTTCTGCAAATGAGACAGCCCAATGAAATGCTTTAGGAAAACTGAATTGAGTCTAAATCCTGCCAACTCTGCTGAAGGAGAAACAATGCGGAGTACCACAAATCCTCACATAAATAATGGGAGTTGAATCATTTGCATGTGTGTACTAGAAGAAGCTTTTGTCTTGGATGTCATCTGTTCTGATGAGAATCGCCTGGGTTTCCGTAGGGACCTTGGCATTACCTTCTCTTCTCTAGCATGTTACTGTGTTGCTACTGCTAGGTCCTTTTAGCTTTCTCTTTCCCAGTTCCTCCTACCACTTCTCTTTTGGGCTCTTTCTTATCTTGAATGACAAAACTACAGAAAACAGAGGAGGAAGAATTCTTTTTCTCTTGTTGCTCATGCATAATGTTAAATTACTAAAGGCAAGTGGGCAATTACAGAAAAAAAAAATCTTTAGTCCAGGGTAGAAATTGCATATTCAAAGCATTTTACTGTCAGGTTGTACGAAGAGCCATAATTGTTTACGTGGGAACTGAAATTTTGGAGGCTTATCATATAACCAAAACTGGGAGGATTTGCATGGCATGATATTGCAGTGGTACTTCTTGCTGCTAAATTGCAGTTTCTCCTGATAGAGATTTTAAATGGACTATTTCTTTCTTTTTTTTTCTTTTTTCCTGTTTTTTTTAAATGATATAGTAGGGTTCACTTAGATCTTTCTTGAAATTGGCTCATCTGCTGAAGCTCATGCTTTTCTAAATCTTTCAGCTTGAGGTAAACAGCCAGCAGCATAGGAAATTCCTATGAATGGTTAATGCTGATAAAATAAAAAACTAAAAATAGGTCTTATCCTGGAAGGCTTTGTGCATGGGAAATGCTGACTCATGGCTTGAAGCAGTGATTGAGCACCTGGCGAGAAGGCAGGGCCAGCCCAGGAGAGCTCAGGTGCATGGAATGCACCTAAGCGATGAGAAGGAGTGGATCCAGGATCTACCTCTTCCCAGACCTCATTTAAAGGTTGGCAGTGGAGACAAAAGCATCTTGTCGAGTGATCTCTGCCTACCTAAGGACTGTATGTGCCTTCCTAAGGTAGGCAGATCCTTTCCCTGTTTCTGTACCACTGCTATTAATTTCTGAGTAGACCATCCTTCATTTTGCTGCTCCTCCATTTTGTAACACTTTGAATATGTAAGAGGTACTGTCAGCTCCCTGTGTATGAGAAAGAATAGAGAACCTGGCTTTCTGTAGAGTACCTTAGCGAAGACCCCTTCATCTTGAGGCAGTTCACATGTGCACTGTTTCTAGACACATTTCTGAGCAGAGTGGACTAAATGCTACTACACAAGCCAGAACAGGACTAAAAATTTCCTTTGTAGCACCTGTGCTCTCAGAACAGTAAGTAGGATGAGTCTGTGGCATATATAATCATTAAAGGTATCAGGGACTGCTTCAGTTGTTCTTTGTCGCTTCTTATGAAGGTGATCACCTCTATCAACTTGCTAAGGATGTATACAAGTGGTGAAACAGTTCAAATGGCTCACTGATATGGCAAATATGAAGGCAGAAAAGGACCCCAAAGAACTGGAAAAAGGTCTTTGTTTTATTTTCCTGAACGTGAAAGGATACCAGTGCAGTTACTACACTGCAGTGTAAAGACCAAATTACTACTACTCTGACTTACTGAATTTCATCTCAAAGAAACTTTTGAAGAAAGTTTCACTTCAAGTGGCGGTAGATTAGGTACTATGATGTTCTTATCCTCAGATCTCCAGCACCAAATTAGAATGAGCCAATGGTTTTTCTGGTTATCCCTACATTTGTTTACGTTTACCATGAAGAACAGAAACCCTATTCACCTTGCTACTTTATAGCGTTAATTACATGAAAATTTTAAAAGTGAGTTATCTGTCATTTCAGCTTTTGTTGTGTGAACTGTTTTCAAGTTCTTAATATTTATGACATGAATAGAAATAGCTTCTCAAAAAGTATGAGTAGAGTATGTTGTTATGAAGTAGGGATGACTGCCTAAGCATGTTTTGTACTCTAGAAGAACTCTTTTATTCTTTTTTTTTTTTTAAGTCTCAAACCTAAACCTGGGTATGCTGTTTCTGTAGAAGAAGATATCAGAGAATCATTGAAGCTTTTTATTTTGCCATGGAGTTTTATCAGGTATAGCCTGCTTATATATAAATAGCCTTTCCGATCCCTGCTAGCCCTGTAAGCATCACCTGAGATCAGAAAGTCAGACAGGATATTTTCATTTACAACTCCACCACTGCTAATAAGAGCACAAAAAAAGTTAAATTACACCCTCCTCTCATCTAAATTGCTTTGCCCACTTTACTACTTCTTGAAAAATGTATTTGGACAAAGTTGTCCAAATCTATTAGCTATCAACAGGATATGCACAGGTGTAACCAAGGACAGTCTAGCCTGAAGCAATTCATACTACTTTGGATGATAACACACGAATACATAATCAACACATGACCTGAACATCTGTCTTTTACTGTTACTTACTGAACAAACATTCATTTTAGCATCACAAACCAATATGCATGTCACTGCTTCATTAGCATTAAAGGGAAGTTCTAGTACAAACAGAAGAAATAGTCGCAGTAAACAGGATTCTCTTTATTTTCCAGATCAATTCCCTGACCATAGAAGGTTGCTATGTATTGATTTTTAAAATGGGACTAGCCAAAACAATAAGTTCTCCAAGCAAGAATACATTCTCAGTTTTCCACTTTTGTTTTAATATCTTCCGCTAGAAGGAGCTTACAGCTTCCCTATATATTTTTAACTTTGTTAGCTAAATTTCTGCATGTCATGGGAAGGAATGGACTAAAAAGTCAGTGTTTGCTCTCAACTCGAGTCGCAGTTAAAGCACAGGAGTTTGGTGTCTCTGAGTGCTTTCAGGAATCAAACTCTTTTAAAGAGTATGCAACATCTGTAAATGATATTTATCTGTCTTATAGTCTCTCATCCCATTTAGTGTATTCACCTACAGTACAAAGTACATCTTGCTGAGAAAATTACTTTTTATCTAAAACAGGCTTAGCAGCTCTTCAGACTACCTAAACAGGCAGCCTGAGATGTCTTTTCAGTTAATCTTAAGTGATGAAATATTATGGGTACCTGAGAAGCAATGACTATTTCAAACACAGTTATCATTCGGGGGCTGGTTTATCCCTTGAAGTTTGTGTCAGGAGAAGAGGTTGTAATTTGTGCTTGCAGAATCAGCCTGCTGGAGGAGGGGTTAACACCTTTGTGATTGTGGCAGCTGTGTAACTGATTTCTGCCAGAGATTGTCTGGGAGAGGAGGTTCAGATTCTGTACTGGCTCTGCTCCTGTTCAGTTGGATAACACTAATGAAGGAGGTACAGTGTAATTTCAGGTAAGACTTAGGCTGAGAAAGATTTGGCCTCTTGCAGTTGTGTGAAATGCTATGTATGTGGAGATTAAATATTCTGGGGTGAATTCTCTTGATAATTATCAGCTGACATAGAGCACAGCATGTTGGTCTGGGGCTCCCCAGGTGGTGTGTTTGTGAGCCTTTTTTCTACTCACCAGAGGTTTGCCCATGGGTTGGGCAAGTCCATTTGTCACTGCCTTTTTTCCTTTGTTCTACCTCTCTGAGCAGTTCTGACAGTAGCTTAGAGATGTTGTCTAAAACTTAGCGGAAATAGCTAATGAGGTTACCACAGAGACTGTTTTTTTTCTGGGCTGTCTCATCTTTTAGCTTTTGCTGGCCTTGGCACAAGAGAAGTGTTGAAGGTGCTTTTGTGCACTGAGTTTTTTTAGTCTGTCTATGGAGAGGGTGAGCTAGAGCTTAACCCTAGAGTTGAGGGGAATCTTGTTAATAAGGTCTACGTTGATCTTTTGTAAAGTATGCTGTGTACCTCAGTGCTCTTGTACAGGATCCAAATCAATTGCTTTTACTATAGACTGTAATCTGTTTTAAATATAGCAAGCACCTACACAGCACATGAAGAGGCAAACTGATTTCTGCCAGCATGCTTCAGCTGTATGTTAGTGAGATAGCTCTTGCAAAAAAAAAAAAAAAAAAAAGCTAGCTCAGCAAAGAGGAAAAATGATGTTTTGTCAATTCTGTACTGGATTCGTCTGTCCTTATTACACATATAAGGTCGCATGAGAAATAAATTTTGAGCAAGTACATTGTATGATGGCAGAAAGCCAGTCAATCATTTCTAATCATCACATTATGTTTGACAGTATCTTTAGAAGCATCTTTTATGATGAGAGTGAAAGGAAACTTCCTACCACAGTATCTACTAGCTGCTGAGCTTTTAGAGGTCTGATAAGGATAATATGATACCAGGTTTGAAAGATAAACATCTGGTGTTTTTGTTTTATCTTATTGTTGATTTTTGCTTTTGTTGTTTGTTTGTTTTAAATGGAAGAAATAAATTTGATCAGCGTGGTACTTTGATAATGTTTTTGGAAGCAAGTTTGTTACAAAAACACTTGTTAAGTTTCACAGAAGCAGCAAATCGATTTGTTTGTCTACCTTAAGGCTGGTGGTTGTTATTTGTGATGTGTATGCTTAATTGCCCATGTCACTCCATCATTTCTGTTGCCACTTGGTTAAAGATATTATCTTCTTTAATTAAGTTTAGTTTATTTGCCCCAAAGATTTCAAAGTCAATTACTACTTAAAATACATATTAAATGCAGTTCTGCTTTGTGTTGTATAGGATTGATCTTATGTTCTCTGGTGAACACTTTTAAAGGAGTATTTTATGGACTGCATAAGGAAATCAAGATCAATAAAACCAATGGTCATGTGTTCCTTTTGCCTGTTCTCTCTAGTTCTCTCATCATCTACTTGCTTGCAGTGAGCTTTCCCTCTGGAATATCTCATTAATTTATTTAGGATTAAAAACTTTTCTAAAATTATTCATTAGATTTCTGATTCTTTGTGTATGGAACTGTATGTTACTTTCTTTGATAAAATGCTTTAAGAAACTTATTACATAGTGCAAAAAGCAATTTCCATTTCTACTGAAGTGAGGCTGCTTCAAGGGATACAGCTCAGCAATACTGAAAAACTTGTATGTAGATCAGATCAGTATTAAACTGGGGTAGAGGATTAAGTAGATACAGTAATATTTTTAAAGCTTGCATATGATTAGAAAATGGTGAATATCTCTATTATTAGGGTATGTAGTGTATGTATATTGCTCTGTTTTTAATGGCATTGCCAAGGTCAGGGTTTCATTTAGGTCTTGATCTTAGCTGTTTGACTTCTTGTTAATCCCACTTCTTGTGGAAGTGAGGAACAGATGTTTCAGTTATTACCTGTTGATATGTGATTTATGGAAGTGAAATGTGGGGTGAATTAACTAGAGCCGGTGTGATTGTGAATGAATTTTATAGCAGTGGTTTCCTATCAAGAGTTTTCCTTTTCAAGATCTGATCTGGGCTAGTTACTTTTTGTATGTGATGCTGGGACCTTGCTTGTATGTTGGCTGTTTGGATGTAGACATTGTATATGGATGCTGAACTGTGAAATATAAGGAAAAATAGTCTGTATAAAGGGCATTTCTTCATTGGTATTGCAAGGACTGTGTAACCTCACTGTGCTATTCTATAGAACTGAGTGAAGTCAAATCACGATGCTGCACAGAGTTTTTAATGTGAAAAAAAGTGACACTCTTTTGGGAATATTTATTGCTGTTTAAAAACAAAACAACCTACTTTCTGCCTTGCTTTTGTCTGCTGATGTTACTGAAATGAGTTGTGCGTTTTCCTATTAATCCACCTTCTCTTCAAGAATATGCTTAATGAAGCTTAAAGAACTCCCATGGGAAAGTTCATGTTTTGTTTCAGGCTTGAGGTTTATTTTTGTACCAGATAACACATTTCTGGCTTATTTCAGGTAAGCACAAAATTGGAGCAGGAAAAGAGAAAATGCCCCTCCTGCACACTTTAAAAAAAAAAGATTAAACAAAATATGTATTTAAATACTCTAGTGGTTAATTCTCTTCATAATCTGTGACAGCTTAATCTCACAAGCTAATTGTGCAATGACTCCACAACTTTCTGGATTGGCAAACTTACCCTGAAGGTTCATTGCTTTTTAAGATTTGCAGTAAAAGTTGAGTCAGCAGCTACATAGCTTGAAAGGCAGAGTGATGAGTTCAGTATACTTTAAAGGGCACTGACAAACTGTTGAAGAAGCTACGTTCTTCTTAGATTTACCTATTCATCCAAATCAGCCTTTTTGGCCTTGTTGTTAACTCTGTCCTACCTCTTGGCAGTTGGGGATCTGAGTCAGCTCTGCTTTTGTGCTGCTTTTTTTTGTGTGCTGTTCGTGGGACTGCATGTCAGTGAGGGGTACTCTTTGACCCTGTACCAATTTTTTTTAAATGTTGGTTAAACAGATCCTAGAGATGATAACTTTTCTAGAACTGATTTTGTTTTTTTCAGAATTTGATAACTAAGTGGCTGAAAAGGAATATTGTAAGAAATCCTTGATTAATAAATGTTTGTGTGGTTCATGGATCCACTTGGCTGCAGGTCACCTCAAGGAGCCATTACTTCTAATGCAGGCTGGCTAACCATTTACATGCAGTTTTGTTTGTCTGTCTTCAGCTTTTCTTACCTCAAGCCTCTAAAGGAAATAGTTCGTTTTCTCCATCTATTGGTACTACTCTATTTACTAATGTTTGCTAGCAGACTGCTTCTAAAAAATGTCATCGGTCTGCTTTTTCCCCCTCTATCTGTTAGAACCTTGCTTTTCACACTCTTCTCATTCACTTACCTTTCTTTCTAATGTGGCTACTGCATGTTCCTCCTCTGGCTCCTGCTGAGTGAGGCCCCTCGCTGAAGTGGTTCGGTGTTGTTCTTGCCATAGAGAAGTCCAGTTGTGAGCACACAGTTGCTGTGGAGAAGAGCGTTGCATGAAAGCACAGAAAATGCCTGAAGCGGATGGCCTAATACAGTCATTGACAAAGATCAGAGGATTGTTGAGTGGCTTCTCTGTAGCCTGGTTAGGTTCAGCAGTACCAGCCTTTGCCTCAGTCTACCTGCCCAGTCAGAGGCTTAGGGTCACAAAACTGCTTTCAGGGGCACATGGCTCCTCACCTCTTGGTTGCTGGCCCTGAGCTAGGACTGTGGGTAAGAAAAGGCATGGTCCTGCCTTGTGGTGGTGAAGATCTTCCTGAGGTGGGTGCTGAGGGAAGCAGCAAAGGGCAGGATGACCTGAGGGAGGGAATGGTCTGAGGAAGTGACCCTGCCAGAATTCAGCACATGTTTTGTGCATTCTTGTCTCGGCTAGAGAGTGCTGATCTGGGAACAGGGGTTGTGCATCACCTTCCTCTGCTGTTACTCAATATGGCTGTTGCTGTGGAGACTGCCTACCACCTGCCCCAGCTATCTGCCTGTGGCTTGCCTCACCCTGTCTGCATGCAGTCTGGCAGCCCAGATCCTTGGGAATGGATGCTGCAAGCAGGTGCAGGGATGAGGATAGTTATCTTGAGGAGAGCCCTCCTTGCCAGCGCCGTGACAGCCTCAGAGGGCCGCCATGACTGTTCAGGAGCACTGCTGAAGAGGGCAGCGGGCTGCAGCCTGTTGGGAGTGCTGGCAGGAGGAGGCTGTCGATGTGTGTGAGGCTAACTAGGTGCCTTTTGGAGAAGACCTTCAGGTAATTCATTTTATTTTATTCAAAATAAAATAAAAAAGAAGATATGTGGAACATGCCCATTTTGTAGGTGAAAGTGGCGCCAAAATTTTTACCTCACGACCTCCAGGCCTTTGCAGCCTGCAGGTGTTCCTGAGGCTTCACTTTTTGTTTCCTTTTTTCCTCTTTTTTTTTTTTAGTATATTGCCACAACATGAATGTACTTTTTTTGATGGGAGGGAAAAGGATGCTTTTTATTTTCAGTTTCATGTGAGAGCAGCAGCTTTACTATCGTGCTGAAACATTAGTATACCTACCTGCTTCATTTCCTTGTTATGTATTCATGTGGTTTCTCTAGTCAGGATTTTGTTTTCAAACTATGTCAAAGTAGGTTACACTGCATTTCTTTTTGTCCCAGGCAAACATAGTTTGGATGTTACTGCGTGACCTGAAAAGTTAGGATTACTACTGAGTGAAGGCATATGATTCTTCTAGGTGCAATAAAACAGAATGAAAGATACTTGATTATTTTCTGCTTGGATGATACTGCTGGGATCACTAGAGAGGTGATGATAAATTTTATTTCTTGGGTACTCCAACCACCTCCTGGCCCTTCTGTTTTGCTTGTGGGTGGTGTTTTGCAAGCAAGACACCTTTTTGTATTTCAAATCCTGTGTGTGTCCAATGGTAATCTATCTGGACTCCAATCCTGGGGTTTTGTTGCTTTTTCCTTAAGGCAATCTTGAACAGAATTTGTACAAAGAATATTAACAACTGCAGCAAAACACTTTCTCCTTCTGTTGAAATAGCTCATAGAGTTCTGAGCTATTCTGAGCAGGCAGAGCACACGTGGCAGCCTTTTTCTTTTGAAATCTGTAAAACAACTCTGGCATCATTGAAGTTGTCTTTATTATTGTGGGCTGGTAATCTTGTCTATGACTTGAGCATAAATTTTACTGCCTGACAAAATGTATCACATGGGTAGTTGGCATGACCACTGGAGCTATCCATGCTGAGTGACTCAATTGTTGATCTCTAATAATAATTTTTTTTGCTTTGAAGTCATGGTGAATATTGATAACCTGTCACGTAGCTGGATGATAAACTGTTACAAAGTTAAATTACATATTTTACCTTCTTGAAATTCTGTTTCACTGTCTCATATTTTCAGCTGCTGTGGCAAGGGGACAAATTCCTGTACAGGACATGGCCCAAAGGGAAATTTCTTGGGGCAAATTTTGTTGCAGTAATCCACTGTCCCTGGGGTGAAGTCAGGTAGCATATCTGTGAGAGGCTTACAGTTGGCTGTGTGAACATAGAGAAATGCCATGAGAAGTAGAGATGCAAACTGGAGGTGGGCAAGTGTGAGTAAAAGATGGGGAGTCCTAGATGCAGAAAGAGCCTTTTGTAGTATATTTCTTCATTTGAATTTAATTTGAATTGGTACTGCGTGCTTCTGCAGTAAAAACCATTTGATCAACAAATCTAATGCATGATATAAGGCTGGAGCTCTGTGAACTCTGCTACTCAGACTAGCAGTGCAGATCTGAACAGCTTGAATACTGCATGAGCTAGAACATGGTGTGAATTGACAGCTGTGATGATTATCTCATAGCAACTTTCTGCAGCATGATAGGACATAACCTTCTCTGCCAAATGACATATTATGCTGTCCACAAGCTAGAAAAGGAGCTACTAGTGAACAGATAAAAGAAGATAGAGCTAAAAAAGGCAAACTGACTGCATCCAGTCCAGTAACTTGAAAATCACTCTGAACAAGTAACTCAATGGCTGCAGAATTATAGTGGCTGAGTAATGCAGCCCAAGTGCTTTTTCTGTACAATCCAGGCACAGGATGAATGCCCTAGGGACAATTGAGGGGGAGCATTGCCTTCAGCAGGTAAAGTGTGTAGCTTCTCTCCTTCCTGCAGTGGTTGCTTTGCCCACAGCATATTGCCTTTGCTGCTTTTTGCTGTATTGGCTCTTTCATGTACTGGTCAGAGCCTGTCTAGTACAGAGCAGAGACCTGCAGCTCCTGCCTGCTTGTGCAGTTGTCTGAATAATGCTGCTTTCACCCACATGGATAATGTGAAAGAGGCTCTTTCTATGGCACTCCCTACCCTACCAGAATGCTACTACTTCTATGCTAACTTTGCCTCACCTACGCAACAGTGTCTGTAGTGAGAATAGTGGTATACCAGTATAAGTCTGACAGTGATATGACTTGGTAAGAAAATTGTAAACTAGTATCACAGCTGCAAACTTGTAAATGTAGATCAGGCTGAACCCTTGCACTTGTGAAGGACTACAGATCCAAAGACCTCTTGGAGTCATTCAGAATGACTTTAGAGCATCTTTGGGGTTTTTGTCCAAAGATTTCTTTTTTATTGTTGTCAACACTGAAACATAGATGCTGAGCAGAAGAAAGCATAGGTTTTTGGAAGACATTCAGTGGCTGTTTGAAATGTAACTAATAATGTGTGAATCTCACTCTGGGGATGCAAGCTTGCTGAAGTGTTCTGAGTGCCCATCAAATATAAGGAAGTTATTTACTCAATAGCTAGAATAAGTCAGTCTGTCTTATTGGGAAATCTTTGAATTTAAGAAAACCATGCTGTTACTTGGAACATGTCCTAACTTGTTACTGTCTTACTGCTCTGTGATCAGGTATATTCCACTTGTGTTGATGTAAGACAGCTATCCTTCTGAAGTGGCAGTTACTTTGTGGTTTAAAAGACTGTGTAAGATGCAGAGTGATGGTCATTAATACCCTGTGAACTCAAATTGAGAAACGTTTTCTGGCAGTGAATTTCAAAGTCTACAAATACTTTGTTGCTTTAAGAAGAAATAGCTAAATCCTATGAAAACACAGCCTGCTAAGGCATGGCAAATTTGAGGCAAATACAATTTTAAAATATAAAGCATAATACCTTCTGGCATTTTACTATGCTGTAGTTCTTATTCAGTTGCAACTCTTGTTGACTGTAACAGGAGTTGGATTCACTTGAATGTCAGGACATCTGTAGTTCAATAGGTTCTGAGAAATCAAAGCATATGAAACAATTCTATGCATTTCATTTTATGCAGGGTTTGAAAGCTTATTTTTTCCTAGCACTGCACTTGTACATATAGCTACAAGGGTGCAGATGTGTGCCATTGCATTGATGTTTATTCTTGAATTTTGAGGTCATATATTGAAATATTCTGTATTTGAATGGGAAAACTGCTTTTCCCATCTATCATAAATATTTTGCATTGCTTGGCAAATAAATACAAAAGCAGGCATTTATTGGGACTAAGTTTTGGAATGTAACATTGCTTATAGAACTGTTCTGTTTTGCACTCATGATAAAGCTGGCTTCAAGTTTCTGAGAATCTTCTCTCATTGGTTTATTATTTTTCATTCTTTTTCCCAGATCTTTGAGCAGAGAACACACAAACTAAACTCAGAAACCGACAAATTTCTTTAGATTTTCAGAGTACAGGTGTGATAACTTGTTTCCAAGTGCTAAATTTGAAAATAAAGGTGTGTACTTCATTTTGAATGTCCTTGAAGTTATCTACCTATCAAACATACTGGCTGAAACTTATTATAGAAGCATTATGCAAGTGACTGTTTTGTGGAAGCTAGTTTTGAGATGGTTTTGGAAGCAATTCTTCTCTAATGTCAAATACAAATGCATACTGCTTTTGAAACATCAGTTGCTAAGATATGGAGTAAGGCTGTAAGAAAGTAAACATAAAGAACACTGTAGTGCAATGTACTTCAACCTGCAATCCTAATCTGTCTGGACTGCAAGTGTCTAAATGATATCATTGTAATGTTTGCCAGAAACTGAAGTGCTGGCAAGTTTAGCTGGAATCTGAATTCTGGTGATTATTAGCACTTGCTGGCAACAACAGGATATAAATTGCTAGCGAGCGATTCTACCACTAAAACAACAGTTCTGTGAACTGAATATGCTTTGTTTTTGCTCAGTAGAAAGTACTGTAATGGCTGTGTTTTCTACAGAGGATGTAGACTACAACTCCTCTAAGGCAAATCAAAACAGGTAGACTTGCCCCCCCCCCCGCCTCCCTCTCTCCATCTCCTTCCCTTTTCTTCTCTCCAGTTTTGAAGCTTCAATAGAACAGTTCTGACTAGAAAACTAACTCAATGCCCATGCCATTTGAGAGTGCCTCTAGTTGAAGTTGGGTTTTTTTTTGGAAGCTTGTTTGTCAACAAGTGTGCCTTTTTTTAATTGAAAGAGATCATACCGTATCACCTTGTCAAACTAATAGAAAAGTAGGAACGAGTGTGGGGGAGGGCAGGATTAGGAATGTGCATCAGATAAACCGCCTTAAACTTTCTTATATCTTCTAATATTGCGTTCTGTCTTTGATATCAGTAGTCTCTGGTCAGACTCAGAATCTTACAGCAGTTATAGCAGAAGGCAATATTTTTTTGCATGGATTTTATTCTGCATATAAAGCAACAATTTTTTTTTCTTACACAGCTTTATAGATACTGTGGTAAGGTCTTAGTGGTCCCTGTAATTAGCGTTCCTACTTTGCTCTTGACTGTTCTGGAGCCCTATAGCTTGACAGACAATTCCATAGTTACTAAGTGTGTAGCTGATAAAATGAATGAGTACTTTAACCTTTGTCCAGCACAACTGTAAAACACAGGATACATCTGTGTACACTACCTTGATACCTGAACTAATTTGTACCTTGACTTTTGGGAATCTTGCAAAAATACAGATCATACACTCAGTCGTTGTCTTTACAACGGCAATTTGTTTATATATACATTGTCTTTTTCCTTTTGCCGTGCTAGTTATACATCCTATGTCACAATTTTGACTGCCAACTGTGCTGCTTCTGTTTCTTTCAATTTTCCCTCTCCCATAAATCCTTACTGTAGCAGTAGCGCTTCTGGCAATATTTCTCCTGTTGTCTTGCTTTAATAACATCACAACTTCCCTGGAGCAGTCCTGCGATGTGGACTTGTGACTTAGCTTGTTGTATCGAGGTCACACAACCATCCTGCCCACGCCCTTCCTCCTCGGGGAGATGCAGTGTTGTCAAGGGCTGGAAATCTGCAACTCTGCCTGGTTGTGATTTCTGACCCAAATAGAAGTACTTGCACATCAGTGGGTTCTATATGCCACCTATGCTGGTATGTTTTCAGGTGTCTTTTTAGGACTGGCTCCCAAAATTCTGTAGTATTCTTCAAATAAAAGCAGATGCTATTATAGTGCTGAAAGGTTTAATAATTTGAATTGTTCTTCACTCCAGAAGTTCTTCACAGGTCATGAGAACCACCAGTCAAGGAATTTATTTCATCTAAGCACTGTTTTAGCAATTTTAGGCCTACATGGGCAGCTTTTTTTTTTTTTTAACAGAATTAAGGGCGCTGTGGAATTCTTGTAGGAAGAAATTTGATTTCTGGAAGAGATTCCAGTTCTATTACTTAACACCCATTCCCCCCAGAAAAGTAGTGTTAAGCAGACAATTTCAGTGTTAAATTAATGCTTGTATGTTTGTGTGAATTCATGATTTTGTTGTTGTTGTTCTGTTGTTCTCGTCCAGAAACAAGGGATATGGTTTGATCCGTAAAGCATTTAAACAATGAGCGATGTTAAAAATGTATATAGTTACTTGAGGTCAGCAGGGATTACCTCAGACTGAAATGCTTTTCTGGATTTGGTCCAGAGGGGGAGGCTGCAGGAGGCAGTCTTTAACTCCTGATGTATTCCTAAGAGGTGGAAATGCCTCACTTAGCATGGTGTAAATACCTCCTGTGCTTCCTCAGGCCTTGTCATCTCTAAGTGGGGGTATAGCATAGTGATAATAGCATTCTCCTTACAGTTCTGAAGATCTCTTCCTGCCCGTAAGGGTTAATTCTAGTTTTTTTAATTGTTAAAAGCCTTTCATAGCAGATCTTCCATTGGGAGCCAGTTATTCAAAACTGCAGATACTGTTATGAAGTTGACAAAATCATTTGACCGCACTGATGATTAATTTATAAAGGGCTTAAAGGCATTAAACCAGTGACCTGGTAAAAATCATTGGTGTCAGATAAAGGAATGCCTATGTTAACAGAGCTGAGTCCTTTTAACAGCTTTTGGATGAAAAGTATGTGTTGCAAGAATGGTAGAAATGATGACATTCCGAAAACAGGGTAGCCAAAGTAACTTACAAGGAAGAATAGTGTGATATCTTTGCATGCAGATTTCGATTGTTTTCTAAAAACAAAACAAAACAAAAACCCATTTTGGCAAGATAAACGTGTTTGAATGTATAAGTTAATCTCTTATAAAACAGCCCAAATAACCTAGTTTTGGATTGTTTGCCTCAGTATATCAATATGATTTCTCAAATACTTTGGCATGCAACTTTCTGAACTGGCTTTTTTTTTTTTTTTTAAGGAAAGAAGGTAGTCAACTTGAATTTATTTACAGATAGTCTGTGTCATGGACTATGCCAGATAGGGTCTGTCAGGGTCATTTGCTCAGGGGCAGCACTAGATCAATGTGACAGTACTGCCTCAAATGATGAATCTAATATTTTCAAGCCTTGCAGACCTGTGAATTGTAGGAATAACAATCTTCAGTTCCTCAGCAGTACCTGTTCAGAATGTGGAACAGCTGGAGGCAAGACACCCCACCTGGGGTATCAGAAATGCTGGGGTGGACAGGTATGGAGACAGCAATAGGCCAGCCAGGGGTAATAAATTCATATTGGTGGCCCCTAGTTCAGACCCAAACTCTTTTTGTTGAGGCACTTAACACTTCTGCAACCTGTTCCCAGTGCACTGGTTCCTGTCCAGGTGTGGGTGGGCCACAGGCTTTTTTGGATGTTCCAAGTCAGATCATGGACTGTTTATTTCTAAATCAATAAACCAGGTAACTGTCTAGAACAAATACCTAGGTAGCTCTCACAGACTTAGTACAGGCTTATCCTGGGTTAAGGCATACAAATTTCAACCCTATGTTGTCCATGCAGAAGATGGGAGCTTACATACAAGCAAGGTGAACTGCATGTTGTGTAAATCTTATATTCAGTAAGGTGAGATGGGTTTGCATCGTACAGATAGTACTCAAGATAAGGAGATATGTTATAGTCCATGCTAAATCATACACTATTGACTGATTTTTTTTTCTTATTTCTTTGGATGGTGTGTAGCATGTGCAAAGCACAGGATTGCACACATCCACTATTTTCTAAAAAGGTACAAATCTTTCCTGCTTTTTATAGAATAAGCAGCTGATTCAGAAGTCAGAAAAGCCAGGAGTTTGATTTAAGTTCTAATTTGTCATCTATTTCCTTGACAACATGATATGCAGCTTCTGTATACATCAAGGCTGGTGCCCAAGCTATGTTTCATCATAGAGATCCAAAGGCATAGGTGAAGATGGGGAAATATATTGAAATATGGTCTGAGGTAAAATAAGACTTGTCTTGAGATGACAGCCCTAACTTAAAACTGCTAAGAGTGAAAATTTTCAACCTTTTAAAACAATATAGATAGAGAAGATAGTGGAAGGACAGAAGATCTGTTTTTCATAAACATTTCTCACCTGTCCTCCCTGTTTTTCTGAGCAATTTGTTTGTGTCTTGATGTCACCAGTGATGTCATTATTTGTCTCTGTTCTTGTATCAAACTGAGAAACTGCTTTAGGTGTTTGCTTGCAATAATCTCCACTGGCTTGCATGGAACTTCTCTTAGCTCCTCTATAATGATCTCATCTTGTTACTTTATGCGCTACGACTGTGACTGCCTTGGCAGAACTTTCTTACATTTGAAGTGGCCTGGGATAATGCAAGTTTGAAGCAGTAATTATTACTATCTTAGATGGCTTGTCATCTCTCAGGAAAGTTCATACTAAGAAGATTTTAATGATTTTTACGTGAAATTAAATCTGCTAGTCTCTCTTTAGAAAATGCTTGCTGTGGTAAGTCTGTTATTGCAAGCTAACAAGAAATAGCAAATCACATTTAGGGTAGTTCAAACAGATGATGTCATTGTAGTTCAACCTTTGTCCATCTCTACTATTCCACAAGGCTGTAATAGAATACAGAGTCCTGGGCAGCCGATGCCTTAAACAATTCTTAAGGCAGTAAGGCAGTTCTTGTTGGGCGGCAGTTAATGAGTGACATTGGTGACAGAAATAATCAGTAAAATTAAAGTTAGTGAGGTTGCTCTTCTGTTTTGTGTGTGATGTTTCTGTTTAACGTGCCCTCTTTAAAGACCTTTGGCTTGAGGAAGGAATCAGTCATCTGATTGCAGCTGGAATGTAAATGAAATAGTATAACTTGTTTAATTTCAAACATCACTGCTGCTTGATGTTAGCAGACAATGTGCATCTGCAGATAGCTTCTCTGATGTATATTTAACAGGTGCTTAGCCAGCAAATGTGGAATTAATTTATTTACCAGTGCAGTCTTTCTTGGGTCACTGACACTGATGTAAATTTGGGAATGATGAAAACCAGAGAGACACAAAGGCCAACAAGAGAATCCATCTCTGACCACCCTTCCCCCTCCCCACGAAAACCCTCAATGTCACTCTGAGAGCCACCAAATCTGACTTTTATGACATTGGGTCTCAGAATTTAGGTTCCCGCCCTGTTGGGTTTCTTTTTTATTTTTTACACGCAGTTTAGAAGTTCTTTCTCAATGGTGATATAGGCTTAGTTCTCATCCTTATCCTATCTCCTGAGTTATGTCCACACAATTGTTTCCAGAGCAGCTTTGTGAACAGGAAATCATTTGAGTCTGGTGGCTTAAAGCCACCGCTTATTTCTTTGTTGGAAGCAAAGTTGCATCAGTTCAAAAGGCTTTGTAGTGGAGGAATGCTTTTTCTTAAACATGCATATATTGCGGCAGATAACGTTGAATTGTCTCATTGGGAAACTAAGTGAACTCAGTGACACTGTCAGGATTGAAATGTGAGGTAGATTTAGCTCTTTTTATTCTTTCCTCTTAAAAAAATCTTTCCCCAAAATGCTGTAGAAGTGAGAAGCAAAATTTATAAGAAATAATAATACTGTGCAATACAGAAAAATATTTTTTTAAAATGCCAGCATTGCAGTTCACAGGATCAAAAACAAGTAGTCTCGTAGTACTGGGAATTTTTGAGGAAAGCATCCTTTTTTCTTTCTGTTTACATGAAAATGCCTTTTGTAAGCTTTTGGGATATATACTCTTACTTTTCGTAAAGAAAAATAGTAATGTACTTATTATTAAAATATCTATCTATTTTTTTTAATCCTGGGAGTTCTTTATTATACAATCTCCTTTGTGTAAATGCTCTCCTGTACTATCTGAGTACAAGACTGTCTTGCTTATTCTGTAACGGCTCTCTTACCCCTAGCAGACAACAACGGGCCATCTGTGCGTCTCTACATGAGGTTTGGTGTAATGTGTTGTTTCACTGAATGTTGCAATTGGAGGTTAGGTTACAGTTTACCATAGTAATCCTTTTGAGGAACATACTGTCAGTGGTTTGTTTAATTTTATATATATATATATATTTTTTCCTCTAACTGAATGTCTTGAAGTGTTAGTGTCTGTCACTGACATGCTGAACAAGCACTCTTCTAGGCTTATCTTTAGAGGGAATAATTCTTTCCATATTCCTTCTTTAATGTTGCAATAAAAGTAGAGTATGATAATTTAGAATCCTTTTAAAGATCTGGTTAAACCTGGGTCTTTTCTTTCTTGCTGTTTTCCCTCCCCTCTGATCCAACTGGAACTGTAATAAAAACAAAAACCCCTAACCAAACCCTCCCCTCTATAAAATAAGAGAAACTACACCAAATATGGGTGGACTTCTGTCAGTCTGCATCTGAAGTACGCTCTGAAGTGTAGGACCATTTTAGCTTCCTATAAAAGGTTGCCATGTAAATATTTTTAAGATCTTTAGCCTGATACTAAGATTGTTCTTCGGTATTGTGCAGCAGGACTGCTTTTGTTCCCTTGAATTATTACTATAATAGTATGTGTTAACTTCTGAAGGAAGACACTAGCATTTGTTAACAGTAGTTGTCATAAGAAAAATCTCAGAGATATCACTTATTTAAAAAAAAAAAAAAAAAAAGAATGTTGATAAGGTCTCAAAAAGAATGTTGACAAGGTTTTGTGTGTATCTGTTTGCTTGGCTGTTTCCCTTCAGACATCTGCCCCAAGTAGTTCATAATTAAATTCAGAGAAATCTGTCCTCATTTTCTTAATGTATTTTCAGTTTTCATTTTTGCTTCCTGCAGTTTGATTTCCAATATTTTAGTTTATCTTAGTGCTGTGGTTTTGCACAATTTGTTGCGCATAAGTGCGCATCAGTGTCAGTAGTTAGGCTTGTAACTCTGGAGTTTTAGAGCTCCTCGAATGTAGCAGCAGATGCACAGTAAGATAACCCTGTTACCCAGAGAGCCCCTGGGACTCTACTCTTCTCCTTCTACACACTACCTTCTCTACATTAATAGTTTAGACTCAATTTGTTAAAAGTTGAATATTCGCATTCAATTTTTTTTTTGCCTTGGGGGCTTTGTTGATACAAATGTGGCAGAAAATATTTAACAATTAGGGCAAAATGAATTAAGGTTGCAAAGGGTGGTGGATTTTTTAATAATATCCAGTGCTGTTAAGCAAGGAATATCGGTAAAACACTGAATCACTTGTGCAAATATCACAGCTTTTTTTTAGCTATGCAAAATCCCAACAACTCAGAGGGTGATTTTTATATATTGTGACATACATTAATTGTATTCAGGCATGTGGTTCAGCAGTATGGTACCTTCTTCCACAATACTGCTTCTACTTCTTCCTATTCACTTCCCGTAAGATGGATGCATGCTTCTGTGAAATTGCCCACACTGGTGTGGCAGGGCTGGCTTTGAGTTTTCTGTTGTAGTGGTAGGAGCAGCTCTTTGTGGCAGGATTCTGTTTCCAGCTTGGCTTCCTATTGCTGTGTGGATATCCACAGGAGAGACTGCTATAGGCTGCTGAAAACAGTACTTCTACATAAGTAGCACCTTAGCATACCTGTTAAAGTGAGAGCTGAGTTCTTCACAATTTGATCTTTTGGCTTTCAGGATTTGCTGCCTTTCCTATTCTACCAATGAATTAGACTTTCAGCACTTATCTCAGGGTCTCTATATTGATGGTGATTTCCTCCTCTTGTCTGTACTAATATTCTCTTTACGTGGGTGTGTCTTTTATCATAAGCAGGGCCTCTAGCCACTGTTCTGGTTCAAACAATAAACGGTAATGCTTGCTGGCAGCACACTGCTGGGCTCAAAATACTTCCAGTCCAGCATCTCTGAAGTAGTCGTTTCATTTTATGTTATTCCTGAATTGCAATTGCCTTGGAAGTAGAGCTTTAGTACATCAAGAATATGAGCTTCATATAATTTTTAATGGGAAAATGACTAAGACAGAAGAGGCTGCTGGACTTAGCACTTCCAGCTTCTCCCTTCTCTGTGCACTATTGCCTGAATTTAGCAATTACTTTAAATAGTACTTGGCTGCAATCTCTTCCTCACTTTTTAAAGACATAATAAAAGCACATCCAGGTACTTGGCTTCTTTGGAGAGCTGAATGATTTGTGAAGAATTCTTGCAATTTATGACAGCCACCTGCGCTCTTGGTTATAAATTAATAACACCTGACCAAGCATGAAAACATGCTGAGGCCATCTGCCTCTCCCCATACCAGGGGGCATTGCAGTGCTGTCTTATTAACTCCACAGCACAACATCCCATTCAGAACCATGTTATCAGCTCTGTGTGACAAAGCTCATCTGAGAGAGTCTGGGATATGTTTGAACAGGACTTTGACAAACTGTTTTTATCTGAACTTATTTCTGCCGCTGTCCTACAAAGTCCTCAGTGTGTGCATAGAGAAGCATTTTGAAAGAAGTGGGTTTATTTTTAGCAAATATTCCTATAGGGATTATGATAGAATGTTTTTGTGTGAACTACAGGGATTCCACTTGTCTGACCATCTCTCACGGGACTGCCTCTAAATTATATTCTTGCTTAATTCTAGGAAATATTTGAATATGTGCTTAACTTTAAGCACAATAATTGCCTGGATCAATAAGTACTAGGATGGTACAAAGGTGATCACTAACTGGAACTGTTATTGTTACTTCATTGTAAAAGAAAAAAGTATCTTAGAGCACTAATTCTCCTAAGATACCTGTAACAAGAAGAATGCATGAACAAATGATGGCTTAAATCCACACAGCAGATGTTGCTTAAAATAGAGATAATTAGTACCTTCAGGACTCATCAGTCTATACTGTGCTTATGTAATTCCAACTACATAATAAAGTGATCTTATTTTCAGTTTTGTCTTTTTCCACAATTATCAGTTCGGATCAGAATCACCCTGCAGTCAGCTGAGGCTTGAGCCTTTACACTATCAGTAGATCAGCATGTGCAGCACAGTTTGTAGCATTAATCCAAAAGTTATAGCTCCTTGGGCCAAAGACCTCTAATGCAGTACCTTATTCTTTCTAGACCAAATTTTGATTGTGATCTTATATGCTTTGTTGTTCCAAATCTGTATTACTAGCTATTTTTTTTTTAGCTAGTAAGCCTGTTAAAAATAATGAACTGTAATGAAAGCAAGGTTTTTATGGACATTGAACTTTTTTTGTTAATGTGTTTTACTGAAATCAAGGCTTTTAAATTAGGAAGCCATGCTTGATGAAAGCAGTTAGGCAAAAGAACACATGGAAATGTCAGTCCTCTGCTTAGAGGAGCCACAACAGGGCTGTAGTGCGTTGACACTTCAGTCTAGGACCTCAGTGGCTATGCTCAGGTGAGTCTGAGGTATTTGTAAGCTTTCATCATATTCCCCAAACGCATGCTGTGTCAGATATACCAGCCTTTGGTTTTTAGTCTATCTACTTGACCCACTTGGCTTTTAACAGTGTGAACTCACTACAGCTTTTTGACTTTTGATGTATTTACTCTTGAACCAATGCTGCTTTGCATTATTTTCCTGGTATATGGGAGCCCACTTGGTGGCTAGATGAAGGTCTTGATTCTTTACTATAAAATTAATGCTCTTCCAATCTGATTTCATGTGCTTTTGTGTTGCTGAACTGTAGTCAGTTGAAAATTTCCTGTATGTTTCTACTTTATTTTGCACCAGTGTTTTCAATAGAGTTCTGTCATCCTTCAAAACTGTGTTTACCAGTGTTAGGATACACAAGTTGTGATTTTATTTTTCTCTTTTTACCCATGGTGTTTTCAAGATTATTCCTCTTTGTATAACCAGAGCTTAATCCTAATTTGGCACAGTTTTGGTATTGTGTTTCTACATGATATTCACTAAGGTGACAGAAAGATAGATGTATGCAATCATAAAACGGATAGTTCATATGGAATTCACTATAAATAATGCTTTTAATGTGATTGTTGATGTGGAATTACTGTAAGAATTCAATATTTGAAAGAATGGAAAAATGCTTGCTTTAGAAAGTGTATGGTGTTGAATGAATACTTCAGTTAACAAGTATTATATACTCAGCCTCAGGTTTATAATCTGCTATTCCTAATAGCCCTGATTTTGTGCTGCCTCTGGGGAAACTGTAGAATGAAGTACTACTATTCATTGTAAGAAAGAACTGCAAAATGTTTTTAGAAGATAGTAAATGCAAGCTGGGATTACAGATGTATTAATCTGACATGAATATTGTTTTGTGGTAATCTTGCAGTGGTGAAGACCAGCAAAACACTCAGTAGACTATCTATGATTTTCTGAATGGCTGCCAATAATTATGACTCTTTTGAAATGATCTACAAGTAATTCAAATTGATGAGAATCAGAGATGTGCCAAATGATTTGGCAAAATATCAGGTACCTCTGGGCATGGCAGTTCCTTCTGACCTGCTATATAAAATGACATAATATGGTGTGACTGACACTGCAACAATAAGCAGCGTCTGCAAAATTGGAAAATAGAGTGTCTTCAAGATCAAGGTAGTTAGAAGACGACATTTTTGAAGGATGCTTGCTTAAAAAGAAATGTTGCTGTCTGAGAACTCTTCTTGTTCTAGTATTGGAGGTCAGAGAATGGGTTTTATTCCTGAATATTAGCCTTGGCTCAGAGTATTGTATGGTGAAGCAATGCTGTTAAAGGTATTATTGAAAGATGGTAAATTGGAGTGTAATTTGATATAGCTAAGGTCCATTATCCTCTTGATAGAGAGGGAGAAAGAAGTGGAAATCTCCCTCTAATGTACTGAATTAAAAGCTTAAAGAACATGTAACAATATTAGCTATTATCAGAGACTGGGAATCTTCTCTGGATTCTGAGTTCAGTGCTTTAACTTTAAACAGTAAGTTCCAATGCATGCGTTTTAAGTAGTCTTTCTCACATCTGTTAGTACCTTGCTTCATACTGATCTTGCAAAAATGAACCAAGAAGCTATTAGAGCAAGGGGATGAAGGATATCAGCCTGGTCTACACAGAATGCAGGTGCTGACTATTTACTCATTCTGAATAGGCAAGGTTGACCAGTGAAAATAGTATGATGGAGACACTTCATAATGGGGAAAATGCCTCTAAAATAAATGGTGCCTTTTTTTCCCCACACACTCATTCTTGTGGTTAGGGTTAAGAGACTACTGGAAACAGCAAAAACTACTAGGATCTTACAAACTTAAGTTCAAACTAAGCTTCTAGAAATGGTTGGAAACCTTTGACCTGAAGCCTATGAAGTCAGCCTAAACTCTTAAGGCTTTTTGCACAAGGAACTGTAATGTTTGCAAGTTTTACGTACTATTGCTAATTTAATTTCGCACTTTTTTTTTTCAGTAATGTCTTTTTTCATCTCAAGAAACAGAATAATAAACAGGGAACCGAGGCATTGTCTTCTGAAACAGTCAATACTGGAATTAAGAAATGAAACCCAGTTTCTGATACCAAGCAGACTGACCACTCCCTAGTGCCTTTGTTTTACTAAATGATTTCTACTTATTAATTTATTTTACGAACCTATGTCTGCAGTATAGTTTAGTAGCCTTGTAACACAAAGGACGAAGGCAGCAAAATGGTGGTTCTAGGCTGTAAAATATTTGCCACAGATGTAGGCAAACTTATGTGCTTGTGGGCTTTTTATTTTTATTTTTTCGTCCAATGTCACAGTTAGACAAATGAGAATAAAACACCCAGTATTGAATATTTGTAAGATGATAAACTGTTACAACATAAGAATATGAGTTCTCAGATGAGGGATTTAAAATATTTTTTAGAGAGATGTGACTTGCAGGAAAGATATCCTTCAAGAAGTGCTGAAGTGAAAACAAATGGAGGTCCAAAGTATATAGCGACTCTCTAGCATCAGAGCTATTTCATCTGCCTCTCTGTGGTGTGACCAGAACCTGCCTCCTGTCTTTCACCCAGAAAACAGTAGGGAAGACTTAGATATTCAAGTAGCTGCAGATAGCCCAAAATGTTCTCATCGCTGCATGACCCTACCATCCATTAAGTGAGAACAACTGTAACATTCACGACAGCCTCAGCTGGAGAACCGTGATTATTACACCCACTCCTTTGCAGCTGGATTTATTGGAATGTTTAAAGGTTAACTAATTCAGACTGCATTATTCCTGACTCCTCCTACTGAGACTATATCTCTACAAAACACTGCATTGATGGATGAACTTCATAGTGTGGTGTTTTTAGACCAAAAAGGATTTGGTGAATTGAGAAATGCATTATGGAAGGAGAAAACAAATCAGGAAATCAGATACTTATGGAAAGGCAGAATACTGGCAAATAGTACCATCAGAAAAGTGAGCTGGCAGGAATCAGAAAGCTATCAATTACGTTTGAGAAATCAAAACAGAGAAAGCAGAGTAAGCATAGGCAGTGGGAGGAAAAGGGGCGGAGAAACAGCAATCACGTATATGACCAGAAAAATGATTTTAGCTCAGGTTTTGAAGAAGGCTGATAAACAGACAAGTTCAAGCTGTGTCTAAGACTAATTTGGGAGGAAGTGAAACTGTTCTGAGATGTTTGCTAAGGCTGCATTGGATGGTTTACATGAGGGGTGCAGGAAGTAGAGGAAATAGAGTTTCTTATATGGCACTTTCAGGTTGCCTTAAATCCAAGGAAAATGGAAATGAGCCAGAAGGTTCTTAAGAAAAAAGAAAATCAGAACACCACATTCTTACTTTTTTTTTTTTCCTTTATGGTATTAGTGTTATGTTTTAATTTGGTTTTTGTTTGAGCAGAACTCTGAGCAAGTTCTACAGAGGAATGCAGGAAGCATTAGTTCAGAAATAGTCACAACTCTTTTCTTTTTTTCTTTTTCTTTTTTACACTTACGGGCTATAGTAATTTACAAACCAGTGATACACTGCTTTGACTTAAGTCCTGATTCAGTTGTCCTTGCTGAGAAACACGGCTAAGGCCAACCTTCTCTCAAGTGTTCACCTGGCTCTTTCAGTACTTAGACTTGTATCATGCTGAATCATGTTCTACAACTTCAGGTCTGAAATGAGCACCAAATGAAAGGGAAAGCGTACCTTGTTCCTATCCTCTAGCAAGGGAGTATAGTCTATGTTGTAGTTCAGCTCAGTGAGATTAGACTATTTCATAAGAGACTCCTGAGGGGAAATAGGAGCGCTTGAAATATTTTAAATGAGCTGGGAAGAGATACTGTCACGTACATCAAAGAGATGCCCTACATTGATGGAGGGAACAGAAGTGAACATGATACCAGCTCACTGGTTTTACCCACCTCTCCTTCCTCCTACTATCCCAGCAAGAAACACTGTAACACCTTCTGAACTGTTCCCTACCTGTAGTTAGGCTAATTCAAGTATACACTGGAGCTCACTTTCTCACTGCTCTTGTCTGGCTTACACTTTTCTACTCTTGTTTTTTCACTTAGTTGCAACTCTGGGTAATTTTTTGCTGATACGCAGGATATACTGGCTAGTTTAGTTAAATGAAATTACTATGGGTATGAAAGCTTAAATGTAAAAACAGGCTGAGGTGATAACTTGGAATGACTACTCTATTTTGCTGGCAATGTAGTCTAATCTCATAAGACCTTTTATGCATTTACACTGTGTGTGTAGAAGCTGATGAAGATTGAAGTACTGGAAGCACAGTGTTCATACTAAAGAATGTGATAGTTTTCTGCTTCAAGGGGGGGAAAGAACAATCTGTCATGATCCAATCTCTGCCACTGAAGAGGACACCAGAGACTAGTGATTAACTACGGACACTCAGTAAGTGACCAATTACTTGCCAATGCAATTATAGCTTATGATTTGCTATAGTTCTATATAATAGCAAAGATTTCTAGTATCTTTGCTGTCTTCCATGGCTGTCTTGGTCCCATAAATAAAAACAATAGCTATTCGTTTCTATAAACTAAAACTTCTTAAACCACTTTACTGAAATCTGGTGGTTACAAAGGTTGTACGGTCAAAATCTCACCAAAGCTTCCTTTTGCATATCGTTATGTGAGTTGTTTTGATCTAGAGATATGTGTGTGTTGTGGAGAACATAGAAACAGTAGAGTTTTGCAGAACTGAGGTGCTGGCAACGAAAGCCAAATAAACAGGGAAAATGGACCACATACTCAATGAGCAGACTTGTGAAGCAGAATACTAACACTTGATGAAAGCTGATCTATTAATGTGGTTTACAGATTTGTCTGTGTTTTTCACTATTTCTCCCACTTTTTTTTCAGCATTGGTTTCTTCAACTTTGTTTTAAAATCCCAAATTTCCATAACTTTTCCCCATTGCTTATAATTGGCCCAAATTTAGTAGAGTTGTTTGCAACTCTGCTGTTTAACTAGTGTGTCCCTTTTAATGGGTTATAAATCCCCATTTCCCCATACCTTAATTTCTTCTTAGTGATTCTAGGATTATGCATTTGTAGATGATTGGTAGGACTGCTAGTGTAGGCTTTCCTATGAATTTTCTGAAAAACTTGTACACAGTCAGTAGCACTGGATTAGAGGTATATTTGTAGGATCTGCTCCTATATGTATTAGGTATACCCAGGTGAACCATGTTGATATGCATGTATCGAAATCAGTGTGGGTAGCTTCTGGATACAGGATTACTCATCAACTTAATTTTTTGCAAGACTGAAACTTAAGCTTAGAGCAATTATTTTGAGCCTTTCTTTTTGTGTCAGTTAATGTTAAGCAGACAGTGGCTGTTGTTATTTTTATTTTAGCATGACTAAGCTGTTATTTTCTAGTAGGTGGAATGCTGTGGGAAAGGAGAGTTTTGAAACCCTGTGATGTAAGCAGACCCAGATTTTTAGAGTTCTTTGGAGATGGGATGAGCTGGGAACCATATTTTATTACTTTTTTTTTTAAATTTTATTCTTTAAATGCAGCTGCAGTGAAGTTTTCTGTCCTTAAGCGTTCGGAGATAGATGTGTTAGGAAGCTGCTCACTGGGGGTTACTGGAGGATTTGCTCTGTCCAATCAGCATAGTTTCAAGTGTCGGGAAGTATTTTAGCACAGTCCAAAGTACTTCAAAGATTTTTTTTTTTTCTGTCTGACACAAGTGAATGCAGAAATATAGTTCAGTCACTGAGATGTGTGGCAACACCTTTGAGTTGACCATTTCTAGATGAGACATCTGAGGGAGAAAATGTTCCTACATTCTTTTAAGTCCTAGCTGGGAGTTTTGCCTTCTGGGGAGATACAGTTTGAGTCACTGTGGTGGTAACTCTATTGACAATAGAGAAGAGCATCATTTCCTGACCTTGATATTGTTGTCGGACAGGGAGGTTAATATAGGACACCTTGGTCTAGTCCTACCCTTCTACTTTCATGGATCTTTGTTAGTCATTCATTCTGCGTACTGATAAAGGTGTATATAGACCATGTGTATTCTAACCTTGCACTAGCAAGAGCTGCAAGAATGAATTCAGATAAAGTACACAGAGTATGGCAGTGTACGCTTACACATGTAAGTCATGATCTATCATATGCATAGGTATAAATAAAACTCAGTTATTTTCAGTTTGGGCAACACAAATTTTCCTATTCTTATAATCCAGACTGGAACAAAGCTAAGGTGATTTTTTTTTTTTTTGGTTTTTATTAGCCCACAGTAATGACAGATCAGTGACAAACAATAAAAAGTGTTACTATTTACTTTATCTTACAGTGATGACTTTCAGTTTTTGTTTGTGCTTAGTTATCTTGGCCAACCGAAGCCTTATGCCCCATTTAATTCTGACTCAAGGACTGAGCTCAGTCATGCCTGTGAAAACTTGTCAGCTTTCCAACTATTCATCTTTACAGCCAAGGAGTAGGAAAAATGTCTGTGCTGAATGCTGCTCCTCCCGAGCTTGCTTTTGTCTCCTGTTTTACAAGACTATTCTTATGCAACACACTTAGGCTGTGACGTAGCGATAACTCCAGTGAGATTTTCTCAGTTCTAAGTCATTATTGCCAATTATATTCTTCCTGCCTCAAGAGCTGTTCTAATTATATGAAGAGAACTTGGCTTTTCATAAAAATAGGCATACCCATCGCAGCATGTATAAACTTTCATGAGGGGGGAAAAAGCTTTTGTCACTTGCTATTAATTTCCACCATATGTCTTCTGTATAAAGGGATTTGTGGTTTTGATTTCATACAGTTATGTTCTTTTAATAGTTGAAATTCTGTTTTTTTCTTATTCCTAGCAATGGATGTGGAATTGTCATGCTCAAAGGCCAAAATAGTCATTGCTGCTTTATACTTGTTGCAGGTTTTGTTCTTTTGAATGATATTTTAATTTCCTTAGGACTTGAAGGAATACTTTATGTAGTAATCTTTATTAAAGAAGAAGAAGAATTAATGGGAAATTTTAAATTTCTGTAGCAGAAAAGGCCTCGCTGAACAGTATGCCATTTTAGTTGCAATGTAGAATCACGTTCTTTCCAGCTGGGAAGAATGTTAATGATGCTAATTACCCACTTTATGCTAATGAATGAGGAAGGCTGCAATGTGGGGTTCTGATGATATATCTACATGAGTGATGTTCAAATAACTTTCAGTGGCATCCATATTATAAGGCCAATTTTAAACAGTGCAGTCAATTCCCCTTCATTCTGTCTGTTAAATGCAAGGGGCGGAGGGTCCAAAACTGTATCTGTAGGAAGAGAATCTACAAACTGTGTTCCCCTAAAGCCCATGGGAATTGGTAAGGACTTTCAGTGGGAGAAGTGTTGCTCTGGTGCTGGCAGTGATGCCTGCTGTTAGCAGCAGGATGTGCCACAGGTTCACAAGAGTACAGTGCTGCTCTGTTCTCCCAGAAGGCCTTTGGCTGGAGGAGCAATGGCCATCCACATGCACTTCAAAGGCTGTGAAGTTAGTATTGCTATGTAAGCCTTGAGTGCTCATATTTCCATATTTTTCCGTAACCTATACTTTAAGGTTGAAAAATTGAACAGTAGATAGGGACTGCAAAGCTTAACTTTCTTCCAAAAAATGGCCAGTAGACTATTCATGTGTAGATGAGCTCAGCTACATGCTACAACAAAATCTTGCTTATGAAAACTTTTGAAGTGCCAATACGTTATCCTGATGTTAAACCTGAAGTACCCATGTTCCATGTGAGACTGTGGGCTGTTTCTGCTGACAGTGAAGTACAGTTGTAGCCAGTGTCAAGGGCTGAGGAGATGTATCAAAAGTAGTCATTGGTTTTCCATGCATTATGGGCAGCTTGAGAGGAGCATGAACACTAGGATTATAGAGATTTACACTTGTGTCACTGTTGTTTCTGGGTCATGTAGCACTTTGTTTCAGATTTAAGAAGAGTGTGTTAGCTTGGGTTTAACAGTGGGCCATGCTGATCAAATTAAAAACAGAAACCATTCATACCTTCTTTAAAACTTGCATCTGATTAGGTGTTAGGTCTCCTATTCCCCAGCCTGCTTACTGTCAGGACAATGTGTTACAAAGCAGAATGCTTGAAAACTTGCATGCATTATTCCTCTGCTGAAACTCCCTTTAAGTTCTTCCCCTTAGCAACAGTTCGCTAGCAAATTCCAGTAATGCTTTGAGTAGTTGTCTCATGTAAACTTGTCTCTTAACCCCTGAACTCTGCTGTTTCTAATCTATGTTGAATGTGTGTGGCATACTAGGGCTGTGGCTTGTGAAGCCAGCTGTTCTGTGCAACACTGCAGTTGTGCTCAGCTACCAGGCACCACCTCTCACTCCTTTTGATAAAGACAGTGTTTATTCATGTATTCTTTGTTCTAGTCTTGAAGTCATAGTGTCCATGACAGATGTGGAACCCATCCTTTCTTTCATTCCTGTGTCTGATAGAAATGTGTGGTGTAGTCTAGATAAATGGCTCAGTAATAAAGTGATTCACTTCATAGTTGAACTCCTACTGGCTATTGTTTCTCTGGCTGCAGCTGAAGCTTATCTTTTAAAAATAATAAAGGCAGTATTTTTTTTCCAAATGGAAAGTTTCAGTTAATGGGAGAGCTTAGACACACACACCCTTTTCTAGGCTAGGATATGACAACAATGTTTTTTCTGTTTAAAAATCGAGTGGAATCCCATGCTTGTTGCTATGCTTCACTTTGTGTTACACAAATACAGCTTACGTTTTACAGCTACTTAGCTTTCCTTCTATTCTTGATAAGTTATCTGCTGCATTCTCTGTGTAGATAAGATAATTGAATTGTCTTTTTTATTTTTTTCCTTATTTCTCTTCATATTTGGTGAATGCAGTTTAAAAGAGACCTGTACTCTTCCAGAGAGCAATTTTTCTTGTTCTTGCTCATCACTCAGCTGTATTTCCAAAAACTGTATCTGGAGTTTGTGCTTCCCTCTCCCACCTCGTTCCACCCACTGTCTTCCCTTTAACAGCTAAGGCTATTTATATGAAGAGATCAATTCTTGAATTACATTCTTAGTCCAGACACTTGGAATTCTAAGGTTTAATTGGCATGGCAAAATTTAAACTCATAGCATCCAAGCATACAGCAGTGACTCATTCTAAGTTTAAAATGCATGTATCAAATCTGGCATGTCTAGCTGATGTTTAAAATGGCAAATACCAAACTGCTATACGCTGTCTATTTCTAGAATAATAGTCATACTATCATCCTTGCTTAATTATGCTGCTTCTATTTTACATTCATTGGAGAAGTGACTTCTGTTTTCTACCCATTGTATAAGAATTTTTTTAACATGTTTTGGGGAGGCAGGCCACTCTTTGTCAGCATCTATAAATAATATCCTATGAAGTAAAAGAATAAAGAAAAAGGCTGTTTTGAAGCTGTTTCAGTTTTTCTTTTTGTAGAATGAAGACTGGATGGCAAGATGTGATGGTTGGAGGATAAAATAATGCAAAAAGGACTTTAGTACTGGTATAAGAGAAAGCAGCCATAATGAAGTTGTTGTTCCACTGCATGATAAGAGTTAATACTGCCTTGATAGATAGGTGTGAGTATCTAATACCACCAGAATCCTGACTTCTGTTTTGAGTAGTGAATAGAGTTGTGTGATTTCTTTTTTCTCCCCTCTTTTTGCTAATCTATTTTCTTCCATTTCTCCTTATCAGGTATTTAGCTTTTCTGCAAGCATCTTCTATCATCTTCTGTGTTTGCCTGTAGTTTTTGCCCTGGATGGGCTGTTGGTTTTCTGTGGACATACTTGAAGCCATACTACTTACCTTTACAAATGTGTGGGAGATTGTTATGGAGTTGAATAAGTTTTTTTAGTTTTAAAGTATGAACCTCCCTTGGAAGTTATTGTGAGTGTAGGTAAATTTGAAACCCTGTACCTGATCAATTATTTCTTCATCTGTTTAATGGCAACTTCTTAAAATAATGTCCTATGGCATCTTTATTATCCTTTAGTGATGAGGATAGTGAGGACAATAATTTTAAGCCTCAGTAGGTTAAATGGAATTAAGCAAGTCACTGTACGCTATAAAAGCTATCAAAAATGTTTAATGAACTTCAGTTATACGTGAAGCCCAGCTTTACACAGCTCAAACTAGAGTGCCCTAAATCAGAGCACACGTTTCTGCTTTGGAAACCGACTAGAGAAGGAAATTTCAGATGCTGTCACTGAACACAAGTGGTTTATTGTATCTGAGGCTTATGTAGAGGAAATAGAATTTGAATGAAGTAGGAGAGAGTCTTGCAGACATCTTGATTGACTTTTCTCTCTGTCATAGCTGAAAACTATGGTCAAAAGGGAATAAATAATGTAAATTCTAGTTGTTCGGCTTTTTTTCTCCACAAGTGTGGATTTTTTTTTGTGGGTGATTAAAGCCAAAGAGGAGGTATTAAAACTTAAAGATAATAATGACAGTAAGCCTCTTCCTAGAATCATCATTGTACTGTAAAGCTCTTGATAATTTAAGTTGTAACATATTCCTGAGAAGAGCCCTGTTAATCTCAGTTGAAATCATAGAATACTCTGAGCTGGAAGGGGCCCATATTAATAGAGTCCAAGTTCTAGGTTGTTTTTCCTCTCTTAAGATAATGCATAACTGATCCAGCAGGAATGGCAGTGGTCATAGCATTCTAGCACCTGTTTTCATTATGTTGTGTGTCACTTCTGCACTGTAGCTACCACAGTGCTGTTGTACATATCCTATGGTTGAGGTCTCTGGGAGAAATACACTATTTCATTAAATATTTATAGCTTTTTTTGAAGTTCTGTTCTTGTTAATTTCCCAGTGCCATGTATTTGGACATATTTAAAATCAAAGCTAGGTTCATGCTCTGATACCCAGACCCTTTTTCCTATTTGAGTATGAGCCATCTTCTTCCTGTTTTCTACTTTGCCAGTAGATGTGATAACTCCCATAACTGGTCAGTTTATAATAAACTTTGTAGGGAAAGGCAGCTTCCTTTTCCTAATTCTTCTTACACAAAATTTTAAGTTACTTTGTCAGAAGAGAGTGAGAGCTCACTTATTATCGAAATAACATGTTACCTAGTGACAATTCATGAGGTCATGTCACCATTAGGTGGATACTACTTGGCACCACGTACCTCTCTTCAGACATAAATTCTGCCTATTTGCTCTGTGTGCTATCTCTTCTGAATAATATCAAGTACTTTGATTCCAGCTTTGTAATTACAGTATTGAAACAATTGTTGTAGTGATGGATGAATTATTATTGTCCTGTAATTGGAGTAGTCAAATCGCTTTATTAAAAAGCTCTTTTCTGAGATGGCTATAACTGTCTGAATAACTTACTTGTGTTGAAAACTTGTATTACTTGTGTTCCACAAAATGAGATCTTAGAAAGTAAATTCCATTATTCTTTATACTATTGAGGATTTCCTGACTTTGGAAATTTATCCATTGAAAGTATTATTTAGAGGTTGTCTTTAAAAGTCAGTAAGATCATCACCTTTTCAACAGTTCAAATTTTACTTGTACATGAGAAGCTTAGTTTCATATCATGGGTGCAAAGAAAGATGTAAGGGTTTAAATATCTAATTTGGACTACTGAGTCTGGAGCTCAGTTCTTTTTAGAACAAATTCAAGTGAGAATTATTCTTATTAAACACCAGGTTTTACTGTGGTATTCCGTGGATTTTGTGCTTTTCCCATTTGCTCAAAAGTGAAGTCCAGTAGAGTTCACTCATTCTGCATGTGACTACTTATTTAATTTTCTATTTTCATTTCCTATGGTGGCTGCACGATAGAGGAGATGGCTTTCTGCATATATAATTTCTAATTTGATTTGGGTCGACACATTTGCTTGTCAGTCAGATCCCTGAAGAATTTACAGACCTTACTATTTATGGTGTTCCCTGTTTTGTAGGTGATGTTCTGTAAGTGATCTGTTTATCCTCTTCCTAACAATGTTCTTCCTACACACTTAAGTACTCTTTCTCAATATTTCCTGTTAACTTAATTAGCTTAAATCATGCTCTTGGAGGCTGTGATACTGAGGAACTCTTTCTTGGCAGTCCTTTTCATCGAGCAGTCCCTGTGCTGTTGCTTCCTGATTCCCACCATTTGTTTTCACTGCTGCAGTACACTGTAACCAGGTTAATATAAGTCAACGATTCTTTCAGAATCTCTCCTGTCTTTAAAACCCTCACCAGTTCACTGTTCAGGTTAACAGATAGCTGCTTCCTCACAACCAGGAGGTGACAGCAGATGGCCGAGTGGACAGGAACACAAGATTAGCATTATGGATAGAGGAAAGAAAGGACAAAGCTGCCATTGCTACTAGAAGAGATCTTTGAGATATACTGCTGTTTTGTTAGAACTCATGAAAGCATGCGTCATAACTTTTGGTGCTTTTTTCAAAAGACTTTAAGTTGAATATCAAAACAAACAAAACAAATGCCTGCCCATTCTAAATCCCCCTCTGAGCCAAAAACAACCACTGCCACCCCAACCTCCCTTCCAGGCCGTGCAGTGCAGTGCCTGACTCCATGTCCTTCAGCACCTTTTATGCAGTCCCGCCTGAGGAGGGGTGCCTCAAGTGTTGCTGCTGACTTGCATATTGGTATGTTGCATGTGATGTCAGGTGCTTGTGAACACTTCTACAGGTGCTGTTTATTTGAGCTTCCCCTTATCCTTTGCTGATGGCACAGGGGAATTCTTGTGGCCCACGATGATACCTTTATTTGTGCTGTTGAACTGTGAATATGTACAAATCATTTTTAATTAATGCATGGCACAACTGAGGGGATAATAAATAGATTAAAAAGATCTACTCAAACTGGCACTGTGGCTGGAAGAAGTGCTTACAGAACTACACTTGTAGTTTGTTTCTTACTGGGGTTATGCAGTAACTGCGTTTTCACTTCATTCAAATGAATGTTTACATACATTGCTTAATTAAAAGTAGCAAATTTGATGTGCTTTTGTCTAGTGAAGTTTGACATAAGTGTTAATGTTTTTGTCACATAATTACTATTTCTTTTTTAATTAATGGAGTATTTACTGAGGAGTTTTCTTCATACTTTCCACTCTGCTTTGACATATTGTTAGCATATTTTCAAGTGAAACTGTGGTCTTAGCAGAAGTGAGGGATATTCCATTTAAACTTAATTTCAGCAAGGTTGAACTTCTTGTGTTATTATTTGGATTTTTGGGGGAAAGAAAAGAAAGGATTTGGACCAGTAATCTATTGCTGATTTAGCAATGAGAGGTTGGTGTGATCTCCAGCTGCTTGCGCTGTTCTGCTAGCTGAGGTTGCAGGCAGGAGAACACAGGATGACACATCCCCAGGCACAGAACCCTTGCAGGCTGACCTCCTTGCTGCCAGCAGTGCTGCTAGCCCAGACTTCCTGATGTGGCTGAGACAAGCTCACGGGATGCAGTGGGAGCAGCAGCTCCTGGATGAACAGTTGAATGTAATGGCATCTGCAGCTGCTGCAGTATTGCTTGCCTGTATCTTAAGCAACCCAGGCTATATGTGCTTGAACATCACCTTTTTGTTCCCCCCCTCAACTTATAAAAATTGGATGCAGCCAAGTCCCTAAGAGAGAAAATGATCTTTGTTAATGTTATTTTGTTGAGCTTTAAGTAGTTTTCCGCTCTCTTCTGCACTCAGCAAAATAAACCAGACCCATGTAACCTAGAGCCAATAATAACAGTAATGTCTTCTTATCCCTTCTCTTCCTTCTCTTGCTGAAAGGAAATGAAAAAAATAAAAAATTAAAACTGGTGATCCAATGAATTTATGGTTGGGATCAAATATTTTTGAAACACTTAACACCTCTGAAGTATGATAACACAATTTGCATTATTTTTTTCTGGCATTTTTTTCTTGTTTGTAAAAAAAAAAAAAAAAATTCCATTGCCTATATTGGCGGCTAGAAATGCTGCCAGTAATCACAAGAGCAGCTGTCAGTCTTCATATAAATAAATACTTGGTTGTGGTTCAACTTGTGGGTATGTTTGTGTGGGAGGTTAAAACAGTCACTGGTGAAGAAAACCATCTTTGTCTGATGTGCAATAACTGAGGTGGTGTTAGAAGCACTGTATTATAACTGGGAACAAGAACCATGCCCCTTACTCAGCTTTTTTCTAAAAGCTGCCACTGAATCAAACATGTCTTGATCTTACTGAATGCATGATTTCAGCTTCAGTATTTAATGTTAGTGAAATTGCTAAGTTTTTTGCTGGGGGGGAGGACGGAACAACAGCAGACTAACTCAAAAAAAAAAAATGCCTATGTGTTAGTACAGGAACAAAACCAGTATTCTAGCTTTTTTAGCTGTGTGATGTTTCAGATTTTTTTTGAAAGTGTGGTGGGATGCTCTGAGGTGTTACGGTCTTCTAAGCCTCACCTTTGACAGCATTTAAGAGATGAGGTGAGCCTGGAAGTTTCATGTTTGTTTCTGTCTCTGGTGAGAGGAAGAAAACAGGACTCTTAATATTTTAGTTGTACACTGGAGTAAAATGGGGGGAAGGGACACCAACAACATGTACTGCAACACAGATTCTCATATGTATGAGATCTCTGGTGTATGAAGAGCAGCTTTCACAGCCATCTGTTCCTCTGCTATGGTTGCAGCAGTTTGTATCAGTTCCAAATATTCATTGATGTGGGATAAATATGTTTAATAAGCACCTATGGAAGACGCAGGTTACAGGAAGCAAATGTTGTGTTGCTGCTAGACAATTTTTGATCACTGAGTTGCACATCCAGTCAGCCTGCTTTTGTCTGTGTGCTTTAGTTTCTTGTGGGGAAAACTGGAGATGTTCTGACATTTATCTGGTGTTATTGGAGTGTTCAGTGATCAGAGAGTCTTACTGTGGTGAGAGTAAAGCTCTAGTGTAGCTGGGCCCAAAAGCTCTGCCCTTCTAGGTGGCCAAAAATCTGGGGAGAGGAGATGCTCGCAACTTGCTGTGGCTTGTCTTTACCAAGGAAAAATGGGATTAGGGAGAACACAATCTAAGTATCTCTTAAACTCAGCCTTTATACTTCAGTGGTATCACATAGCTGGCTTGGACTCTGAAGACTTTAAACAAGGAGTCTGTGCTTGTTGCTCAAGTAACTGCTAGATACCCTATGGCGAGGAGTGGTTATGGTACAGGCTTCTGATTGTAGTGGTGAAGTGACACACTCCGGATAAATGTATTGTTTCTATCCATCGGTGTTAGGAAAATATTAAGCCTAGATCTGTTATTTTTGTTAAGTTCATCAATGGAAACATTTAGAACAAAACACTTCTGTAGTACTTGAAGATTGTTTATTTTGTCTATTGCTTATTGATGGAAAGGCTGAGTGCTTTGTCTTGTGTAATAATTTTGCACTGATTTTTTTTTTCCTTGTTTTCTGTTGAATTTCTCATTCAGTGTTCTCATTTTCTCAGTTTCTCGTTCATTTACATTCTCATAGAAATGTAAATGAGTTACTTCAACTTAAATTGAACTTACTGGAGAAATACTGACTCAATTTACTTTCTTTTCATATTGTCACCCTGGGCTAACACAGGAATGGAAGTAAGATGATAGTTCTATATTTAGTTGGCATTGCTAACTTTCCTCAAATTCTTGATTATTTTTTTCAGTAGTTACCTCACAGATTTCAGAGTATCTATCTGTAAATGTGAATGTGTCAGAAGCTGCTAACTAGCACTGGTTAGTGCAAAACTGAAGTGTGTGTATATATAATACCAAAATATTCTTAAAATATTATAGTTGTGGTGAATAAGATGTTGTTCATCAATTTTTCCACTAACTGTGCTCTGTGACACCCATGCTGAAGAGATGCTGACCACTTGTTGAACTGAGGACCATGGCCCAGTAACTGTAAATGTTTACATGTATAAAGTGTCTGAAAATATAGCAACAAGAAAGAATTGCAAAACTAAAACAAGGGAAGAAAACTTCAGAGCTGAAGAATTTCAGGCTTATATATTTATTGCCTTTTTATTTTGAGAGACTATTGTATTGTGGAATTTTAAGCTTTCTATCATGATTACCTGCATGGTATTTCATCCAAGGAATGTAAAGTATCAATCAAAACCTTAGTGTCCATTCAAGATTTACTGAAGAGAATGTAATTGTAGTTTTCATAGTTGTGGACTCAACGGTAATACATGGGACCTTAAAATGTAGCAAACTCGTTATAAAGATATATAGCATAACAAAACCCTGCTCATAGTAGAAACAGCACCTATGAAAAGAATACTAAATCCATGTCTGTACAAGAAATGTACTCACTGTAGAGCCTTGTCTCTGCTGAAATTGGGTATGTGGGAAATTCAAATCTATCTTGACTATTAGTGCTCTTAAGATTTGAGTTACCATTTCAAAATCAAATCTGTGCTAGTCTAATTAAAACATAAATGGATCTTTCTCGTTTCTGGAATTGTGAAAATAGCTTTGGTATATTTTGGAGCAAAATGCAAGTTGTGACTGCTTTCCAGTGAGGGGGAGTTTGTCTTTATGCTCTCTTCTTGGGCACCTGTCAGAGTAAAAGGTAGCTTCTGGAATGAGCTATAGAAGTTCACAGTTTTGAAGTTGAGAAGTTGATTCAGTCAATTATAACTGAAGTAAGTTATTCACTAGGTAAGTAGGTATATTCCACGTGGTACTTTCACACAATAAATATGTTGAAAGATCATGTTTTATGTATTTTGGGGTGTAAGAGATTATTCTCAATATGCTATCCCCAGTAAGCTGAACATATCATAGAGGAGTTCTTGTTGCTGCAGACAACTCAGAAAATCAGTCAGAAACTAAGTAACGAGTTGTTGCATTGACATCTCATTCCATTTAATAAGGAGTTAAAGGAGAAGCCTGCGGTTCTTAAGTATCTGCCTGCTAAAATAGATTGTCAAATCAGGAGATGGTTGACCAGTTTTTGAATGGGATTTAGCAGATTAATCCTTGACAGTAAATATTTCCAGTTTTACTATAATTACATCTAAATACATTAAAAACAAAACAAAAACAACCAACAAAAACCAGACATATATGCAGCTTATTTGTAGTTAATCATGAAACAAGCCAAAGTTGCAGTGATGAACAAGCAGTCATACATACGCTACTTAAGCATGCTAGGTCAGGATATCTGGAGATTTTTGGCTTTGGGATTAATTTGATTTTATGTCCTTATTTGCATATCTAATGAAAATGCATAGTAACTTGCATACATGACATGATCCCTTATGTCAGGTCTTAACCTAACAAAAAATTTCCCCAGTAAAAAGTGAAATGAGTGTGTTAATCTCTTAAATGCTGGAATCCAGTGCAGCAGAATTAGATGTAATCTCTGCTGTGGTTAAGTGGAGGAAAGTGAATGTGCAACCTTTCAGTCTACAAAAGCTGTTTATAATTTCTTAGAATGACTCCTTTGCCACAGAGATAATATTTACATATAAAGGAAGGTTAGCACTCCTGCATATCTTAGGTCAGTGCTCTGCCTTATGTTGCAGGATGTCCTTCTCCTGAGTCCTCTGTAGCTCAGATGCTGGAGCAAACAAACCGATAAATGAATTCAGCAGTTCTCTAGACAATCTTGCTTCTTGGATCCCTCTAGGAAAAGGCTGAGTCGTTCCCAACAGCTGTCATGTGTTATGCAGTTTCCTGTAGTGGTGCCAAATCTTTTTCAGTTTGCCTGTTCTGATTTTTGACTGAATATGGGACTATGATTTCAATTTTCATTTAAAACTTTTGCACCTATAGAAATGTAGAAATTGGAAACTGTGAAACAAAGATGTACAGTGTAGTAATACTCCTTAAGACTTTAAAAAAAAAAAAAGCAAACTACAACAACAAAAAACATAAGAAACCAAACCAAAAGTAGTACTGCTATGTACAGTCATTCCTCGCTTCTTCCAGTTCTGCCATTCCCCAGCCCTCTGCTTTCAGACACCTTCCTTGGCAAACTTAGGGGTGAAGAAGACCAGCTCTCAGATAGGACTATGGGAGTAATAAAGACCTTTGGCAGTCATTGTGGGGACTGTACATTGTACAGAGCTGTGTCTGGAGTAATTGGGAGGCAGAATTCCAACAGTAGACATTTGTATAAGGTTCATGGTTTGAGTTGAGGAATGCTGAAGAAGTGCCTTTGTCTCTTATTTTTTCTATTTTTTTTCTCAAAACACCTCCCTTTGTTTCATCAGCCACTCTGGATTGTCCTCAGTTTTCATAGTCCATTATACCTCAGAATTTGAGTCATCCTTGTTCAGTCTTGAGTCTCATTATCTCCTGCTTTATCTGAGCTCCTATGGTCCTTCCCACTGGTTACAGTTAGTGTTGGACTACAGTCTTCCAGCAGGATCTTCTTGGAAAAGTGAACCCCAGCTGCTTCTGTGGGAGATTGTAAGAAACGATGGTGTAGTGGAGATGTTGAGTCACAGCCTGAAGCTGTGATGGAGCACCTGATGGGAAGGCAGGGCCAACCCAGAGGAGCTCAGGTGGATGCAAAGTACCTGAGTGACAGAAGGAGTGGAGCCAGGATGCCCCCCTTCCCAGACCTCATTTAAGGGTTGGCAGTGGAGTTGAGGATGTCTCTTGCTGGAGACCCTTGTCTACCAGAGACCTTCCAAAGGTAGGCAGCTCTTTTCCTCCATTTCTGCTTCTGTGGCTGCTGTGCTTGGGCTTGTTCTCACTTGCTGTAACTGAAGGCTTTGTCATCCTGCTATTATTGTAGTACTTTCCATCCCATTATAGCATTACAGATGTCTAAAGGATGAATGTCTCAGGACTTTCAAGGATTTGGGTGGGGGTTGTGGTGGGAGGAGAAGAGCCAGTATAATAGACATACTCAGCTAAGTTGTGGAATAACTTTGTTATTTTTATGCTGTTTCAATTTACCTTAGACACAGGGCCATGCACGTATTTATCTAGAAAAGCAAACTTCAAGGTCAGTTATAAGGGAAAGAATGTGTTCATGCCTTTTGTTTAGATTATCAGAAGCTTATCTGACACAGGATGAAACATAAGACTCAAAAGACTGATATGCAGAATATTGGATACTGTCATATTGTTACTGTTTGGCTGTACTGTATTGTATAATACAGTTATATTGCAGAAAGTTGTTTGTAATATTCAATTTGTCTTAATGCACTTAATTCTTTTAATACATTTATTAACTTTAATATATTGTGTTGGAGTTCTGAATTTTTTTTTTGACAAATATCCAACAGCTGCTAAAGGATCACTTTCTGGATTTTTCTAATAAAATTGTTTTGCTAGATTTTTTTAATAATTGCAGATTTGGCAAGACGTAAATTTTAATTGCTGTAGTTTATTCAGGAGCTCTACTCGCGAACTATGGTTTTGCTTTTTTAGGCAAATAACCACAGAGCAAAAGTACAGTTGCTATATCCTATCTGACTCACCTAATTTAACGAAGATGTTACTGAACCAAAAGTTTTCTATTTAACTTTTTTCCTTTTTTTTCCTCCTCCTCCTACCCTCAGAAATGAGAACTCTAGGGAGTCCTAGTTAGGATTGATTGCTATAGGTCTTTTCTGCGCAGGAAAGTTTGTAGATTGAGCTGGTATGACTTTCAAAATACAATAGCTGTTTCTGCTTTAAATATTGTTCATCTGATTTAAGTTGTTATGGCTGAATACTATGAGTAGATCAAACCCAAGTAATAAGGTCCATTTTCCAATTCACCTCTCCCCCCGACCCTTGATGGCAGGGGCTGCCTGCCTTCTGCTTCTGACTGTACTTACTGACAGCAGTGGTGCAGTGAGGCCTTCCCTGAGGAATACCAGAAATTGGCCAGATGCTACTTAGTGTAGCTTTATTTGCTATAATAAATATTCTGATGCACTCCAGACTTTTTTCTTTAATTTATTGACGTCCTAATCCATGTCACCAGTTCTAAAGATACCATCTGTACTCTGGATCTTTACTTGAATTGGCAAAATCTCACCAGGAGACGGTTATTTTTGAAGTAGCTGCAAGTTGTAGTATTATGGCATATCCTTATGTCTCAAGTGTCTTGATGATAGTGAACACCAACAACATAAAATGCCTGAAGTTAGTGACTAGTGGAGGGAAATAAATCTTTACTGTTTTTGGATAGACGTGTTCCTAGCAAAAAAAATCAAATATTCCCATATATGTATCTTATATATATATATCTTCAATATCAAATAATCCTATTGATACATTTCATAATAAAATGTTCCCTAAGTCTGTCACTTTGTACTAGACCTTATTTAATTCACTGATCCAGATGGTAGGGTTTCAGCTATAATGGGAAAAAATTGGAAGTCTTCACACTCACGGTATTTTATTTTCCTTGTTACAGAAGGTACTGAATTCAGTAGAACTGGTAATAGTGTTCTGTCGATCTAATCTTTTAGGGGAATTTTTGAAAATTTGTGGATGGGATCATGTCTACTTCCAGTGGCAGGTAGTAGTCTTAAAATTAATGATCACATTATACTTCAGAAGGAGGTTGATGCATTCTTTTTTTTTAAAGGAAAGGTAGCCTTGGCTGAGTAGGGCCACCTAGTGTCACTTGTAATTTCAGAAATGGAATTACCGAGTACCTCATTATAGAACTTTTGTACTGAAAGGTGACGGCAAATGGCAGCAAATATCACTGCTTTTACAAGCTGTGCATGAAATAGCATGGGCGTCACTGAATATGACAATTTTCTGGAATGCTTGGAAATCAGACTAAATGCACTGTCAATATGAAGGACAGATACCAAGTCGCATTGCAGTGTGGACTGTGTCAGAAGTGGGCTGAAAGTGATGGAACCTGAGCTGACAGATGTACTGAAAGATATAATATCCTTATTGTTTAATCATGTGGATAGAGTAGAAGATGGAACCATTGAGAATAAGAAGCTTACAGTAAGAGCTATTGCTTAATCTGTGCAACAGCCTCTGAGGCTTCTTAATCTAGTAGGGGAATTGCCGAGCTGCAATAAGTTTGACAAGACAAATAAAAGAAACCATGTTGCAAGTCAGTGAGATTTTAGCTTTTAATTTCTGCTCTTCTACAAGGGATTGAGAAAAGTAAAATAAAGCGAGAAGGGAGGCAGGGGGAAATGCCCTACATTAGTTCTGATCACAGTTTAGGAATTTGAGAAACACGTCTAAGCTATGCTTCTGAAAGGAAAAAATGGCACAATAATTGCAGGCTGGGAGTCCCAGACTTTGAGTCCAGAGGGCTGTGTTGCTGATTGACGTAGCTGTGGTTAAATGTTGCCATGGTTTCAAAAGGCCTGAGCTGAGTATGAGGAAAAAAAATATTGTAAATAACTGTTCCTGTCCCACAGGGCTTGTGGTTTAAAAGCTTCCAAGAAATTAAGGGACACGAAGATAATTCTGAGGTATGCAACTGTTGCCCATAATGACTTGCTGGGTAGGCAGGATTGCAGTAGTTAAAATTGCAGGCTTAATCAATGGGGACAGAATTGGATAGGTGGATGGGGAATGAGGAAACAGTAGTTCCTAACATGCTCATCTTTGTACTTAAAAAATGTAAATGCATATTCAGAGTTGTCTTTACAATAAGCACAATTATATGAGAATGAATCAGTGTTGTACATGTAGCAAAAGATGGCAAGTTAATGCAAAAAGACAAAGTGCCAGTAATCTACTAGTAGTTACAGTGAACTCAGTTAAAGCTTCCACTTAAATACTTTGGGAATACAGACCTTACTGCAACATATTTGGAGAACCATAAATTAGTACAATTTTTCCAAGCTAGAGAATCATAAAAACAATTTTAGCATATTATTACTAACACAAGTCCTTAAAACTGGAAATGGTGCAATGCAAACAGACTGCTTTCTCTGACCTGTATCAGACAGTTGTTCAGCAGCACACTAACTTGAGCAATTGCAACCTCTTAATATTCTATGAAACATGCAAATTACATCCGAACTAAAGGTATTTTAGGAAACTTCTTTTGAAAGACACAGAACATGCAGGTGCTTATACTGTAATTGCTCAAAAAGGATGGATTGCCAAGCATTTTGTAACTTTTCTGTTTGTCTTCTATTTGTGTTACTTGTGTAATTTGTGTAATGTGCCCTGGCTCCATGAATGCTGAAGATTGGAAATTTTAGCAGAAACTTCAATAAGGACAACAGTAAACAGCTGAAAAATTACAAACAAATCTTTTGAGGTCCGTGTCAGATATGATTCTGTAGATTTCTGATCAATTTTTCTGCAGAAGGATCTTAGCTAAGTAAAATATCTCTTCCAAATCTTGTGCAAGAAAGGAAAGCCTTGTATGAGTTTCTCTTGTACTAAAGACAGTTATAATCCATAAGCTTTAAAAAATATAGATGATAAGCCTCAAAAAGGCAAAAAAAAAAAAAAACAAAAAAAACCTCCACTCCCCTCCCCCCCCAGTCAACAAATTCTCACTACTTCTACTCTTCTTTCTATTTGTTTTCTTCTACTCCCTTAGATCTCCATGTGTACAATTGCTTGCTTTCAGTCGTGACTTCTATTTTGCTGTTATTTCCTTTGTTTTCTACTTGGCAGTCCCTCTTGTTGTCACCTCTCACTCAGCTTCTTTGCATTTCTCTGACTTTCTAAACACAATTCTAAACAAAAGCCATGCTAGCTACTTTACAGAGTAAGGAGATGTTCAGGACTTGACCCCAAACCCTTGAGGAAATTATATAGGAAAATGATTGCTCTTTAGTAACTAAAAATGTGACTCTAATCCAAGTTTGGAGCCCAGTAAGAAATAGAGTAGCAGCAGCCATTGCACTACTTTCCTAGAAAGGCTCCAGGAGTGATCCATGGTACCACATGCCATTGAAATTAGATCTGTGGCGGGAAGATATGTGAAAATTTTAAGATGAGACCGAACAGAAGAAAGTTCTAGTAATGGCAATTTGAAGTAATTGCTTAAAATTCCCCAAGCTTAAATTTCCCTGCTTATTAAAGAGTAATAAAAGAATTATTAGATCTTCAAGACATTGTTTAAAGCAAAGTAAGTATTTGTGAATCAAGAAGAAAAACTTTACCTACTACTGAAACTAGCACTGGGATGTCTTCCTGGCACCAGTTTCTGTCAGTCCTCTTCTCAATACAGACTAGTTGCTCCTGCCAGGGGAAGCCTCAGGAGAACAGAGAAACTAATATAACAGGAATATTAATGTTTCTGTGTTTCATAGTTTAAGTCTCATCCCAAGAGGGATTGTTGCATTTACAATAAGGTTTTTAAAACATCAAAGTTAGATCTGTGTTGAGAGCTGAGAGAGAGATTATATTTGTGAAAAGATTCAAGAATGTTTCTTAGCTACCCAACCTGTTTTGAAGGCTTTTCACAATTTATTACCAACCATTTAATTTCACGTAGTTATATGTTTTAGTGTATGGGAGTCAGTGTGTCTGGATACCTCTGTAGGTGTTCGTTTGTCTGGTTTCTCCAATGTACAATTAGTTGCATTTTAAGAACAAAGCAAAACCAAACCTTTTCTGTGTCATTCTGGTATATAAGAGTTTCACACTAATGGTGATCTCTGTTCTTCCCACCTCCAAATGATCCCATAATGTACTAGTGAATTTGTTAGTTAAAAAAAAAAAAAAAACCTTAAAGAAAACATCAGAGGAAAAGGTTTTTTTTTTTTTGTTTCAGAATTGTGATACAGAATGTAGATTATATGACTAAAAAAAAAAAGTTTTCAGATAATTTTTCATTTAGCCTATGGCTTAACAGGTTGTGCTAGTTCTTATGTCCTCATTTAAGGAAATTGGAAATATAATAAACAGTCTAGTAAGAAATGAGTAACTGATAAGCAGCTATAATCCTAAATTAATTTGCTGTCCACAAGAAGCCTACTACATTAAAATAAACAAAACATTTATATTTTGGGATAAATGAGGTGAAAGTACAATTAGTAATTTCCTCACACCCCTCCTTGTCCACCACCAAATAATTTAAAAGAAAAAAAGCATTCAGTTACAAGATGCCTTGAAAGATGCCCGTAAAATCTATGAATTCTCTGGGTTGTGAATGCATCTGATGCATATACACCATGGAATGAGATCAATGAAATAACAGTAATTCAAAGTAGTCAATCCTTGAACCTTGAATGTTTCTTTCTTTCTTTTTTTTTAAATGCTGGAATGCAAAATATGGAACTGGTCATATTCTTTAAGTATTTAGTAAAAGCACAAACTGAGTCAAGTGTGGGATTTTGTTATTTTGATGTAGACATAATCATCTACTTATGACTGATTTACCAATCGGTCAAGTTAGTAGGACAGAACAGATAGTAGAATCAGTGCATGATTTCAGTTGGTTTTTTATTTGTGGAGAGACATTGAGACAACTAGAAAATTTAAAAAGTATATATTATACAGTTGAAATTATGTGTAAATTAAATTCCTTAAGTATATTTTTCTCTCCACAAAGGAGTTTTGAGGATTTGGAAATAAGACAAATCTTTTTTTCAGAAGACATCTACACACTTCTGCAATGATCTTAAGTTACTTCCATAATGTTTCTTATGGCTGGTCACAAGAATATCTTGTTAAAAAATGTTGTCCATCCTTACATTGGGGAATTAACCTAGTACAGGGTGAAAAATAAACCAGAAGCCCCTGGCTTTCTTCTTATCTTTCTGGTTATTGAATTAATGTGAAAAATCAAGGAACAATAAACAAGGAATAAGAACTTGCCAATTTCTGCTCTGATATGATCTTAACTACTCAGAGTTCCTTTCCAAACACTGATGCAAACTAGTGTGAGAACACTCAGCTGTGCAAGAACTTTGCAGTTGTGAAGTGCACCTGTTAGACTCATTCCATCTGTTTCCTTTTCATTTGTGGAAGAAGAAAAATGGTCAAATAGCCTTTTTCAATAAAACTGTACGTCTGGGATGGTCAATCTTTCATGCCAATTATTTAAATTTTTTCTTTCTTGTTCCTGTAGTTGAATTGTTTAGCTCAGTAACCCAAGTGTTTTTTATTTGCATATTTCGTAAAGGGTTCAACTGCTGTGAAATATGATGATGATATTGCCTTAGAAAAGTCCACTTCAAAACAACGTATTTCAAGTGCTGAAAAATATTTTTTTTTAAGGAAAGATCCTAAAACAAGTACGTCACATTGTTTAAACCCCCAAAAAGGTATCTATCAGTGAAATCAATGCTATATACATCATAAACACAAAATCTCAGGGTGGGAAAACTGCAAAGGTTTTTGTTAGGTAATGGAGAATTATATTAGTGGTGATTCAGCTTTGTATTCTAGATTTAAAAAGAAAAAATGAACTATTTCCCATTTAAAGAGAGTTAGCATTCTGAAGAGAGCTGAGGAAGACTATGTGAAGAGAGGACTTGATAATCACTAAGAAAAATGCACGTGATCAGCTCCCAGGGACTGTTATTCCATCTGCTTAACTGCCCCTAATCAGATTTTCTGGTTCACTGAAATGAACGCAAGGGTTGTTTAAAGCCACTGTGAAATAAAGAGAAATAGAGATAGTTAAAGCAGATTTGTTGCACTTGTTGATACTTTTGCAATTAACGTGCTGTTTTTTATTTAGGATTACAAATAATGGGTTATCTTCTGTAATAACTGGCACATAATGAATTTAATTTACCTAATCTCAGTGAGTCTGTGCATAAAGTGACAGGCAAGACGGTTTCACATAGGGAAGTAAATCGAAGCAGCTGCTTACTTCCTCTTCTGATAGTGTAGAATTCTAGACTTCAAGGGACGTTTTACTGGTGAACAACTTATTTTGTAGAACAATCTAAGAAAAAGCTTTGTGAGAGAAAATCTCTTCTTATTAGGAAACGGATTAAAAAATATTGCTATAAATAAATCCTTAGAAAATGCTGGATGGAGTTGGATGAATTATGATTTACATCATATTTAAGTCTAAGATGCATTATTGTGCTTTTTAGATTCTTACTGAAGATTTGTAAGGGCCATTAATTGATGTGCTGTAGTTCCATGAAGATGCATCCTTCTGGAAAGAAAAAGGTTTATTCTGAGGTTTAGTTAATGCTACTTGATCACTCTGTACATGTGCCCATATGCTGTCATATAAACATATACTTGAAGCTTCTACAATGTTGTGCTCTAACCATGTCCCAAGTTATACTCCTTACTGGAGTCTTAACTCTAAGAGTAAGCTGATAAAATGGTTCTTAAGTAACTTAGCTAGTAACATCTTTTAGTAGATTAAAATGATTAAGCAGGATGAACAGCAGTTGAAGTATACTAAGCAGGCATCTCCTGCTGCTACCTTAGTAGACTTCTGCTCTGTAAATCTTAACTAGTCTAATTGTTGAGGATATTTGCCTCATGCCAGCCATCTGAACATATGACTACTGTCTATAGTGACCTGTAGACAGGAGTTCTCATGTGTGTAGAAGGGTCTGAGTAAAGGAACAGCACATGGCCTTGTATTCTAAGCATTGAAATGTTTTAAAAGAAAATTGTTTTTGAGAAGTGTCCCAGTACTGAGAGAAATCTGTAAAATAAAACTTATGTACTTAATGGGATCATCAATAAGTTCTGAGCTCGTGAGCAGAATGGAGGCTTGTCCCACAGCCATAATCTTGATAATGGTTTTTCCCATGAAAACATATGAAGGCTTCTAGGATGTCTTGAGATCAGAGGAATTTGTGGACAGTAATGTTCCAGGATTAACTTCAACAAGTTAACTAAATTTTTTAACTACTGTTTTTTATTTTGTAAAGAAAATGCATTGTTTGTGGAATCTATCACCTGTTGGTACTCAGAACTGCAGTTATGGAATTATTTTTTTCAAAACAAAGAAATTTGTACCAGATGTCTGATGGTCCTGCTGCCTTCCCCTTACTTCCCCCTCCTAAGATGCTGGTCTGAGGTTTCATGGCATGCATTAAGTGATCTTTTTTTCCCCCACAAAATTCTTAATGGAAAGCATATATCTTGGTTATGTTTGGGGAAGAAGTGATGCTTCAGACAGATCTACTTTTTCCAAAGATAATTTGAGAGCTGATGTGCAGCAGTGACCAATAACTGAAATAGTTGAGCTTGCAAAGTTGGACAAATATATCTAACTTATTACCAAGGACAAATCTGTTTTGAAAGACCTCAAAGAATAAAGGTATATATTATTGAGATCACAGTGTTTGAATCTGTCCATGTAGGACTGATCAGAAAGCTTCACAATGGAAACAAATGACTTTCAATGGTAGAGCTTCTTTTAAAAACGGAAGCTGAAAGCTGGGTTCAGTGAGCAGTTTCTCAGCACTGAGACAGGAGCAGTAATGGTAAGCTTCAATCAGACGTTTGTGGCTTTTGCCTTGAAGCAAAAAGAAAATAAAAGCATGTCAGGGTCTGAAGTGGCATTATTTTGGGTCTAGAGCTGTACAAGACTTGAGTTTTGTGTAGTGACTCTTTATAATTGGGGAAGAAACATCTGAAAAGAGGAATCATAGAAATATGCAATCTTTTGTAATACTTCCCTTTTTTTCTAGTTCACTGATCTCAGGAGCTAAGAGGTTATTTCAAGTATGAGTAAGAGCTCTATTAATAGTAGGACTGAGCAGAAATATGTTGCAGGAGAAGCTGTGGCTGTAGTCCACATAGGCATTTCTAAAGTAACTGAGTACTGGTAGGTTAGCAGCAAAAGCTTCCTGGGTGATTGCGTAATGATTCTGCTGCAACCCAGGGAACCCAGGGCCCCTCACATCTGAACTGCCATTAAGAGCTGGCAGAGATCAAAGAGATCTCTGGAGGTTAAGTTCACCTCCACTTTCCTAGGGTAGCAGATAGACTGATGGAAGATGGGACGATTATCTAAAATCTAGTAATATTTCACAGAGGCTTTTAGGTACGAATGAAACTGTGTTTCTGTCGATGCTTGTTTATCCTGGGAGAGGACCAGGCACTTTCTGTGTGGTGTTAATTTGCCACCTTCCTTCTCTGGGGCTCCGAAAATGGGCATGAGTTTCTCTGGCATGGGGCTGTGACAGGGAGTGTTTTTTATGGTTTTCAAAGACAATACTAAAAATGCACGGAGCAGTTTTTAAATCTGCTCTGTATGCATGGGTGTCTGCTTTTAGTCAATGCCATAATATTCCCTAGCTGATTTATTGCTGTTTGGAAAAGTATGGGCCTCGTGCAAACCACTATGCAGAACTTGGAGCCATTTGTTGTTTTATCTGGATTTTATGATGGTTGGTCAGACTGCAGATGCAAAAGTGAGGGGATTGATGATGGGGAGGGAGGGACTTTAATGCATTCCTGAGGTTAAGCAGATGAATAGCTATCTCTGGAAAGGCTGGTTCATGCCCAGAACATTATGCAGTATAAAAGGAAGGTCATCCTACTCAGCAGGATGAGTAACTCCAGTTATTTAGAGAAGACCTCCTGCCCCATTCTAGTAGAGATTGATACAACCCCTTTCACTCTCTGGAGATCAATCAGTCAACCTGCAGCTATTCAGTTCCCTCTTGAAACTGCTTTTAGAATTGCTTGAGGGGAGAGGACACTGGAAGAGTGGCAGTATTTCAGAATTTAATTGTACAGAAACCCCATCAGGGAAGTCCATTAAAAAACTGCTTTCTCAGCAAAACTGAGATCTTAACTTTGATTATTTGCTTGAGGTATAAAATAATTTCTACCTTGTTTTTACAGCACTCTTGTATATTTGATCACATTAAAATAAGTTGCAGTAAAATAATTAAGTGTAAAAACATAGTGTAAAAATAGTGTAAAAAAAAAAGTGTAAAAACATAAATAATAAAGTGTAAAAAACAAACAAACAAAAAACCCCACATCTAGTTTCCTTAAGCTGGATAGATAATTCTCTATACCCCTGCGGAACTAGAACAATGCTGCTAAATTCTGAAGATTGGAGTTTGCTCAGATGAAAAACAAGCAATTCAGGAAGTGTAAGCTTGGGGTAGCTCCACCAGCTGAGGAGCTAGCCTGACTTCCAGCAGTGCAGTTACTGAACTCAGTGTGTTGTGCTGCTTAATGGTACCGGCCATGTGTACTGAAACCCATGAGTCATCCATGGGAGTATTATTCTTAAGGCTAAATGTCAGTGTTGTCTAAAAAGGTCTGAAAGTAACTCCAACTGTAATAATTATCTCTCCCAGCTTGTTGTCAATTACATTTAATTCAAAAATTGTTGCAACTATTGCATCATAAAATGTAAGGTGTTTCAGGAGACTTTTTTTGTTCATGTTAGACTGACTGATGATGCTGTTTCAAGAAATCTAGAAAAGCTTTTTAGTATGAGAATTGCTTTACCTCTTGGCTTCAGCTGTCCTATAAAGAAACTGTTGCTATTAATGCATGTGTTAATTCTGTTCGTGTGATGGAAAAAAGGGGCCAAGGAAGAAATACCTGAAAAAATGAGAAATTTTGAAACCGTGTGTAGAAAATAGAGCTGTCTGTGTCATGTTCTTCTATTTAAGCATGGTTATTTTGTTGAATCAGTTATTCTACGTGCACATGATTTCATGTAACTGGAAAAACAGGAGCTGTTTTTGTGTGTGTGGGTGGGGGGTAAATATGAATATTCTGTAATTTATTAATTACAGCTAGGTTTGACACTGGGTTATATGCAGTTTCTACTCTAGAAAAAAAAAATCTAGTGAAATAATTCCATAAAAGAGCATATTGGTATCACACATTGCTACATGTGGCATGAATACAGCTTTTTAATGTCTGTGAATAATCTTGTTCTTCTCTGCAAGCCTAACATGGCTATTAGCTTACAGCACAGTGTATTTATCCAGTCACTGAAATGTACAAGATAATTTGAAGGGAAAATTAACACGTCAGATTGAACCAGTACAGAAAGGCTTTTATTCAGGAAGAGTATAGAAGCTCTCAAGTGTAAATAAACAATTGCTGGAATTCAAGGTTAGCAACAGTTGTATATTTGCAGCTCCCTGAATTAATAGACATAATTTTATACAATTATCTTTAAGAGGTTTAAAGAATCAGGGTATCTTAGCTTTCATAACTTCAGTTTTTTCTGACTTCTGTTCATCCTCTATTCTGATCTTGCTCAGAAGTTGCAAGAAGAGGGAAGTGTGACCAGAGAGTTCTGTTTCTTCACACTAACCACGGACAAGAGCCTGCAAGTGGGGCAGACCTCCAGCTGTGGTGTGACTGTCACCTTTTCCCTGCAGCCAAGTAGCCTAAATAACCAAGCTGTATTCATACTTTACTGTAGATATCTGTTTGAAAACTTGATGTGTGCATACACAGTGCTCCCTCACCTCTAAGAGGCATGTTATTGAGATAAACTACTAAATATACATATATTTTATGGGTTGGAAACAATCACAGATACAAGGTAAGGTGAAGGTGGAGTGTGCAGTGGAAGAAACAGAAGAGTTTTGCATAGCTTAGTTTTAGCTTGAGGAATCTACTTTCCTACTCTCCTCTGTTGATGATAGTGATGGCAGACGCTTCTTTCAGAACAAGTATTCTGCATTTTAACTACATTGAAGAGGATCCTATCTCTCTATTCATTGAATATATAGGAAAAAAAAAACAAGCCCATTAATCTCCTTAGATTATAGCAGGACATTGCAAATAATATTGAGCTGCACCTTTGATTTTGGGAAACTTACTGTTCTGTGATACGAAACCATACAAAACAGACTGCTTACCTCTTTAGGGAGCTTTAGAAGTTTCTGAAGCTGATTGTTAGGTTATAATATAATTTGTACAGGAAAAGTGAAGGAAATAATAACATACTTTTTTTGTTCTCTAGTGGCTGGAAAATGCTGTCTTTGTGTTATATAGACATGTTTTTTTTTGAGTAATGACTAAGTGCCTGTAACCTAAGTATTCTTATATTTGTCTACAAATTAAAATCAATATTATGTGAAATCATTTTCCTTGTATGCTTGCACTAGGATTATGCTTGTATTTGTGCCCGTGAATCAAAATTAGCATTAAATCATTTTACCTGTATGTTTGGGTTAAGGTTGCTCTGACTCATCTGTCTCCTGATGCAGATCTGCACTGCATGCGCTACTCTTTTTGTGGGATTCTCATGAGGGTTCTAACAGTTGTTATATAGGCAACAGAAAACCTTAATTAAGCCAATGTTTTTATTAGATTCTAATGTTATGTACTTGCTTTGTAAAATACAATCATTACAAGGATAGTAATTAAGTGAAATCACTTCAATTGTCATGTAATTTTGAAGAACTGTTAATCTTTTTTTCCCCATAAAGGCTTTGTATACCACAGGACAGGGAGGAATTGGCCTTGACTTCATATTTTTTTTATGGGTTAGAAAAAAAATCTATAATTTAGCCTTGTCTTCATCAGTGTGTTGTCTTATCTAAGTTGACATTCTAATTCCAGCATAAATAACCACAGCTGTCACCTGAGCTGGTAACTGTTTATTTCCTATTTTAGCACCCATGGGAAACAATGGGATCCCATCTTTACTACAATAGTCAATGGTGTAGCATGGAGCAACAGTACTCAAATCAGTTTCCAGGGTTAATTGTAACTGGTAATTATGAAACCTGAGGGAGGCCGTGAGGAGGGACTGGAATTGTTAATTTAACCTAGGGGATTCTCTTCTAGAGAGCAGTTTGACATCACGTGGCGTGTCATACTGCCTACCAGGCAGCTATCAAATAATGCAACCTCTCATAGACTTAAAATAAATTCAAATAAAACCCCATATTTACATAATAATCAATTGGCCATGTCTTTAGAAGAAGAATTGTGCTCTAAAATGGTTTCAGAAACAGTTTTCCTGTATCTGCAACAGGTCTGATAACGTTTAAACACAAATGCATCTTAGGAAGTCTTTGTCAGTACTAAGAGAACCAGAACTGAGGCTTTCCAGGGCCATTTAGATGGAATATTCTTCATTTTGTCAAAATATGTTCTTCTATTTTTTTTGTATGATGGGCATGTTTTCTCTCCTCTACAAGCCTACTTTTAAACACAACCTGTATCCTTTTTGTCCCCTTTCCATATTGACGTTAAAAGAAATCTGAGTCTAGGCAAATAAAGTTACCTCTGAGCATTAGAAATAGCTGAACTGGCCTTCTGCTTTTGTTCATTTCAGTGTAAAGAGTGGTCTGCTCTGTCAGTACTGCTGTGTCCTAAACTATACGGAGTGCAGGTTTGATAGAGATCACCAGTGACCAGATATGTATTATGATGGCAATCACAGTCATTATTTCATTGTCTCCACTGACCTGTGGAGATTCACCAGCAGCATAAGCTGTTGCTCTGTGACCACTTGTCTATTTTCCTGTATTTTCTTGACTGTGCATTCAATTACTTGCTGGACAGATCTATAGCACAGCATGAAAAATTTAGCTACTTTATCCATTGGAGTAACTATGTCTGGTGGATGGGGGTATTGAGAAGTAGAACTGAAAAGGAAAACTTCAGTAGTCTGGAACATGGGCAGTTTTTTCCCCTAATATCAATTTCAGATCTGTGCATTTGATGTGTCAACCCCAATCCCCACTTCCTTTCTGGAAGTTCAGTCTGTCAGCCTTCCAAGTGGACCTGGAGACTTGACAGAAAATACTCCCAAACCCTGAGTTTTTGTGATTGGTTGCACACCCCAAGAGATTGTCTATGCATTGACCCTAGCTTGCATGCTTACTGTTACACAAATGCAGCCTTGATTCATTGTTTTCATCCAGGTTTACATTTGATACTAACTAAAGTGAGGAATGAAAAAGTGTATGCAAGTTAACTGAAGTAGTCTAAACTTCTGCTTATGAAAACAGAAACAGTTACAGTGGGGAGAACTAAAATGAGTTTAGAGTACACTGACTTTTTTTATTTAAGAAATGCTGCATCAACAAATACAGTGATACAAACAAGGAAACCTCAATTCTTTCAGTGCACTGATGAAACTAACATTAGTTGGGAATGAAATCCAGCTCTTCTCTCATGCACAGTTTTGTAGCTGCTTGAGGTTTTTTCTTTCTCTCTTTATTTGAATATGTATCATCTTTTGTCTTTATCCACTGTTAGTCTTCTCTCTCTCTCTCTCTCTTTGTTTTTTTTTTTTTTTGTTGATAAAATGAAATCCCTGGTCCCTCTGCTCCAGGGACTCCTGAAGTTGTGCCTTAATCATTTAGTGACTGGCATAAACCTTCATGCCTGGATGCCTCTCATTGTGGCCACAAAGCTCTATAACGGATTGAAAACAAAGAAACAACAAAGCAATCCCACCTGAATGTTTGAAGATACAGGCACAGTCATTCTTTCCTTCACTCATTCAGCTTTCATGCACTCTGGCACTGAATCTTCATCAAACTAATCTCACCTTTTGCTTTAGAGTTTGATGAAGTTAAAAAAAAAAAACATCATTCTCTGGCAAGATATGAAAAATACCAGTGTTTCTATTCTTGTTATAGTTATTTCTTTTAGTATTGCATGTTTTGGAAGGGAAATAAATCGTGTGTATAAAATATGTAACTGGAGTATGTGGTAGGGAGATGGTAAATTTCTAGGTAGTTTATATTCTCAGCCTGTATTAATGACTAGGCAAATATACTGCGTACCTTCCTCTCATCCACAATTTCTGACCCAAGATGAATGCTTTCTGTTGAAGCTGTGCTTATTTGTCACTTCTGGAGGTAAATATGATGTAGCAGCCTTTTAGCCAGAAGAGTCTTATTAGCAATATATATGATTACAACACTTTGGGAAAGGAGGGCATAATGCAGATTTTTTTTTTCTAGTTTTATTTAAAACAGATAGGTGCTTCAAGGGCTATGAGGAGAGGAAGCAAAGTAGAACTTAAGCAAAAAAAATGTTGGCAAGAGACAGTTTGCCTGAGCTATTTGACCTGAATTTTGGTTTGCTGATATTCTCTGTGAATATTTACCTATGTACTTCAAATCTGTGTTATTTTTTTTTTTCCTAGCTGCCTTACTTAATCAAAGATTTGTCTCCCCTTCCTCTATAGCAATTATGTTTCTTGACTGTCCTGGGGAGCTCTAGAGCCTTCAGTGAGGAACAGGGAACAGAAGCTGCCTGGGGAATCCTTTGACTGGTGAATATCTGCTGCTGCAGAGAGGATCTCAAATGTACACCACTCATAAATCCCAGGATAAAATCAAACAGGACTCTGGAGGTAAGATTTGGGGAATTCAGGATAGTGTCTGTTAGAGAAGTCCTGCTTCTTTCTTGGCCTAGGGAGAGGACTTAATATTGGACCAAAATGGCTAGGTTTTCTGGGTCAAGTATTGTACAAGCTATAGCTGGTTTCCTAGTGATTTGCTTAAAGAATTTGGATAAATTATTAGAATAATAATTGTGGTTATCACTCTAGGATCAGGTTTCAATGATCTTTTCTAGACTAATACCTATTGTTTTGTTTTGTTGTGATTAGAATCAGATAAATACAACATTGTTGTGTGGATTTTTATTCTTGCTCATAAATAAATTTTGCATCCCTGATACTCAACAATTTGGAACTATCCTGAGATCAAAACACAAGGGAAAAAACTGAAAACTAATGACTGAAGTTCTACTTGTTGGACAGAGACAGATATGCTATATGAATGGAAAGCTTATGATTAGTTATTAAATTAAGGCTTTTATCTTTATCTTTGTTGTTTAATCAGCTATCATGACTGTCCTTCCTGTGCTACTCTCCAGACATTCAATCCTTGTCTAATTATGTTTGTTCTTTCTTCCCTACTTCTGTTGTTACCCTTCTTCTTTCCACCCTTTGAGGTTGCTAGCATTCTCATTTTAAGACAATTAAAAAGAAAACATGACTGTTCTGAAGAGCATAGGGTTGATAAAATAATGTATATCTCCTGTTCTGATATTCATTAGAAAACATTATTTATATTGCTATGTTGTGTTTTAAAGTCCCAGCACAGGAATGTAGAGCATGAGACCTTACAAGTCTGGAATTCTTTAAGTTCCTAAGAATGCAGACCTAGTTTCTGAATACCTGAGCTTTTCTGCAGGTGAAAATAACTTTCATTCCTCAGATAAGGAACACCAGAGGAAAAACTAAACTAGTTTGTGTGATACATGTTTATTATGTCTTTTATGCGGCTCAGGAGTTGAAGAAATCATGAAATGACTATTCTAAAGGGAGCTGAAAACTTGAGTGTGAGTTCATATTGCTATATATGTGTTCTATTGGTATTTTTTGTTTCAGATCACAAGTCAGACCAGTTGTTGATAATCTGCATAGGGTCCTCTTGTTTTTTTTTCCACTAAAAAGGTAGATTTGTGCAACATGTTACAGTCTGTTTGCTAATAATCCAGTGCAAAAGAGGCTGCCTAAACTGCTGAATAGTGGCTCAGCTTTAACGTTCTTTCTTGACTGCATGACATATGTTCCTCTCATTTGTAATGATAATTTAAATATATTAGTGAAATTGAATTTCTATTACCGATGGGTACACTCTGAAGCCACAGTTGTCACAGACAACTGAATACCTCATACAAAGTGTGCATATTTTTTTCTGTATTACACTTAGTTTTGCTACAGACACCTGGTAGTTGTTTATTTCCATATTAATTCACATGAATAGAATGATCTTATACTGACTTAAAGGTTGATTGCTTATGGCCATTTTAATTTCTTAATACTGTCTGTACCTCTGCCCTCCTCTCCAGTCACTCCAACATTTACTGTTTTTCTTAATGAAAGCTTTGGTAAAAGTTGCAGGAAGCTGTGAGCCTAGGAAGAAGGATAATGTACCATAGGGGTTGACTATTTATATGATTCTGCTTTTGTTTCCCACTTTTGGTAGGAAATAGTATTTAAATGCCAATCCCAGAATTACTGCATCAACATGAATAATAAATGTATGTATTAAACAAAAAAAGTACTTCAAATAGTCTGAAATTCTGCTCTTGAGGGGGAAAAAAACCTTCCCACTTGAAGCAGTGTTTTCAAATTGACCTAATATCAGAGGTCCGTCACAAATTTCTAACTCTCTTTCAAGGGTAAATATTAATGTGACTTACAAATTCTTATAAAACCAGTTTTAACAGATTTAACGTAGTCTTGCTGTGAAATGTTTGCTGCTCTTAGTGTGCTGTTTTGAAGAGGTTCCATGTTTAAGTGTTCTAGAAATCTGACTAATTGCAATAAGGCATAATAAGAACCTGATGTGTTAACTCTTGTGAATGGCGATGAAATATTTTTAAGCACATGGACAAGAGTGCTGAAACCTCATTACTTGCAGTAGCTGCCCTACCTTTTGCATGGATACTACCACACGGCTGCTGTTTTTTCTTAACTAGATCAAGGGACTTTAAAGTTTATCTAGTCTATGTCTGTCTTGCTTCAGAGCTTAGGTTTTTCTACCCTTCTATGCCTTGCTGAAGTAGTATATGTTAAAAACCCTTTCTGCTCTCTGTGAGCTTTTTGCTACCTACAAGACAATTATTAGCACAGGGCTTGTGGAAAGCAAGAAGCTCTACCATAAGAAAACAGTGTATGTATTGTTCTGTTCCTTTCCTGTATCTTTCTTTTGAATTACAAAAAATCATTTGAGAAGATGTAGAAGGCAGACTCCACCTCTTCTCCTATTACGTTTAGTTTCCCAGTTCAATATATTTAAAAGCTAGCATAAAAAATTTATCCTATAATTTAATGGAGCTGAGTGTAAATGTCAGAAAATGCACACTTTCCCTTAAAGGGTGGGTTGATGTGTGTTCTGATGATGTGTCTGTCTGCTTGCACACTTGGTTTATTGTATTAGTGTCAGAAACACAGTGGTTAGACTTTCCATCTGGTAGGATGATTTCATGTTTCTCCTGGTTCAGACAATTTTTTGTTCAAGTTGGATCAATGTTCATGTGTCAGCTGGTCATCAGCAACTTTCACAAACAAGGACAAATCTATAGTATTGGACCTTTACAAACAATTTTTCTGTTTTTTGTCTTTTTTGTCTGTATAGTATCTGATTTAAAAACATAGAAAAAAACCACATGTATAAAGAAGAGTACACTCAGATACTGCATTCTGAATCTTAAATTATTTGCTCTTTCATTTTTAATCTCACTGAAAGTGCTAGTATCTGTTGTGTTGTTAGCTCGAGTGGAAGTCATACTTGGACTCAAATCACAATGTTTGAATAAAGGAATATCCTTTATAATATCCTTATGTTTTGATATCTTGCCCTGAGCGAGATGGAGAAATAGACTTCAGGAATTGATCTGCCCTCAAACATAGATGCCAGAGTTTTTTTGTTTGTTTGTTTCTGTTGTCTTCGTCTTTGGGCTTTGTTGCCTGAGTGGATCTCGGGGTATCAGGCTGTGTATCTGTTCTCTCCCCACTTCTGATAGTTTCCAGTAGCTATGGCTTTACCACACAAGTTTAAACTCACAAGTAGCTTATGCCAAGGGCTCTGGAAAATCAGTGGCTTTAAGTCTTTACTGCTACTGAAAAATAATTAATGACTATTTTTAGTAGAGCAAAGGTACTCTTCTAATATTCAACTGTTTTCTTTAAATACACAGTTTGATGGATACCAGATCTGTTAGGTTGAAAATTGCCAAGGCGATATTCATACAGATCTGGCCAGCCTTTCACAATTCCCAATCTGGTAGCATACTGGATGCTAGACTTTAATTCTGAAGGGAGCCTCTGTTTATTGTGTAGTCAGTAGTCCACGGCAGCTCGGAAGGTATTAAAACTGAAAATTTGATGTGAAATCCAAGTTGAAAGTCTCTTCTGTAGAACAATTCAGGTACTACTGAGTTTTTACTATTTATTTTTGTAGACTGAGTGGGATGGCAACATCAAGCGGAGGATTAAAGTAGTCTGTGGAGTGTAACTTTGCTGTCAGTAAGTGTAGTAATACATATATTTTTTTTCTTGGTAGAATCTGTTGTTTAATGTCAAAAGAGTGCATTGCTGGGAAGTTTTTGGCAGTTAGGTAAACACTGGCAAAGAGAAGAAAGTCTGAGATTCTGCAGTGTGTTTAATAGCATTTAGTGGAATATAAATCTCCAGACTGAAGAGAGTTGACGTATTTATGAAGAGTAGGCCATAGGTTTTTCATTTCCCATTTGAAAACCTCAGATTATACTGGAAGCAAAATGAAGACATTGTCAGGGGAATGCCAGATACAGAAAATGAGTGATTATCAGTTTGTGCTCACGTTGTAGCTTTTCTATATACTGCACAACAGGATTGTGTGTGTGTGTATTTGTGTTATTGGTATGTTTATTTTTCGAACTGTCCAAGCTGTAACCTGCAAATCAAATGAAAAGCCTTGTGTGTCTCAGGTCAGACACAGATAGTGAGCTCACAGTTCTCCCTCTTGTGAATCCTTAAGTCTGGACTCTATGGTATAGTGTACAGTCATCAATGGAAAACCAAATAGTGACTGCAGTGGGATCAGAATTAAGACTTCTGAGGGAACACTGCCTTCTGGTATTAAAAAGAAATAATAATAAGAAGAAAATAGGTTTTGTGCCTTATGTTAGTAATTGTAAAGTTTTAGAATTTATATTCAGAATTTGTTTACTATGCTTGGTATGGAACTGCCTCTGTCTGTTTTGTGCACAGCTTATCACAAGTTTGTTATTCTAGAGATCTGTAGTTATCTCCCCAGATTTTAGGGGAAAAAAGCCAAGAATGAATTTTAAATGAAGCTCAATTTAAATGCAGGAATCCCTTGAACATAAGAACAGCTCCATTGTGGAAGTGGATGAGAACAAAATGGAGCTATTGTATGACACAGTAATCCATGTTCTAGTGTGGCTTTCAGACATCAGGAGATAATTATCAGGAATTTTATTATCAGAGACTGCTGCCAGAAATGAAATTTTTGGTATACGTACATGCTACTGTTTCTACCTATGAATGTGGACTTTCCTAAGTCTGCAGCTAGTGGGGATATTTGTGTTTTTTCAAAGTTCTTTGAAAGTGTTTTAAATTTGCCTGCAAAACATATTTTTTTTTTTTTAGCAGGAAGACATGAAGACACTTAATGTAGCAGTAATGTAACACTACAGAACATGAAACTGTTTAAGTGGAAGGAAGCAAAAAGTAATTGCTGCTACATAATTCCCATTCTATTAAAACAGATACAGGTAGCGGAAGGAGCACAATATTAATGACAAGGGGAAAAATACTACAGATTAAAGGAAAGGGGACAAGCAAGGGTTAACAGTTTTTCTTTGTCTGTTATATACTTTAGTTCATTTTTTCTCCCGTGAACTACATCTCAGTTGAAGTTAGCTTCTTTGCGGGAAAATATTTATCGTTTGTATCTGACTGGCCATTGACTTGGAATAAAATACAGATGCATAATGTTAATGGGATTTTTACCACACAATACAATAGGCCAAAAGTTTTACCCTGTGTATTGAAATATATTCTAATGTATCTTCTGGGACAGTGTGCAGACATCTTAAACCTTCTGAAACATGATGTAGATTTGCACCAATTTATGGGATTCTAACAGACCTCAGTGTTTGTAACCACTGCTCTGTGAATGTATGCAAAAATGGCAAATGAATATTGGATGAATTCAATCACTAGGGTATTCATGGAATATAAATTACTTCAATGTTTGTAGCTATGGTGAAGTTTAGACAAATACTGGAGAATATTTATGAAACCAACTTTTGGGCTTATAGTTTATGTTCCCATAAAAAGGATTTCTGAATCATGTATAACTGTTGCACTTCATTACCATGTCTTTTTCTGTATAATTCAGTTAACTAAGTTACTAATGTACTAAATACTGAAATAACTAAGTTAATACAATTAGTATCGAAATTACTGTTAAGCTCATAGGATAATTTGTGCTGGAAGGAGCCTCAGTCTGAATACTAGCCAAGGAAGGGTCAGCTTTTTAACACTAACGGAGTTGCAGAACTTTCTCTTATCTCTATAAGTCTCAATTCCAGCCAAGCTTTGGCCTTCCTATTGCTGCCCCAATGCATCTGAACAATGTTACTAAATTAATTTTTTTGCATCTCAAGAAAAACATGTAGATTTAAATTTTAGAAGTGTAAACTGCCTTTAGAACTATTTGAGCAGCCTAAACACTAGACTTAAAAAGTTATGAATATCACACAGAAGCAGATACCCATCTCTTCTCATGTTCCCTTTATTGTCCCCATTTTAATGTTTTCTGCTTTTCTCCTGCATATGCTACATTTAAAATTTGCATGATGAAACCTTTAAATCTTGTGTTTTCATATGGTAGATGGTCAGTTTTGTGATACAATATTTCTTGCACTCTTGCATGTATCTGGTGACTCAGATGTTGCAGCAAATTACTTCTGTCAATGGAAACTGTTGAATTTGAGTCTTGTGTCTGCTGGCCAGGTGCAGCTTTGTAACCCTTAATGCTTAGGACTCAAGTGCTGACATTCAGCCTTGTTCTAGGGGTCCAGAAAGCTGCACCTCCCAGACATAGGACAAAACTACAAAACTCTATTACCTTCTGTGCCTTATTCTCCCCGCCCCTCCAGTGCTTAAACGAAAGTAAGTCAATCTGTTCTTTAAGGTGATCAGTTACTGCAAATGGAGGGAGTTGGCAGCTGATGGGGAAAGTAGCTGAAAGAATGAAGAAACTGTGCTGTGAGAACTTATGTAACAGTTATGAGTCACTGCATTTTCTTCTTTGCTTGTCCTAATTATTTGTCTTCAGGTTTTTGACCTTTAGATACTTTCAGTGCCTCCACTTATGGAAGTGATACTGTTAATAGCCTGAAATTGGGATTATATCTTCAGAAGCTCCCACTGGCTCTAGTTCTCAGCAACCTCAATGGCTTCTTTCAGAGCAGTTAAGGCCCTTCAGGTGCTACGCAAACCACCCTTTCTCATCTCGGAATCTTTGTAATTGTGAATTTGCCTTAAGTAAGCATGCTCCAGGCACCTGTGGCACTTGACACTGTGCTGACTGGGTGGAAAACCAGAAGAGCGAGTTCTGTGGTGGAGACTTGCACGCAGCTTTCTAATGCAAGTATCTCTTTATAGACTACAGGGTGGGGGTGTGCTTTTAAAATTGCTTAACTTGTTCCCTTCCAGATTGTCTTGCATAATGACAGGTGTAACACAAGCTCATTTACAGTAAGGTTTGTGCAGGCATTTTGAAGGACTCCAAGGTCCTGCTGGGAAGTGTTTCTGAGGTGGGACAAATGTGTTTATTTTATCAGATATCACCAAAGTTAACTTTGCAGATCTTAATGTCTAAATGGGTAGGCAAGAAACATCTTAATCCTAACTCTTACTGGGGCTCATTACAGAGAGGTAATATGTCTGCAGTAACCTTGAGAAAGCGGTTTTGATTTTGGAAGACAAAAAATGGGAAACATCCACCTTTTCTCTTGTAAGCCAAGGGATGCTTGCTATTTACTTAAATCATTTTATGTGTATGTATTTAAATACATATATATTTACATATATGAAGTACATGAATATATTTTTAAATATAAAATATACAGCTGTACTGATGATTATAAAATAGTACAATATTTTACTGGAGACATTTGAAATTTGGATTTCAAATAAACTGTTCTTTATCTTCTTTAGATGACCCTCAAATTGGGACTCATGTTGCAACAGGATATACATATTTATGATGAGTTCTGACACTGAGGGGACAGATGCTTTCATTGCCTGGTGTCTCATTATGCGTGTTCTTGCTGCTGACAAGGTTACTTCAAGTTTTCTTGAGACTTTTAATCTCTAGCTTCACAACTACTATAGTTCCTTGGATTTGATTCCATTTTTTTTAATGTTGTGTGAATTCAGTGCTAACCTTTTCAAGGGGATGAGCAATGTTGAATTTTGCTCCTATTTAAGTTTGCAAAATTCTGACACTTCTGGCAAATATGAAAATTAAGAATCAAATTTGTGATAAATATTCTGTTCAACAAACAGCCAGAAACTTTACACGTTGACATTTAGTAGTAACTTTTAACAAGATGTTATTGAAGTGTTAGAGTATCAGCTTTAATACAGCTTTCATGTACAATTTTATGAAATCTCTCTGTGCTCACAAAGTTATTCCTCCTTCACAGAAGTGCTTAAAGTATTGGGAGTCTGCAAGCACTTGAGATGGTCTTCCAAGAGGAGTGGCCAATATGTGTATTTGCCAATATGTGGTGTGAAAAATGTTTCCTCACAGTACATAGGAGTTGTGCTAAAATCCCCCTTATCCACCTCTGAAGAGAATTCTGAGTGGATCGGGCTCTTAGTAGTGTGGTATGGCTGTGGCTGGCTTGAGAGGTTTCAGCAAATACTTGTGTGCCTGCACTACCTTGGGGCTGCTGCCTGCTGGTACAGTTTGTGTTGGAAAAACCTGAAGCAGAGAAAGGACTTGCAAAGTGGAGGGTATTTCACCTCAGTATTTTACTTTGGGGGATGCAGCTAGTGTTCCTCAGTACAACCAGGGTCTGACCCACTGTCCTATTTTCTTTAGATGCGGTGCTCACTGTGTCACAGAAATCATGTAACAAAGTAGCACAGATCCCAAAGGTGCTTGAACTAGGTCTGCTTTTAACCCATTTGATTTTTTTTTGTTTAGCTGCCAATTCTATGTTAAATTTCCTGGTTATCAGTATTTCATTTTCTGTTTTCTGAAGTACACTGCTTTTCCAGCTTTCATGAGATCTTCCCAGAATGCTCTGTAAATGTGAACATCTGAATGATGAACAGCCCCACTTGAACACATTTCACATAGTATTCAGCTCTGGTGTTACTGTAAAACTTATTACATAAAGACTTCAAGACAATGAATATTGATCTTCAGTATTATGTTTCTAGCACCAGTAGCTGCTTTCAATTTGTCCTCGCCTTTAGCTTCTTATAATAACTCTGGATCCTTTCTGAGGGGCTTAAGGATTTTCACTGTCTCTGACTTCACAGTTGTGTTCACTTTTACTTCCATATTGCATGAGTAGTTTTCAGTTTGTGCTCCCCCCTGTCTGGGGCAGTCATGGAGACCGGCTACAGACGGTCTGGCCTGTTGTAGTAGAAGCAACCAGTTTGCTTGAGAAGTGTTTCTGCATTTCCTTTATGTCCAGAGTTCTGGAGAAGAAATGCCTGAGTCAGAGTGAACACTCAGTGGATGGGATAGGGAGGGAAAGAGATGTGTGAAAAGGAGATGTTGGACCCCATTTGGAAATCATGTTAGTTTTTTACGCTTTCATGCAAATCTTACTGACAGCAACACAAACATAGTTATTCCCAAGTAAATTAAGCACTTCAATGCAAGGTGAAGATGAGAATTGACTGCTTTCGAACTACCACTGTATTGCCTCTAATCCCTTTTCTGATTCTCCAAGAAGCCAAGTTCGGCAGCTGGCCCAAAAAGCAGGTAATCTTTTGTTAGATTTACATCATCAGACAGTAACTTAACACGGAGGGTATTGTCTCTCCAATGTCTGATTTCTTTTCACTGTCTCAAGAGTAATGCATGGTGTGGATATAGTTACCTGCAAAATTCAAGCTTTGCTTTCTGTGCACACAGAAGACTTTTTTCTATTTCAGATCTGTATGTTTCCTTTCTCTGCACCAAGACCGGAGTTGAGCCCTTCTGCTCATTGTTTTGTTTTGGGTTTTTTTTTTGAGGTGTTTGTTTATGCCTATGTTGTCAGTAGTTCCAGTTTGTCAGTGTGATATGAGATGTAGCAAGGTGGCAGAAATCTGAGGATGGTAGCAGGATAAATGTTTTATGCATGCCTCTTGGTGACGTAGAGAATGGGAAACGATGATTGCTTTTGACAGGGTAGGTTAAACAGCACCACCCCTTTGCGTTTTATTTTGCATTTGAAATGTTAATTGCAGGTTACTGTTTCAGTAAAAATGTAAAGGCTCTGTGCAACTTAAATGTAGGTCATACTGCTACATTTGGAAACCTCTGCCCTTACAGCTGGAGATAGGCTATGCTTTCTCTCCAGGGGCAGCAAAGACAGGGTACACTTGACCTGATCCACATAGTTCAGTGGATCTAACATCTGTGTTTATGATACCAGAGCTCAGGTGCTTCTTTTTTGTCACTTCACTGCTGCCAAAAGAGGATAGAAGCTGAGCACAAAATAAACCAATATTTGCATATGCCAAGAAATCTTTGCAATTGCATCTGTCAAATGGTGATTTTTAGAAGGAAAAAAAATACTTAGAGTAACTCAGAGTTAAAGAAAAACCTACTAAATATTTAATGTCTTTGAACTGCTCTGAGACTGAAATGTCTGTTCTTGCAGCTTTGGTTTAACATAATGGACTGTGAAAGGAGGCCAATGATTATTTGAGAACCTAAGTCAAACCTAAATTGAGTATGTGAGCAAATGATGAAGGACCTTTGAGAAAATAATGCTGACAAAAACAAATAAATATACATGGAAGTAAAATATGGCGCATGTGACAGTTTCTAGTTCCTAAGATAAAATGTAGCCTGAGATTAGAGAAATAAGTATACAGTGCTTTGTATTACTTTAGGGATATTTTTTGCTAACCTGGGTCAGAAGGAGTAGTATAGTATTAGTGAATGTTGCTGAAACAGGAAATATTAGCTGTACCTGTCAGAAACTTCCCCTACTGAACCCTGTACTTCCTGACCAGGAATCCGAATATTTCGAACAAATACAGAGCTTAAACTTTGCAAAGACCTCTGATGTTTTTGGAAGATTCTTTGAATCACTATAACCCCTGAAAATCCTTGTGTTGAACAATCCCTAATTTGTAGGGCAGGGAGGGAAAAAAAAAAAGCATTCTGATTCTAGACATCCATTGGCAATGAGTTCCTTTAGTGAGTTTAGTCTTTCTTTCCAGACCATTGAAAAGCAGAATGACATGGTTTGCTGGATGGCACGGGCATCCCTAACAGTCTGTAAAGAGGCATTCTAGTGATGAGTCTCATGCCTAGATTCCTGGTTATTCCACATACCCTCACTGATGTTTTCAGGAGAGACAGATGTGTTCCACTGCCAGGCGGATGTTGGGTACTCGCCCTGACTCTGTTTCGCTTCCTTTTTTCCTTTCTTCCTTTAATGACTGATCAGCAGCCACACTTTGTGCACATCTGAAGTAGTTTGCATTAAACCAGATTGACATTGCATGAGCCTATTTGATGTCCCTGTTTAATTTGCCCTTAAGTCAATGTTATTCAGAAAAAAGGCTTTGCGGGTTGGTATTCTATTCATTGTTTTTCTCTATTCGAGGATGTGGAAGACTTGAGGCAATTTCTTTACTGTTAGCCTCTGTACTTGGAGGTGTTGAGAGAAAGTTAAATTGTTCTTCTATCAGTGCTGAGCAACAGGAACGTAATCAGCTTTCCCACTCTGAAGCACGATGTGGGCAACAAAGGTAAAATTAGAATTAGAAAAGCCAAACAAAAAAAACCACCAAACTTCTCTCAATATAACATTTTAAGTCTTCCTATATGCGTGTCTCTTTTTTTAACCAAATTGTTTTTGTTTATAACAATATGGTCACAAAGCTACATAAAAAGTACATCTTTCCTTCATTCTATTTATACTGCATGCAGGGCCTAATTTTCCTTCTCTTACTCTCAGACTTCAGTGAAGTTCGATCACCTTTAACGTATGGAAAATGTATGTGGTGGAAATTTTGAAGTCTGATTTAATTTTTGTTACATTCTCTATTTTGTGGCTGATTGTTCTTGGATAATTCATATCTTACTATGACAAGATGTTGCAGTGAAGTGGGACTAAAATAAAAATTGCTCTGAGACTTCAGCAGTTGTCTGTGGTGGTGGAACCATCAACACAAAACATTCACGTCCCTCCTTAGTTCCCCCAGATAGTGAAGGAGAATGCTTCAACAATTACACACAGATAATAAAACTTCTATGTCATTTCAGGCACTTAAATTTCCTTTTCATTAAGTAATTCTATGTCTTGTGATATTCATGAGTAGGACATGCTTATGTAAACTCTTGATTAGAACCATACCCTGTGAAATTTATCACTTCCTGATTTTTAGCTTTAGCACATTCTGGCAATGTGAAGCTTACTAACAGTCTGCACCAAACTGTTTCATACTAGGTTTAGCATAATGCACTAGCTTTAGAGCTGTGCTTCAAGTTTACAAGCTGTTAATTGTTCTGGGGTGCAGCTGTTGCAGAGTTAGATTATCAATTGTTATTTACTGCTCCCATTGTGGGAGCACATGGGAGCACCCTGTGCAGAGACCCAGAGAGCTCCCAGGGACCTTCCTACCAGAAGGCAACTGCCAGAAACATTACCAAGCTGGGCACAGGGGAACAACACAGATCGACCTGAAGGCAGATTATGAAATCACACACCAATACACTTGAGATGGGAATGATCTTGATTATGTAAATGGGGTTTGAATTTGAACTCTTTTGCATAGTCTCAGCTGAGGACTGCAGGATGCTGCTGGAGATTGATCTGCTGCCTGGGTAGCACTGCTGATAGGATGCTTTTATTTTATACTGTGCTCAGGTGCTTGTAAGTACTTGTAAAATGTTTCCATTTGCAGTAGCCAGTATTTCAAAGAAGGTCGCTTATTGAATCTACAAACAATAGAAAAGATGTATATTAATTGAATTTTGAAATGTTCAGCCAGTATTCCAAAATAAAGTAATATAAGGTATAATCTATTTTCTTCTGGATGTTTGTAGTCTCTCAGGATATTTTAGATTTATACATTATATTTATGAATTGTGCTATATACAAGCACATAACAGTAGATTGCAAAGTCTTTGTTAGTTGTTGCTCACACAGGACTCCCTGAGAGGCCTATGGGAACCAGGTTTTCATAAAAGTGGTGGGTATACCTGTCTAAGTTTTCTACATTCATTTTTACTTCATCTCGCTTTTATTTTATACACCACTCATTATTAAGACTGAAAGCCAATAAACCCTTAGCTAGGTACCAATTTTAACTTTTAGAAAACTGGAAATGCCTGATGAAAACTAAACTTGTAAGCTGGGTGCTGCTGTGTACAGGTTTCCTTCTCTTCTCCTGTGCTATTAAGCACTGGAGTTGTGCTTTCTTCCATGCTCCTTACTTCCATTCTGCCTTGCACCAGATTGTTACCACAATGCTTTTTAAATGATTGCACAAGGCAGCATCTACACTAATCAGGATCACAGGTCTGAGCCATGTCACTTTTCAGAAGCCTTAAGTAGGTAATGAATTTCTGTTCCTGTCTCCTTCTCCAGCTTCTTGGTGTTTTTTTTTTTTTTGTCTTCAACATGGGCCCGAATAGAGGTGTACAAGAACAGTGAAGCATCAGCTTCACCACTTGAGTGATCTTGGAGTGCTCACGAGTGTGCACAATGCAGTTTAAAACTGGTGTTGTGTCCTGCAGTGATATGAAGAGCCCTGGGCTGAGCAGAGTGGTGCAAACTATACAGCTAGCTCTTTTCCTGAACTCTGGTTCTTATTGCTGGATATGGTTAAGCAAGTCTCAAATATGACCCCAAATTAGACTTGTTCTCTTTTCTTTTTCTCTGTCACGAGTGAATGTACATGAACTTTGGACACGTGGCAGTGTTGTTAAGACTTTATGGGAGCAGAGAAGATTCTGTGAGGAGTGGAGTTAACTGTGTAATTTCACGAGTCTCTGTAGTAGGGCCATGTATGTGCAACTGTAGCCTTGAATGCATACAAATGTAAAGGAGTTGTGGTTATGGCTGCAACTGGTGTACACAATCCCAAATGAGAAAATTCTACTTGCTACATAACTGTGAAACAATCTGAAAGGAAATTCCATTTCATTTTTATGCCTCAATTTTTGTGTGTGTTAAATGTTAGTAGTCACAGGAAGATTAAATGTATGTGTAAAGACAGGAGACACATCATTGCAGGATGACTTTGACACTATCAGGCTACAGTTTCTGTGCTATAATTTTTTTTCTAGTCTAAGTTACAAAATTACAATGAAGTACCTTGTGGAGATTCTAGATTAAAAATATAATAACTAAAACATACGCTAGTTACGAAAAATACAAACCATGAGATTCCAGCATACGTAATAGCATTAATTTGACATATTTTATTTTTAATTTTTTCATCTTGCACAGCTGAGCAGGAAGACATGTTATCTGTCATTTACCATTTAGTAAGCTCCTACATTTAAAATATGCAAATGGTGATGTAATCCTGTGCTATTCCTGCTGGTAAGCAGTAGAGCCCATGTGACTGTTCTCCCTTATTATACACTGACCATGGGACCTGCCTTTGCAAAGAGGCATCTGTTTGACAAATTCTACAGAACAATAAATTACCTTACGTAGGTGACTGAATTGCTTTTCAAGAGCACAGAAGGTTAATTTTCCAGTAGTAAATAATAGAAAAGTTTACTTGACAAGGACAGATGGGAAGACATGCAAATAAGACTACACCGTCAATTATACATTGTCTTCACTGAGCATATGGACAATAGAAAAACAGGATAGATCGATGCCAGCCAAATGAGTTGGCTAGATTAAGAAAGGCATTTGTAAAGAAAGCATTCTAGATGGGATTACATCCATTAATGAACAAGATAAATTATATTAATGGCTGAAAATGTTTTGTCTCTAGCAAGAAAACGAAGTCATTTAGACAACAAAGACATTTTGGGAACGAGGAAAACTGATGAACCCAGATGAGCTTGTCTCTGTCGGATAGTGATAAGGAAATACAGAATGTGTTTGGTGGCCAGGAAGAAGTCTGTATGTAACTGAAGTCCTTTACCTATGTGTGTCACAGAAAGAGTCAGCATGTTACGTGTGTGGAGTTTCTGCTTAAGAATAAGTGAATTTCATTTCTCCTTTGAATTTCATACATAAAAGTGCATGGCCAGATGTCACCCAGGGTTACCTCATGCCTTGCATGTACCATTGTAGATGTCTGATAAAATACAGAGAATGAAGGAATTATGTGAAATGATAACGGATAGAAAATAAACAAATTAAAAGTTGTAATTTTTTAAGGCTGAATCATTTGTTCTCTAATGATATTTCTTGAGCTTTAATATTAAATCCTGTTGAAAGAGTTCTGGGAGAATTAAAATACATTCGTAAAATAGTTCTGGTTACTTCTGACACAAGTTTTTTAGGGAAATAATTCTTCTTGTGAGTAATTGCAGACTTTAGTCCAGCAAATCAGAGAAAAATGAGATGCTTACATAAAAAAGGCAATTCATGCTAATGGGGCTGTTTAACAGGTATGTGAACTACCTGAGTCTTGTTCTGTTTTGATCTCATAAAAGGTAGTGAGTCCTAAAGTTATGTTGTTTATTATAATTTGGGGATGTACTAACGACAGGTAACATCATTAACTTCAGCCCGAGGTGGCTATATATTCTGCTATGCAGGCATAGGATTTTGCCTTTTACTGCCTTATTGAATAATACAAAGTGCGATTGTGGTGATCACTTGCCAAAAAAACTTGCATGGTAGGCATGTGCTTTTTTATTTATTTATCTTCTTCAAGCTAAAATTGCCATCTTAACTTTAGTAGGACTTGTTATGCATGTAGCCTCTGCCTGCTTCTAAATGTGCAGATTGCTGCAAATAAAGATCCATTTTTGCAATCACAAACTGAAATTTATTGTTTATGCGATGTATTTAGCTGTGGGAAGCCTTCATTTAAAATAATGTGCTCACTTATAACTGCTATAAATGGTTTTTTTCATCTCCATTAAACTTCTGGCTTGGTTCATTAACATTGTTAGTTGTTTTGTGATTTAGTTTATTTTTGCTTGGGTGTCAGTTAAGGAGCAGGAACTGTTGTTTGTATTTATTTCTTATTCAGAAAGAAAGTCTACAGTGATTGGAAGGAAGGGGAGCGTGTACAGTTGCATTATAGCAGTACATCTAAACATATTTTAAGTTCACTTTAAATGAAGGAGAAAAAGGTAGGAACAAGACTGTTCTGTTTGCTTGTGAATATGCTCTGATAAAACTGATTTCCTAAATCACTCCAGTCAGAAATGAGTTAGATTTAGAATGTACCTAAAATTACTACATGTGAGACAGGAACAACTTTAATTTGACCTCAACGATATTTCTTTGAAAATTCTGAAGTTCTGGGTTTGTTGTGTAACATCGAGCTTAACGGTTTCGCTTTCTAAAGTTCTACATAATCCAGTTGGTACTGAGAGGTGAATGCGGACAATATTTAATAGTAGCAACTGCCCAACTTTATAATTTTATTCAGAAAGACTAATAATGCATCCCCTTGCCTTCCCTTCCTTGTCCCAAATGTATTAAAAAAATCCTGGGTAATACACAGAAAATGTAAAAAAAACAAAACAAAACAAACAAACAAACAAAAAAAAAACCTCAACTGGAAATATCTTTCTCAGGATTGTGTGCTGCTTGAACAGTGTCATCTGAAAGCTGTTTTGGTCTTTTTTGGTAAACTTGGAAAGTTCCTGGTGCAAAAGGTACACATCAACACTCTGTGTTTTGATTTGATCTACTGTTATTTGATTAAGTTTAAAGTTAGTTTCCATGAAATAAAATGATGGCTCTTTCTTTTTAGGGCATCTTCAAGATAAATCTAAAATAAATAGAGTTAGATCTTATTTGCGTTGTGGTAGTATTTCCTGCACTGGCCTGGGATTTATTCAAATGCATTAAGTAAAACTATGACCATGCACCATGTAAAATGACTGCCGAAGAACAGATTATCTCATTGTTTTAAACTGTGAGAAATTAATCTGAATCTGGAAGAAACATCTTAAATAGGGCTGATCTGGAAATGTCATAATAAAATATTCCTCCTTGTCTGGAGGAAGTTATGGGGAATGATTCTGGGCTGTCCTGAAAAGTTATATGAAAATAAATATTTTCATCTCCATGTTAGACCCCCAAAAGATCTACCTTCAGGGCTTTTGTTTCTGAATTTGTCTACTTCTTCCCAATAACTTTTTGTAAGATTTTTCATTTTGTTGTTAGCTATGTGATAAGTAACACTGACATGACTGAGAGAAGTGAGTATGAAAATAAAATGTAATAAAAATTAAAGTGGAATTAGAAATCTACAATATAAAATTGAAAAACTACCACTCCTATTTCAATGATGGAATATTTTTTAATTGTAATAACTTCATTTTAAAACTACCCATTAAACTTTTTTATTTTTTTCTGATTGAAGTTCTCTTTGGGATTGTATTCCTCATACAGTACTCCACATTCCATATGAATCCTTTTAACAAGGAATGTTTTGTTTTTAGCAATTTTTTTTATCATGAAACATTCATAAATGCCTACAACTTAAGGGTATCTAGGTTTTCTGTTAAGGTTTTACAATTCTGAATTAAAAAATCCACTGCTTTCCATATTCTCACAAATTGTTCAGTGGCATATCATGCTTATCTTCTTGTTTGTTGCTTTGTCATCACTTTGTCAGTGCTCAAACATCTGTTTTTTAGGAATGATAGTTTTGTGTCTGAGATGAGAGAACTTGGCCAATTTCTTTCATAAGCCTTTAAAGTGCCTTTTTTATCCCCTTAAAATTACTACATTTTTGTGTTTTTTCTGAAAAAAAAAATCCTTAAATATCGCCAATTTCCATTTGCTTAACAAGAAGCTGGAATAGCCTGTTCAGTCTTCATGAAGAGATCTAGCTAGTTCTGTTTATGCCCTGAATTCTAGATTTCATGTAAAATGTACCTTGACTGCCTATGTTTGTATCAAGTTCTCATTTAGTCTCCTTGAAGTGTATACCAGTTTTAGTGCTTTTTGAAAAAATATCTGATATTGACAGTATACTTGAAACATATTTCTGCCATATGGGCTGTAAAATAAGCCACGAGATCTCAGGCAGTGTATTTGCCAAATTGCTTTGCTCTGAGATCACACAATACCTAACCTTTGCTTTGTTTTTTAAGAAGAAAAGCTTTCCTTATTTCTCTTTTCTGGTTCCTTGGAAATTCTGAAGTAAGGGTTAGTTACTTGGGTGTTGTGTAAATCTAATTTTACCAGAACCATGAATCAGAAATATAGAAATTACGCTGTCTCATTGGCAAGAATTTTATTCTTTGCTTGCAATTAATGAGAAAATAATTAAATGCTGTTAGTCAACGTAGTACTGCTAATGAAGTACAATTTTATGGCTTCTGCCTTTCCTTGCATGGATAAGAAGAGATGAACCATTTGTGGATGCAATGAAATCTATTACTTACATAGTTAACTTCAGTCAGAATTGTCACAAATTAATGTGAACTTACAAGTATCTGTGTTGATGTAAATTTTGAGGCAATATTACTTTTCTCATGAATTACTTCACTTTCACTGTGTGCTTCTGAGCTCAGGAAACAATTCTGCTGTAGTGGTTCTACCAAACCAGGTATGTCTGCAAGTCCTATGGACAAAAGAGTATATGTGTGAATATGTATGTAGTTACTTAAAACTCGTGAGGTATTTTGCAGTGAAGGAAATGTACTATGTGTTTCATAAGGACATTGTTATATGGCCTCTTGATTATGTTAGTAGACAAATTTACTTTTGCCCGATGGCAATTTGGCATTCGTACACAAAATGAATCAGAAAAATCTGTCAATCTTTATATATTTCATATACAAATGTTCTTGTAAATCATGTGTTTATCACATTGCATCTGGAGGTGATTGCCCTTCTTAATCCCAGTTGCAGATTTTTCACCAGCAGCTTTACAGTGATTCTGAAGGAATTAAATCCTGGGAAAGGATTGAGTGCTTCATTGGCTTTTTTAAGTGGGATTTAGGCAATGGGAACAATAAGAATGGGCCATTTATTAAGTAGGTCTTTTTATCCAAAGAGCTATTTAGTTCTTGGATAGTACTGGGATCCTAGCTGTAGCTTTGACTCCAGTGTGTTCTTGCATAATATTATCTCTGGATCATAGAATGGTTTGTATTAGAAAGGACCTTAAAGCCCACGCAGTTCCAACTCCTGCTGTGGACTGGCTGCACCCCATTAGCTTGGGATGCGCAGGGCCCGTACAACCTCGTCTTCAGCACGCCCACAGCTTCCCTGGGCTGCCTGTTCCTGTATCTCACTGTCCTCTGAGTAAGAAATTTCTTTCTAACCTTCAATCTAAATCCCACCCTTTTAGTTTAAAAGTATTCCCCCTTAGCCCTGTCCTGGAGCACAGGCTTACGTTTAAACGGATACGTTCGATGTTATCTTCAAATATTTGGCCGTTTGGTGGATCTGAAAGGAAGAATTTCATAGATGAATTTATTATGGACAAATCTGGACTCTACATGTGCATTAATGAAGCTATATGAAAATAACTGTGCTCTTAGAGGGTCTAATAAGAAGCTAATTGATTTCACTGAGTTTTGGGAAAGGCATAAAACAAGAAGATCCCCAGAAACAGCAGATCTTGTGATAGAACTTTATGTTCTGGCTGTTGCTTCATAAGAGGAGGTTTCTGCCCTCTTCTATCTTTGTGTACTTATTCCTGCTTTCCCGTTTTTAGGCTTGTTTTAACTGAGAAATCTTCTAATCCAAATTTCAATCGTTTTACTGACAGCTGTGCTGGTGTTATTTGGTGAGTGATGAAGAAGCAAGCCAGCAGAGGGGGAGGTGCGGCTCCTCTTCCACTGGCTGTGTGGATAAAGAAAACATGGCAGGAAACTATGTGCTGCCAGTGAATGGTATTTGCTGCTGCGGCAGCCTACTGTAGCCTGATCCTCTGAAGTACTGGCATTTATTTCATCTAGAAGATTCTGAAAAATAAATAAATAAGCCAGCTAGAGAAACTTACCAGGAAACCTAAGACCTGCATGAGCTTCTGGGAATGCTCACTGGAACCTGTCTGCAAGGAAAACAATTGCAGAATATCTACTTTTGATTAATATATCTTTGTACATCTCAGTATGAAACTTTTTCATTTCAGAATGAGTGTTTGAATAAGGAGTCTATTCAGGATAGCAATCTTCCTTTACATTTACACAATTGTTAAAAGTTATTTAAGCTCCTAGTTCACATATGTCCTTAGAATGTCACTTTCAACTGAGTAGCATTACTTTATTTGCATGGTACTTGAAGTACTTTGATACCCCGTTGAAGGTTTGTAAGATTAATGGGATTCAGAACTTTCAGCTGATCTTTAGTTCTGTCTCTTGCTAATGTAGGAGCCACAACTAGTTTTTTCCTGAATAGATAGCAATAAAAATAGGAGGGATAACAATGATATTGAGTTGTAAGTGGGATAAAATGAGTAGAAGATATATCTGGAGAAGAAAAATATGACAACTAGCATAGAGAAAAGTGATATCTTTCCCAAGCAGATTTGCTTTTCAACATTGCAGTAAAAATGTCGAGTGATGGCTGAAGAGTGGATTTTTGTGACTGTAAGGATCAGACCTGAATATATGAATGAAATTGGGTGGCTTCAGTGCAGAGAAGCTGTATGAAGAGAAGTTGCATGGAATATTGTTTTCAGAATGTGGAATCTCAGAGATGGAATTCTGACTTAAAATAAACATCCTTGTTTGGCAAACAGTGGAAGTAAATTCATTTTTATATGACTAGGATTTATATTTAAATATAGTTTATAAATATTTAACCACCTACTTTAACTACAAAATTTAACTATGACATTTCAACTCGGAAGTTCTGTTAATATTTGGACATAGTAAGGTGCTTGTGTACAGTACTTTGTACAGCTGTATCTGGAGATACTTGCTAATAGTAGTGTTGCATATTTTACTGACAGCTTTAAATATGTATACTCCCTACCACTCAACTTTATTAACTCTTTGTAATCTGTGAGTGAATGTGTCTTCAATGGAAAGCAAGCTACTGTCTTCACTGCTCCTAACATAAATGAAGTTAATCTTTGTGTTGTAACTTGTGCTTTAGACAAACATGAAGGCTGGAAACAGAGACTGTGAGAGTGAGAGTAGGTACAGGTGTACTAGCAGATAATAAAGGGCAGATACAGGAGAAGAAAAATCCGTAGGATACACGAAGTGCTGATGAGTCAGGAAATGCTAGAATTCTGTTATGAATACGGATACTTAAATGCTGTTGAGGAGCTAGAGTGTGATGTTAAGCTCATATAAATTTAAATGCAAGGATGTTTATCATGTTCACATGCAAATGAAATATTATTTATTTAATCAGTTTTTGATGTTTGTGGTGATGTGTATACTGTGTTGTATATGGTTCCTGTGTGGCCATAAATAAATTTTATTTAGAACATTGCAGGGAGCTGTTATTAACTGAGTTACAGCCAACATCAATTATCCCTGGTATTCTACAAATACTTATTTATGGTTACAATAAAACACTCTTGTGCAAGTGCATTTCTGTAAAACTACCTTGAATATCTAGTATGGGAACCTCATAGTCTTGAATAAATCCACTGTCATACACTAGCAAAATGTGGAGAACTGAAGAGTTACTGAATAGCCCTCCAAGTGTTAGCCCTTATGTGTTAGCGTATTTTGTCATTTCTTCTTTCGGAGTATGTGGTTCTCTTCTGTCTTGAAGAAAAGCTAATAAGGAAAATACCTTCACAATAAGACAGTAGAATTTGGAGTGTAGTACTAAAGCTTTGTATTTTTAAATCGTAGATAGCTAAGGTTCTTTGTCAAGCCAATTACAAAATTATCTCCTATGTAATCTGTGGTTTTCTTTCTCCCCTTCTGTGAGTTCTCATAAATATTATTTAAGTTTCTGGAACAGAAGATATATTTTTTTGGTATTTTGATAGATGTGTGCCTAGTCTTCAAAAGTTTCAAGGCCCTGATGAGTTACTAGTTCTGCACGTTGATTACAGTATATTTTTTAATACAGAGTAAAAATATACATATGAAACTCTTTTCTCTTTTATGCCACTGGTAAGGAGTATTAGAGCTACCAAAAAGTTTACTGTTTTACAACTTTTCTCCACTGTAAAGATCCATATGCAAAGACTCCCCTGAATGCTGCGAATTGTGTGTATGTATGTCGTATAATGGAATTTCATCATAGCTTCTTCATTTGTGGTAAAAGAAATTGGAAGACTGCTTGTGGCAGAACCTTCCTATGCATCTGAAAGGGCTTCGAATTAATGGCTGTTGAAAGGAATTTTTTGTTACCAAATGGGACAGCAGTTAGTTGGATTTGCCACCAGACTCCTGCTGCTTCCTATCTTCTGGGCTATCATCTGCCTAAGGTGTTGAATCTGTACCGGAAAAGTGTACATTAGGGAACACAGGTCATGTCTCCTTTCTGCTGTAGAGAAGTCATGGAGCACCTGGAGGACTCTGTTACCCAGCCTCTATAGGCATAATAATAATTCTTCTTTTTACAATGCAAAGTGTATGTTGTAGATCTTGCCGGCTTCCTTTCTACCCAGCAAGCTCCCAGGCATATGCTTACCACTACCACTCTATACTTGCTTCTTTTTGATTTTTCAGGTTCTGTTTTTGTGGTTTACTCTCTATATGCATGGATTTTAATCTATTTCCTAGTAGTTTGATTCTAAGTCTGAGGCAGCTGCTATAACTGTTACTGGGGAGAGGTTCAGTTACACTCCAAACACCTAATTAGTCTTTTTACTCTTTGAGTTCACCTAGTTAGGGAAAAAGATTGAAGCGGTTCCATTTCCTCTCACCATTTCAAACAATTCCATTCTGAGTGCTGGCTTGAAAAGGAAATATCCTCTTAAAACTGTATGTTATATCATTTACCAATTCACTTCATACAGTGGCTGTTGAATATGAATATTCTGTGTTTTCTCAATGAGAGAAGTAATCGCTTTGATTAGACTATCCTAGATGTAGAGGAGGGATATTTTAACTTTCATTTCCAACTTTGGACTTGTATTTCATACATTTAAGCAATTAATATCTTCAATTGCTCTACCCAAAAGAAACTGATAGAAAGCTGAGACTGTAATTTGTCTGTTAGAAGGCATTTCCTTTGCAGAAGCCCTGTAGGAATAGCTAAAATTAGTGGTTTCCCTTGAGTGTTTCATCAAGTGTAGTCAATTTAAGATGCAATATCAGAATGGATCTTGTGTTGTAGCACATTGATGAAGTTGGTTAATATGATTTTTGTCTATATGTTCTAAGATTGGTCTAAATGGCCAATGTGCAGTAGTTCTTATTGCTTATACAAGGGGAGCCAAAAGAAAAATGAAAACATCCAGTATTATTTGAATTATTCTCACTATGGCCTACTCACACTGATTTTCATGTTTAGTGTACGTATAAGAAAAGCTTGCATGTTTTCCATGGGTCATTGCTTAACATCAGTATTCTCATTTTATACTCAGACCAGCAGGTTTGAGATATCAGTACATGTTTTGAGTTGATAATTAGAATATCTGTTAAGATTCGTTTAGATGTTTGTTTTTGAACGAATGGCCAACTTCAGTTAAGAGTATTTAGTCTATCTAAACGTAATTATACCCATCGTGTGAATTTTAATCTCAGTAAATAATACTTTCTTGGCTAGAATTTTCTGTAATTCTGCTGTGGTTCTACATAAAATGGAGTAGAAGTAAAGAAAAATGAAGCTTTGTGGCATAGCTATAGGATTAGTCACAAGCCTACTAAATTTTTTTATTAACCTAAATGTGCTCAGGCCAGATGTACTTAAACACTTTTGCAATAATTCAAAAATGTATCTGCAGGACTGTTGCATGTATTTTTTTTAATATAGATGAGGCATACTTTGTTCAATAATGAATATTAGGCAACATCAACAACAAAAAGTCAAAGGTATAACAGTGAGTGAATGTATTTGATTATGTGTTAGAGGACATTTTCTTAAGGTTACAAACACTTCCAGATGTACTTAGATATTTTTAGGGTGATGACTATATGTAGATCAAGACCAAAATCCAATATCACTATAAAGATGAAGTCTGGCTTACAGTAATTATGTATGTCTACAGTCTGTCTAATGATTACAATGCTGTTGTTTGTATCTTGCTCCCATATCCCTGGTGGAATGGGAGATTTCAGTCCTGTGGCTCAGGAAATATATCCCATATGCAAGTAGAGTGAGAACCCAGTAATGTTCTCTTTCTTACTTGCTACTTAGTAAAATTAACCAAATACATTTGTATCCATAAATAGTCTCATTAAATCAAACAGCAGTCATCCAGGTACATAATATTCTCATCCGAATGAATTGGTCTGAGGGCTGTAATCTCTGCATCCAAGGGAAATTTTGTGCTAGTACCTTCTCTGTCTTTGAAGGCCTCTGAATTTTTTTGTGTTCCGTGTTATAATATGAAAAGGAGCCTATTGAAAATCTTAGTTGCTGTATGCTGAACTTTGGCTGTATATCATCCTTGGGATGCCTTCTGGTTTCTACGGTACTGTTCCACTCTTTTTGTATCAGTATAAAGGTTTTCATTCTCTAAGAAAAATAATTATGACACGTTTCATTGAATGATTTTTAGTTAGGAAAAGAGAAACCTTCAGTAAATGACACATCTTCTGCAATATAGTTTAAACCTCTAACATCCATTTTCAACATCTTTTTTTCCCAGCCTGTACACAATGTACAGTATTATGTATACAATGAAAGTATTTATCAGTGTGGTTTAAAAAACAAAGTATAGCTGTATGCTACTAAATCTAATGAAAGATATCTCACTCTCTCTTTGATTTTTCTGCATCATATTTGAGAGAATCCTCTTTGAACGACATTCTTATGCCAGCTAAAACTGTAGAATCAGATAGTCTGAATGCCTCAAAATCATTGGAAATGCAAATGATGGTATATTTTTTATATAAATGAAGTAAACTGAAGTCTTACTGGAGTAAACAAAAATAACTTATTTTCACAGTATCTTGCATTGGCTTGCAATTTAAGGAATTGTTCACAAAGTGGGAACACAATTATCTAGCTGATGATTGCAATGTATTAATACAGTCAAGCATTAGCAATGACACTTCAGGGCATCATGCAAATCTTACTTTTGAATTATGCTTATCATCTGATTAGGAGTTACTCAAGGGACTTCACATTAACTGAATCCTTTTAGCAGAACCCGTTACATTCTTTTCCTATGGATGTTAAAAGCAGTTCTCTTTTATGTCACTGATTATTCTGATTATGTTCCTCACTGTCTGGTCATGATTTTTGCCATAAAAATGTTATAAACCATTTTATTAATTCTTTCTGAGGGTTAGTGTTTAGTATACTGATAAAAATTAAAGGGACAGTATTTCTTTCAGATGACTTGATTTCTGTCCTGTGGATAGGAGGTGTCTATAGGAGGTGATCCACCTCTCCCAAGCAGTCTTGCTACACCAACCACTGTGATGATCAATATCCTTTCACTTCAAAGTTTTTAAACCATCTCATCCAATGTACACTGGGAATAGAAACTATGTACTGTCAATGCCACATTTTTATGATTTTTTTTTATTTCAAGTTTTGACATCTTTTGCCATGGGAATAGTTAACTTGCTGCTGAGGTAGAGACTTTCCTCAGGCTGCCAGCTTGAAAAATCTCCTAAAGATGGCTTCCAAATTGAAGCTTGATTTAATGAAAGAAGAAATGTGATCAAACTAGCCAGCGTGCTGCCCTTGACCTCTACCAGTTGCAAGAGTCTTTCTTTCACGAAATGCCAGGTGCATCGTATCCACATTTGTCATCCTTTTTCCCTTTTATTTATTACTAAAAAAGTAATCAGTTATTTTAATCATCAAAGTGAAAGATGATTTATGGTCTTCAGAGAACACGAAGCAACTGGGACTGACAGAAGGAATAAAAATAAACACAGGATGGGCAAGAGAAGGACCGAAGGAAACAGAATACCAAATCTAGAAGTAGCCTTCTGTTCTGAGTATCCCACTTCACAGTTCTGATGATGCCTGAAGGTGTTTCAAAGCGTCTTTTGGAATTTAAATGAAAAAAAGTAATGTCACTGTCTCTCTATTCTTCAAAACCTTTTGGGGTTAGTCCTTGGCATCTAATCCCATTTTAGTTTTGCATCTATAACTACCATTGCCTGAAATTACATCAACCATTGGTTAAGATGATATTAACCCAATTTAGAAATACAGCATCTTGATCAGTGCTGATCTTAAGTGTATATGTAAGAGTAATACCCATGCAAACAATCTATAGTAGGCAGGAAGTGAACCTTTGTTACTGTAACTGCAGCGATTCCTGGTTGGGCTAACAGCTTCTTCAGTTGCTTGCTTGTTTGGTATTATTACTATTATTTTTAAGTAACTTAGTACAAATCTGTTCGGACCCACCAGTAATTCAGTGAGTAGGGAGTAATTCAGAGTTTACTTCCATGAGAAAAACAACAAATAATCATTACAATGCTGGCCACAGACATTCTGTCTTTATGCCCTGCCAGCCTTTCTTTGTACAGCAGAATATAGTTTGTGTATAATAGCACTCCGAATCAAAACCACTGATACTTTCAGTTCGGAACACACGTTTTAAGTGGAAAATATTAACAAAATCACAGTCAAATGAAGCAGTCTTGACTAATCAACACATTATGGTGGTCAAAAATCCATCCTTACTAAAACATACATTAGAAAGAAGCTACACTGGTAAAGTACACAAGTGGAAGGGTGTCATTGGCTGAATGCTAAAACAATTTAAAAAGCATTTCAAAATATAATTGAGATCAAAAGGAAGTTGTATTGGATTCTTTGATACAGATGGTTAAACCATGGATTGTGATGGAAAAGAAGCAAGAAACATCAACAGCAGTGTCTGTTTTATATTTGGAACAAAGCAAGAACATGTGCTGGAGTCAGATACTGAGAGAACAGAACATTCACTAGTTAGACCATTTAGGATAGAAAAGTGTTTTAATTTTTTTCTTTTTTTTAAGGTGCTAGCACTTACTGAAACCAGGATTTTTTTAAAAACATACATTCAGAAATAGAAGTATTTTGTAAGAGACTTTAAATATGTTATGTGAACACTACTGTTATTTCTTTCATGTATCTGAGAAAACTGGGGAAACTCTTGAAGGATTTTGAAGAGCAGGGAGTATTAAGCTGGTAGCCACATGTCAAACAGAAGCATAGTAAGTGTAACAGTTAAAGAGAGACTGTCAGCAAATAATTTAAGATTAAAAACAAGAAGTGTCAATCAAATGGCTTCATGAGAAGCAGTTTTTGATTTAAAAAAAATCTGTTATCTGCTTTTAGAGTAATACAGATCTGATTTAAAAAAAAAAGCTGTATTGAATACTAAATTGTTTTGACATAATTTTATATCATGTGACCTAGAAACACAAACCATGTAGGTCAATTATGTAGAATTAACAGGATCCATGCTAGTTTGACTTGTTGACTATTTTCAGAATGCAATTGTCAGTGAAGACCTATTGATGAGCAAGGTTTTTATTAACAGAGATCCTCAGGAATTTCTTCCAGTAATAGTACTTGACATTTTTATCAATACCATAAATGCTAAAATCTTTGTGGATAAGGCTTGCTGATGAAGCAAAGACCGACAGTTTAGAAGATAATTAGGTCATATTAAGGTTATTAAATTATTTGAGCATCAGCTTTGTCTGTTTGTAGACAAATATACTATAATGTCCACCAAAAAGAAAAGAAAAAAGGAATCAGAGAGGGAATTGAGGTTAATATTGCAACATAAAAAACTTTTCTAAGGGAGAAAGAGAACTAGAATGTAGTGAAGGTACCAGAGTGAATGCAAAGTGTCTGTGGAGTTTTGAAAGTTGAAACTAATATAAGCCTTTGATATCCAAAAAAGGGCTTATCATCTAAAATAAGGACGTGTTTTTTCCTCTTGGTGAAAACACAGCAAATCTGCACTGTTAATTCTCATTTTAACAATCCCTGAAGGACTTCCAGATAGCAAAAAGGAATGTTGCAGAAGTGAAGTTCTTACAGTGTGAAATTTTGACTTAGAGATGATGCACAGTACAGATTCAGTACAATAATGTTTTTCTGACCATGTTTGCTATGCTGGCAGGATCAAATCCTACGGAAGGGAGACTGCCTTTCTGATTGAAACAAGAAAAGATGGATCAGAATATGCAGGCTTGAATCTCTTTAGCCTAATAACAAAGTTGAATGGAAATACTCTATGAAAAGTGAAGTTCTCTGTAATTGTGAGGATATTGCAAGAAGGATAGAGGAGCACCCTCCACCAGACAAAATGTAAGTTCCCAATGGTCATTTGAAAGACCACCTTGGAAGGATATCTCTTTACTGATTGATTCTAGGATCATCTGTAAGAGGTGAGGCTTAAAGCAAAATATGTGTTTAGTGTTGCCAATTTGACAATTTTAGGAAGCTACATGCTGACTGTAGGTAACTTTCTGCTTAAACTGTGAGCTATTTGCATGCCTTTTGTAGATGTCATAATCTCCAGTTATGCTTAGATTCTATCAGCTTGTACTATATTATAAGTGAAAGAATATCTTCTGATGAGCAGGTAGTTTTACAAACAGAGATTCCATAGTTTCTGGTATTTAAATATAGAAATATCCTTATGCTTGGAATAGAAACTTCATAAACAAAGCACTGTACAAATTATTTAGAGAAGTCAGATAATTGTCTGAAGGCGTTAAAATATAGTATCTTAGAATGCCCTCATCTAAATTATTGCAGCAGAATGCGTGCACACAACTGTAGTAGTGGTTTGTAGCTGTAGGTTATGACGATTTTCATTTTGCTTGTTATCTGTACATTTGTTTCAGTATTGCTATAATCTGTATGGAGGAAAATATTTGTATTAATAATCATGGGTATTTCCAGTTGTATGATCATGTGCTTAGTTGAGACTGGTGTAAGGAGGAGAGAGAACTCTCTCTGACGTAGACGCTTTGTGGCCACTGTTCGATCACAGCAGCTCTTTGAGCCTACAGATTTCTGAGATCAAATACATACAGGATTTATTGAATTAACTTTTTTTTTTTTTTTTTTTTTTTACTGGAAAGGGAGTATCTATAGTCCCTCTAAAGCCCCTCTTAAAGCCATAAACCATTCCAGGCTTGGGAATAAAGCTCCCATCTACCATGGCCAATTTTCAGCTTTTAGGTGTTTATTACATCCTTTTCCTTTTCATGGTAATTTTCCTCCTCCTTGCAGCAATAATGAAATACTTATTTCATTTAATTGCTCAGGCACGTGGCTAGTAGGAATTCTCAGTGGGAAGAATCTGAAACTTCCTGAGTGCTTCTGGTATATTTGTCATGCTATAAATATCTGCTGAATTATATTCTATATAATTTTTCAGTCATATCCCACAGCACTCTGCAGTATCTGTCATCTGCTTTGTATCTACGTCATGGTTATTGCTGGCTTCAAATCAGTAATATTTAGGTTAGTTTATTTGAGAAATTCAGCTGAAAAGCTCCAAAAGATTCCCCCTATAGCAAAGATTCATCTTCTGTGGATGAGTCATTATTATTTATGAAACTTTAATGAACTACACCAAGAGCATGCAAGTCACAGTGAGTTTACAAATGAACGTATTTATTATTTCTTATCCTTCTTCCATCCAAAATATTGCTGACTTCTAAGGGCAGCCTTTTCTTTCTTAATCTAAGTGAAGCAAAATAGGTTTTACAGAAGAGATCTCAAAATTACTTCCGCTGTGTGTTAATGTCAACAAAATTGCTTGAAAAAGCAATCGTTAAAAACACAATAGGCTTTAAACAACACAGATCAGGCATGGAGTGTAACCACTGGTTATCTGTGAGCAGTTAGAAACTGGAAATGGAAATGATCTCTTTAGGCAAAAATTTCTTGCTCCTTACATAAATTCTTCAGTTTCAGTATCCTTAACTGCATTTTTTTCTACTACTTGGCAGATTTTAACCTTAGCCATTTTGTGTGCCAGCCTTTCTGTTTCTTTGTGCAGCACTTCTTAGGGGGTGTTAGTGGGGAGCACTGTGAACAGCTGAGCAGTATTTGACTTTCACCCTTTTTCACCACCCTCTACAAACCTCTCAGCAGGAGAAGGTTTCTGATTTCCCTGCTGTATCTCTTTCCCTATCAGGTAAGTTGCCTTTAGAATAAAGGAGTAAGGGAAAATGTAAGTCTGCATATTTCTTAAATTTCAGTAGAAATTATTTTCACTGATCATATGTATAATTTCTGTTGATTTAATTGGTCCTACATTTATGTCTCTGTGATAAGTGTTTGTTTAAAAAACACAGAGAAAGTTGAAATATTCCATAAACTGGATGTGAAATGCTCTTTTATTTTTTAGATTAATTGATAGGTACTGTATTTTTTGCTGAAGAATAGGAGATTTAGGGAGTCTAGTATATTTGGTAATGTTAGAGAACCTCTAAGGGTAGAAAATCCTTACTTTTCTAGGACAAGCTCTTAGTTCACTTGGATCATAAGAGTTATCTTCATAAGATCTTCACATCTTCATAAGAGTTCACTTGGATCGAGCTCTTGCATGCTTAAGAAGATGGACTATGGTGCTCTGCAGCTGCTTCACTGTATTGCAGTGAAAATCTGCATGAGCAAACATGAGCAAACAGGTTTCAAGTATATCGTGAACAACTTTAAATTAACATATCTGTGTCATTTTTGGTGCACCTAAATATCTTTGGTAAGATGTTTGGAAAAGTGGTTAGAAGTTTACAGCCAGCAAAAGAAACTCAGAATATATCCGAAAATATATCAGAAATATATCAGAAAATCTGATATAAAGTAGGCATAGCTGAGTCAGGTCAAAACAGTAACAAACTGTGTTCAAGTACAGCAACGTTAGTCTTCAGGTAGGCTCCTACATAGCTTAAAGTTCTGAAGTAGTCCTTCCAAATCTGGAGGATCAGTTTTTAACATAGTGCTTAATGCATCTTGTTTATTCTGACTGAAATATTGAAGAACTGGTATTGCCTCAAGCGCAATAGAATTAGCACATGACTAATGGCAAGAGGGAAAAGGTAATTTCTCATCACTGTTGTGTTGCTCAGACCCAAGCATCAGTGAGAGCAGTTCCCCCAGCTTCAGAGAGTTGCCTGGTGATATACAAACTTGTAGAATGGCATGCAATGGGATCTTGTCTTTCCTGCAGCATCTCTGCTGGCTTTATCACAGGGAATTCCCTCACCCTGGAGGAATGTCAGCACCCAAATCTGAAACAGCCTGTGTGTTTTGTTGCTTTGCATTGCTGATCCACCTGGTGGTGCATTTAAATGGCGAATTATTTCATTTTCTGCATTAACTTAGTCTGCAATTATACAGTATCCCTGAGCTGGTGTCAGTGCAGCTCTGGAGCCAAGCATTCTGCTCTGTCACTGGTATGAGATGAAGAGAATTCTTCTGAAATATTCTGAGTGTTTTTCCTAGCTGAACATTTTACCATTTTTGCACATCTAAAATGATGTAGATATGTTAATTTAAAGGTGGTCATGAAGATATCATACCCTTTATTTTAGAAATGACAAAAGCAAGCCATCTGAATATAATGCTCTGCACTGTGTGGTTATACTTGGTGTCATGTGCTGAACTTATCAGCTCTTGCTTGGCTTCTGATAAAAACCAGATTAATTAGTGTAAGGGTGCTGTGTTGGAGGAGCTGCAAATTATTTGGGCTGTGGAAAGTACACAGTCTTTGTATGAGTATTGCGATTAGAAAAACAGTACTAGAATGATGAATAGGAAACTAGGATGTGAGATTTTCAGCAAGACCCCTTTAGCATTTCAGACCCTTATCCATGCATACAGGCATCCTATTCCTTCCTGTAAAGACAGCTGCCAATCTGATACAACCTTGGTGTTCCTGCATATCTCACTAAATACTTTGAAGGAGTGCCCTGTGAAGATGGAATGCTCCAAGTGTAAAAGAAAGCTCCAAAACAACTCAAAGTAACTGGGGACGTGCCTCAGGCTCCTAGGCCTTATATATAATGACAAATGTAGAGCAAGACTTGCAGATATCCTCGTCTTTCATGTTTTATGCTTAGGGCCATAGCAACTAAAATACCTTGCTGCACTGAGACTTGAGATAAGCTGAGGGAATATTTAATAAGCCAGTATGCAGAGATCACTAGGAGTAGGTAGGAGTTTGAAAGCTCTGGTTTATAAAAGTAACTAGGAAATTGTGCTGGTAGCTAAAAGATCAAACATTCAGCTTATCAAAGGTTATGTTTGAAGTTTTGGAAAACAAAATAAATAAATTTCTTGTTCTAAAATATGCCTCCTGTGGCATATTTTCTTTGGCCATTGCACCACCCATACTAACAGATGATTTTTCTGATCGTACTTTTTAGCAGTTCTGCATCATACAAGGTTATTCCACACTAAATGTTCTGCAAACAGTGTGTTAAATCGATTTCTAGTCCTTACTTGAGGTTGATTAAATGTAAATTTCAGGTTCTTGATCTAATAGTTGTTGGCTTCACTCCCTGGCTGTGGTTCCTTCTAGAGCATACTTTGTTTGAAAGCACCAGTCCTTTCTTAGTCCTCTATTAATACTGAGAAAAATATTTTTGTTGCTGGATTAGGTCAGCAATTCTATTGCATCATGAGTTTTATTCATTTGGTGTATGACACTGAACGACTTTGTACCTTAAACCAATTTTGCTGCTGTATTGTTCATCTAGAATATGGGCTTCAAGTAGTTTTATAGACAAGAATTATGGTAGAATTGATGAAAACAAATTATTCTTCCTCATTTTTTGGTAGTTTGAGTGAATGTATTTTTTCCATTTGGAGGAAGAATTAAAAATATAAAATTGTAGGTGGTTTCTTGTGAAAAATCACATTCATTTGAAAAATATTAGAAGATTTTCTTTGAAGCAGAACCAAAAAGAGTGAAAAACAGGGCTATTTCTACTCAGCAAAATGCCAAACGTTTCCCTGTTTATTTATAGGTCAAGTTTGAAGGAGACATAGAAGCCAGGGAGCGTTCATCTGGTTAGATCCCTAACTTTTCCAGCACTTAAGCTCTGCACTGTGAATAGTCTTATTGATTTCAGTGGGGTTATTTATAGTACATGAAGTTAAATCATGGGTGAGCTTTGCAGGATTGGGATCTGCAGAGACAACTGACAGATTTAAAGCACATTATTCCAAAATGCATTGAAGAGTTCTCTGTGTTGCACTAAGTGCGCTTTATTACACAAAAGTAATCTCCTAGTTATAACTAATCTCTTGGAGCTTGATTCTCTTCATCCTCATTTTGGTAAGTGCAAAGTCACTTCCTGAGTCAAGTAGTTTGTTTGGCTTTTTTATTCCTTCTTCCTTAATTATTATGTAAACTTTCGTGCAGGCTTTACAGAATAAGGTCCACTGTATAAATTGGATTAGTCCTCCCAAAACCTGTGGAGTTACAGCTGTTTACAGTGACTACAGATCTAGCCCATAAACTTAACTGGAAAGCTTTCTGCTGTACAGCAGTTTAATTAGACTGAAAGACTTATTTTCAAGGGTTGTTACTACCCGAAAATGAATGCTCACCAGAGTGTCATTAGCAAAATAGCAAAGTCACTGCCTGAGGATGCTAAAAATCCAAGAGTTCTGAGCTGTTTGCTCAACTGGACTGCTAATATATTGTTTGTATCCTGTGTTACTGGTGTAGTAAAACTGGTCTATTAACTATAACGTATGCATATTTTCCTAACCAAATGGAGCTCGTGCCTGGCAGCAGATGACTGTCCACCAAGCAAGACAAATATTCATGACTTTTGATAAAGAGCTTTTCAAGGGGTACTGAAGTCTTTCAGAAAGCACATAAATGGCAAAATGACTTACGTTTGTAGATAAAAATAAACATCACCAGTACTGAATGAGCTAGAGGAAGATTTGTGTATGTAACATCATATGGTTTGTCAGCTGCATGTTAAGGAGCAGGTCCCTTGCCTCACAGAGACACAGGCCACCTGACTTCAGAAGTGCCTTGGCTAGTCCGTTATCCTAAGGTGTGCGGGTGATTGTTGGAGGAAGGAACCATCACACAGACAGTAATCGAGCATACACAAAATCCCAGCTCCATTGTCGCCATGGGCTGTGCTGCTCAGCACCTAATGCGTGAAGGCATAAAATATAGCTCTAAGTGGTGATAGCTGGTAACAGCTGCAAGATTGCTGGTGATACTCAGCACCCATAGCAAACACCATGAGTAGTGAGAGGCATCCTGCCTCATATAGGTGGAATGTCTGCATTTGTGAAAGCAGCAAGGGAAGCAGCTTCACTCCCTGCCCCATAGCTGTGGGGCCTGCAGCATCCCCTTTGCCCACTCTTGCAAACCAGAGTCATGGACCAGGCTGTGAGAGGTGCTGCTTGCTCTGCACAGTAGAAAAGCCGGCAGTGAGGGCATTTCTGACCTGCCCCATCTGCCTGCTGATGTAAAGGGCCCTGGGGGTAGTCCCTGAACTTTGAAAGCCCCCCTGGGTCTTTTACAGGCTTAGCAAGATAGGTGGCAACAAGGTCTCCGTAATGCTGTAGACTTGCCTGGTAAAAATACATCCTTCCCGGCAAGAAATCAGATATTGCTAAAATCCTAGTAAGGTTTGATTATTGGTTGGTAAAGATAAGAAAGAGTTTTCTCACAATGGGTGATGTCAGTCCCTGCTATGAGCCGCAGTTCTCCCAGCCATGCAGAGCATGAGGCCCTCATGGCTCGGGGCAGCCAAGTGGCCTGAGCCCACCTGCCTCCCACCTCTGCCCACGCAGAGCTCCCCACGTCCCCACACAGCATTTCCTCAAACAGCGTGTTGGTGCTTAGTGGCAGAACAGCAGCTGGTAGAATACTACAGCAGCAAGGCTTTCCATGCAGATATGACTACTGTTGCAAAACATCTCATTTTACATGCACAAAATGTTTTTGCCTGTACTTAAAATTTGACAATTGTGCATATGAATGTGAACACTGGTTTTTAAAAGTAATTTTCACTAATGTGGTCATCATTTCAAAATTCCATCTTGATGTATCATCAGGGTGATACATCCAATGCCATCAGCCAGCACATCATGTTTCAAAGCAAATTATGAAATGATGTGAGTGCGAATGCTAAGCCATGCTTTATTAAAAGCCAGCTTTTATCTGAGAGAGGTTTTTCTCTCTTAACAGCAGAGAATATTTACGCTGAATAAAAATAATGGTGCCTCTGAACATTATCTGGCCAAATTAATACTGTCAGTTTCTAGGAAGCTGTATGAGGAATTTTTTGTTTCATGTTTCTCTTTGCTAAGCTCTAATACTATTTTGTTCCACTTTATGTGTTCATGCTTCTGCAATGCTTATAATTTGACCACTGAGGGCTAATCTGGTGCATAATGTATAAAGAGAAAATATTTCCATGTTATCCATTTTTATCCTAGTTTGAATTCTAAAATAGCGCTTGAGCTGCCTAAATGATGGCTTATTGGTATTTCTTTATTTGTCACATACAAGTTGGAACTTTCTATTTGTTACCCTAATCTCCTAATGCAACTGTTTGTAGTATTTTAATCACAGATTACTTCTTCCAAGAGCCATAAAGAAGCAAATATGTAATAGATGCATGTTGTTTTTAAATACAGGGAAGGTATGGCACTGAGATGAATGATAGGACCAGAATTATTTTATGCAACAAAATGATCCAAGGGCATTTTCTGGTAAAGTATCAGTAGATAGAAATTTGTGCTGAGTAAAAAACAGTCTGCACATTTGTGAAGTCTACTGAGAACCGATTTAAAATGTGAATTAATCTACTACTGGCAATCATAAAAACTAAAACTAGAGAGGGAAAGAAAGAGGCTGTATCAGCATGTCAGGGCAGTAAGAGGATGAAATTTTTTCATTGTTGGATTATAAAAGTAAAGCCTGGTAGTCAGCTGACTGAATGGAAAGATATTATCATTACAGGTAACGATAGTACAAACTCCTATCACCCATTTTCCACATCTTTCTAGCTGGGAGTATAAGTACCCAAAAGTTTTTTTTTTAAGAAAAGAGAAATAGAAGATGTTTCTCAAAACAAAGCTACTCTATTTTCTCTCATCCAGTGGATACGTAAATGGTTATTAATGAGAAAAAAAAAAAAAAAAAGAAACGCTTGTAAGCATGACTGTCTGCAAGTCCTGGGGAATATTATGCTACGTATTATTGTATTTATTTAGGGGAATTGGAATACTTTCGAAAGTAGAGACCTATGACATAATCAACACCACTAATTAAATCTTTCTGTCAGGAAGCATCTCAAAACTAATTTAGAAGGACCTCTAGGACTTGCTAGCACTGTGCCTACCTGCGCAGATGTACCAGGATGTGCACTCACTGGTGGCAATCTGATCTTGCACTTGTTTAGCAAGAACTGCAGTGTGCAACACCAGTCAGCACCGCCATTTTCTCTCTACCTGACTTGACCTGTACAAGTTAAAAACAGATATACTGGTATCAAATTAAAAAAAAAAAAAACCATCCCATTTTATGACTTTCTGACACCAATGAGAACATGAGGGGAAGAGGGAAATATCATAACTTTTAATGAGTACCTAGGTATTTGTATGCTGCAGTGAAATAGCCACCCTTGCTTCGGCAATTTCTGTTTGCATTACTTTCTTCTGATAGCACGGAAAGTCTTTATTTTTATGAGAAAGTAAAGTAAGTGAGCTAATTTGAGCTGAGGTCAATTTCCTTATTCCCAAAAGTTGTAGGTCCCCTGCAATGCCCGTGCAAGTGTCTGCATGTGTGCATGGAGCTCAGCAGCCTCCCACATCCTTGCTCCGGTATCTGGTAAGGAGTTGAACTCTGTCACAGAATTATAGGATATCCCAAGTTGGAAAGGACACACAAAGTTCCTCAAATCCAACTCCTGGCTCCACACAAGACCACCCAAAATTGAAACTATATTTCTGACAGTGTCATTCAAATACTACTTGAACTCTGTCCAGCTTGGTGCTGTGGCTATTGCCCTGTGGCACAGTGATCCTTTCCACAGACGCCCACACCCTGCTATTCGTTTTCAAGGTCACAAGGATTTGATGGCCTAAAAGCAATGAGTTTGCAGTTTCCTGTTCTGAACCAGTCTGCTGACTGCTTTTTTTAAAAAAAAAAACAAAACAAAACACAAAACTATACCCCATGGAATATCTTGCAGCTTGATACGACCATTTCATTAAATCATTTTTTACTGCTTGTTTTAGCTTCCCATTTATTTATTTTACAGAGAGAGCAAAATGTACGTAATACATTTTTCTAAGGGGAAATATTAGTTATAAGATGGGAAGAAGGATTTTGGACTTGTGTAAGACTGAAAAAAATCACTTGGTTACTCTTGATCCTCTAGTGAGGAACTGCAGGAAGAAAGAGAAGTCGTGATTTTCTGTGCGCTGGGTGTTTATGTGCTTAACAGTATTCGGCTTCATAAGCTGCAATAGAAACTTCTTTTGGTAGGTCTTTCATCTCTATAAACAGCTTACTGCAGCCATCATGGTTAATTTGATTAGTGGCACTCAGACGTAAACCCAGTGAAATAGCAGCTTAAAAGCACTTTTGCAACTAGCAACTATATTGGGAATTCTAATCTTTGTCAGAGATGCACAGGAGGACATCTACATCTCACATTTCTGAATGTTTCTAAACTATTTTGAACACTTATGTGCTGCAGGAATGACATACAAAGGGTGAGAAAGATTATCACCTGACAGAGCTTTCTTGAATTAGGTCACTAGAAGCTGTTTGATTTAACAGTTGTTCTTTTTTTTTATGTGCTAAAATTCAAGCTTTCAGTCTACCCTCTTGCATAACACAGGGAGGTATTTCTTGATGTGTGAACGCAGCATGCATGACTGTGGTGTGGGAGAAGGAAAGGCAGTGCCTTTCTCAAATGCCCTCTAAAGGAAGGAGACGATACTTATTTCTTATATCATTTGGCTTCTGCATAAGTTATAATTAGCAGCATGGCACAGTGCTGTAAATTGTCTTCTCAAACTACCAATACCCATTATTGATAGCATGCGTTTGTTCCTTAAGTTGGATAACGTAGCAGATTTGCCTGCAGAATTGATGAAATGCCCTGATTTTTTGGGTCCTATAGATTTGTAAATTGAAAATATGACACGCAAACTCTTGTAGTGGAAGAGAAAAGGATAGAAGAGGCAGGTTTTTACAGCTTATTAGGGGAGGCTTTTGGTGCACAAGGATATTGGCATCAATTTTATGTTTGACATGTAGGTGGCAAAGGCAAATGCTGGTACACGGGAAAGGATATATTTCCTTTCTCTTCTCTGTTATGGAGGCATAGATATAAAAATAAACTTAAAAGCTGTACCTCATTGTATCTTGCTACAGGAAAACTGAATGGAATTAGCTTTTACCATAACATCTCGATTTTCATCAAATAATAGTGTAGTTCTAATAATCACTGATTTTTTTGTGTCTGCTAAAATGATCAGTAGTGAAACAGTTAAAGTGAAGGTATTTAAGCACTGCCACTTGATTTTACAGTTAAGACCTGCTGAGATATATTCAAGCTGCTAGCATGAGTTGCTTTCAAAAATGATAATATACATATATTTAAATCAAAGTTTAACTTCATTGACTTGACAAATATTAGGAAAGAGAAAATTAACAGCAGTTGATATGATGGAACAATCACGTCATCCCTATGAAATGTGAATTACACATGCTGCACAGGATACCTCTTGATCCAGATGGATTTTAATACGCCATGATATGTCTTCCAGGAGCCATGTCTATCTCAGAATGGTTACGTGCTATGGCATATCCGATCCGTAATCTTGATCTGAAATTTCTCTGTGGTTTTTATATAGTTTGTTCTTTCCATGAGTACCTAGAATTGACTTTCTATGTTATGCGCTTAATTACTTACTAGTATTTCTATCAGCCTCATGCCACAACAGGCATACTACTTGATTTTTCTATTTGATGTTAACTAAACCAGTTAATACATTGAAAAGTTTTGACAGCGTGTGTGGTAGACTCTATGGTTGTACTTGCTTTCTTAAGCACATGCTGCTAGCGAAAGAAGGAATCTTGTCCTTGACAGCTGGCTTTTCCCTACCAAAAAAATCATAACTTGGATCAATCTGTTTTGCCTGAATATATTCAGAATACTTTATTTAAATATATTCTTAGTACATATGAAAGATGTTTTGGCTGTTTGTCTATTTATTTTAGATAAACAGGAGCTTAGAAAATTCCATCTGATTCACATGCAACGTGCTAGCAGCAGATGATAATACAAAACGAGAGCTTCTTTAAGCAAAGTATTCAAACTGTCTGGTCAACTGCATTCTGCTATCTGACTAACAACAGCTTTAGCCATCTCACCATTCTCTGGGAAAGCAGGAGAGCCTGGATGGATGAAAAATTGAGATCAGGTAAACAACGGTGGCATGTGGCTACCAGAACTGGCCATGTCTTTTGAGGAATGCCCCACTCTATTGAAATACACGTGGATTTACACTGGTTTATTATATTGTGGTGAAACAAATCATTCAGTCCTAGAATCAGTTTATGATTAAACAAAGACTGTTGCATTATATTTGCCAATAATGGCGACTTTATACGTTTGGATTTTGCTACACAGCTCATTTTCAGGGGTCTGAGCAAAAGACAGTGAAGTAATGTAAGAATGGATGGCTTAAAATCCTGCTGAATAGGATACAGAGTTTCTTAACTCCAAATAGTATTTGTGGACTTAATAGGGTCCAAATGTTGTGACAAACAGTTATGCAGATACCAGGGCAAAGGGCAAAGGCTTTTTAAAGGAGCAACATACTCCAGTCCCACTGATGTTGATGGCGCATCAGAAGTCTCAGTTTCTTATAAATGATTTGGTGTTGCACTGAAAAATCTAATTTATACTGCCTGGTTTTCAACTCACAGACTTGTGGAGTTGTACAGCTTGTACAACTTGTAGATCTCTCTCATAAGACAATTTATATTTTAGTCAGTGCTAACACTGCCAAAATCCCCTTAGTACCAAGAGGATTCTCGATCTGTTTGGAAATCCCACAGCTTGCTCTTCTTGTTGCTCATCAGCTGCTCGTTAGAGAAGTGGGCATGGTATGGATGGGGCAGACTGACTTCTCACTCTCAGACTCAGTGCCAGCATCAGAGGAAAGGTTAAATTTCAGAAGTTTGTATGGCCTGGCTTGCCTTTCTGCTCATACCAGGGATTCCTGGGGCCCTTGTTGATGGACAAAGTACAGTGTTGCTGCCAACATCCATACTTAGTAGAAAGAGAGAAGTTTTCTCTCCAAGACTCTCAGTCTTAGTCCTCTGTGGGTACTGACCACAGAAAATTTAAGATGAAAAGGAAACAAAATGTTTACCATGAACCGCAATGCTTTGGTGAATACCACTGCTGCCGAAGAGAGATGTCATCAGGCACCAGACTTTTAAGACTTCAAAAGCTCTTTCATTAGAACACTGAAAAACTGCTGTATTGAAATATACCTGGCTCTCCTTACATAATCTATCCATCTATCATAATTATGTATTGTAAAATTCAGGTTCAGCAGGTTCAGCATACTGCAAGTATATTCCTGCTTGCAAGTAAATTGTGTGTTTAAAAAGTTACAAGTACAGAGAAAGAAGAACATAAAAATCCTCTTGGGAGAGTTTGGAGGATTTCATGGTTATGAAACTGATCCCTGTCTTAAGCTGAATAGAGAGTTCATTTTCAGAGAAAAAAAAAAATGGTGCTTTAAGTTCTAAGGTGGCACAAGCCAGCAAATTCAGGCAGCAAGCCCATGTAAGAAAGCAATTTTTTGTAATCACAGAAAACCTGAAGCTAATCCAGTGAGTACGAAGTAAAACACCTTTTTCCCTTTGCATTTGTATAACGTAGAAAAGCATTCTACTGAGCAGACAAAAAATCTGACACCAATCTCTTGATCTCTGCCCCACAAACCAAGAATGTATCCATTAATTACTTCACCAAATACCTTTCTGCACTGTTTAATGGAATCTATTGCAGTGTCAAAAAGCACTTGCTTCTGTATTTTACTTCTTTACAACTGAGCAGAATACCTTTCAAAAATTCTCCTTATGCACATATATATGTACTTTCTTATGTGTACATATATGCGTGCATATAACAACTGCTCCCTATGTTGCTCTCACAGTGTGTTGACCTGCTTCCCATTTATGAATTATGCAGATTCTGCATTTGATAGGGCTAAAATATGAGACTTTCTGTCACCCTGAAGAGCAGTTTTTATGAAAGGCGCTCTTTCTCAAATTGCAGGCAGACTTTGGAAACTGCAGAAACTTTGAAGAGCTGGGAAATACCCATTTCTTCAGCGGAAATTTTTGCTTTATCTTTCTGCTATCTTGTTTTAATTCTTTCTGCATCTTAAAGAATGTCGCTCTGTCTTGTTTGGGTTCTGTAGTTCCTAAATTATTGCTTCTATCTGTAGCTACAGTTGTGCATTGCTATGGTGTCTGATTTGCAGGAGAAAAACAATGGTTTTATTTTTATTTATTTATTTTTTAAAAGCAATTTCCATAATCTTACTGATCCAGTCTGGGAATATGTAAATATGAGGCTAATAAGTTTAATGAATCTGTAAGATATCTGTATGAGGAGAAACTGAAGTAGCATGTAGCTATGGAAATGCTTGTTATCACATGCTGGCCTGCAACACTTTTTAAGGAAAAATGAAAGAATTTGGTTTTGAACCTCTGGCTGGCTGCTGCAGAACCCTCCTTAGAGGGCAGCCCTGGGCTGCTGCACCCTTCCTGCCTCAGCAGCATGCTGCAGTAGTTATAAAAACCTGCAAGAGCAGTGGTAAACCAGCTTTGTCTTCTGCGCATGCAGCCCTGAACATCAGATGCCTGCAGAGGCCAGCACATAACACCCGGAGGCACATAGGCTGATTTTGATGATAATCTGAGGAGTGCCCTATTTAATTTACCTATTCAGTAGCAGTAGTTAGGGAGTCAAACTCAGGTGAAAGTGTAATTCACTGGTGCTTTTTTTTTCTGTTTTTAGTGAAAGCTGAAACGATATCCACCTGCTGCAGAGCATACTTGAGTATTTTCAGTTATTATTTTTGCTCCATTTAAGGGACTAATACCATGCTTGAGGGAAAGTATTAATCGTGCATCAAGTAATACTGGAATTTGGTTAGTAGCAGGTTAGTTCTTGTTCATAGTAGGCGATCTTTGTAACAGAGTGGCTTGGGAGGAGAATTCACAGTTAACAGAGCACTCTCCTGTTGTTGCAATTGTCCTTTTTATCTTTCTTTCTCCTGAGTCAATCTGTGTTACAGTCATGCAGGAGTACAGCGTGACTAACACACTTCTAGGAGACTTCTTTCTCCTTTCTGGAGCTCAGCATGTGGAGCAGTGGCTGGCATTGTGGTGAGGGCCCTCCCCTGTGCTCTGGGTGCCAGATCCCATCAGTGCCCTCCTGTGCCCTGTGGGAATCAGCATGACACAGCTGATGTGAAGGGCGCCATGTGGAGCTCAGTGCTCTGCGCATCCTGCTTCTCTCTTCTTTTCTGCTAAAGCAGAACCTAACTCAAATGTTATTTCGTTTGTATAGCAGTCCTGGCACCTCTAGCAAATGTGTAGCAATAGGAACATTGGAAGCAATGCTTTTATGCACAAGATGGAAGTCAGTGGGTAACTTCCCTCAGCTGCAGCAGGCCAAAAGAGCTGCTGTCACCAACTCATTTCCTTTGCAATGACCCTGCTCTTTGCCAAGCTGTGCCTGTTTTTACACCCAGCTTTCAAAGTAATTTTTATTGTTTTTGTGTACTTTGTGTAGCAGCGAGCAGAGAAGTTTTTGTTTACGTGGCGTAAGTCTTAGAAGCCACTGTGGTGTTTATAATCCATGATGCTCATTTCACATCTCATCTGTTATATGAGTGAAATGTGAAAATAATTATATTTTTCTAGCATATAAAATGGCTTACAGCCAACAGGAATTGCTGAGGTTATTTTCAGTCTTCTGTGTCAGTGTCATTTAACACCAAACACTGGAAACACTTTCTTCTTCTCATGGCTTTACAAGTGCCAAAGCTACAAAACTACTACAGCTCACAAAGCCACAATATTCTCAACAGCAGTTTTGGTTTTTTGGGTTTTTTTTTCTTTTTGCCTGTTTTTTAAATTATTGTTTTTATTTTAATATGGTATCCATGGGCAGAATCAGTATTTTTGGATTGCTGGCCTTGCAAATAATCACAATTGGTCAAATTTTGTTATCCAAGCACATTGAGTAAAGTTCTGGCCGCAGTACCTTCCATTCACTATGTACAGCCGTGCTGGGGTTGATACCTGATCTCCAGTGAGTAAAGATATTTGACTGGAAGCTGATTGTTTTTCTTTTATTTTGCACTAGAAAAGGCAAAATTTTGGAAGGAAGGAAAAAGGCAGGACTGTACTGTCCCCTATAGAGTATAGTGTCAAATTGCAGCCAACACGGTGTTTAAAGATTCAGAAGGTAAGTGAATTCATACTACAAAAACTCTTAAGAAAGTCACTGCCGTGTCAAAGCAGAGTCTAGGAACGGCAAAGTTAGGAAGTATGTAATTTCCTAAGGAGTATTCATGACTTTCTTTAAATGAGACAAAGATTTAGGATTTATTTATTTGGGATCTTCTTGAGAGCAGAATGTGTTTTAATTCTGACATTTTCCGTTGTGAGCATCTATATAACCCTCTCAATTACAACTCTAGAAATGATTGGTTCTTTAGGGCAATGCTTTGATGAAATTTGCACTGTAGTTGAAAAGTCTGTAGGATAGTTTTCTGTTGGACATTATAGACTTTAGGTTACATATCTGGTGCAAATGTCATAATGAATATTAGGACAACCAATTTGGTTGCATACCTAAATACATTTAAACCAGAGAGCTCTAGGCTTGCCTTTATGTCTTTGGATATCTATTATACATCAAAGGGACATGATAGTTGTGATATGAACCAAGAGTATTCCCAATTTCAGGGGAAAAAAATGATGTGTACTCAGCAGAACTACAGTGCAACTCATTAGAAATTAATTAAGGAACTCACTGTGAAATCACTATAAAGACAAAGCACCCAAATTCTTTGGCCCAAGCTCACTGCTAGCCTAGAAGAGTACCTTATTGAAAGCTGAAATTATCTCAAGGTTTAAACGTTAGAAGACAGTGAGTTTTACGTGAGCAGGGATTACAGAATAAGACACCATACTTGAGCCAGAGGTATTTCTTCTCTGATTCTGGGAGGGAATTGTCAGTATTCATTCCTTTTAAAGTTGAAGAAAAGATGAAGTCAGATTTTTCTCTTACAATATTAGTATGATAAAATAGGATGCAAAAGTCATTAAGGGCTTGGGTTAATCAAGATTTCTGTCATTTATAGACAAGTTAGTCCATTACCATAAATTCAGCATAACAGGAGAGAGATCTCTTCGGATTTAAGTGAACTATGCTCAATGACTTTCTGGGAACATCATGCAATGATTCAAGGTCCAAGTTCAGTCCACTGTAACTATGCATCCATATAAATAAGTGAATCATGGTCAAATTGTATTGCTCCCTTTCACTCCTGCATATGTCAGATTTGTCCTTCCAAAGTGTAGATTTTCAGATGGGAAATTATCTATCAGTATCTATATACAGTTAATCTAAGTCTCACGGATTTTTTGGTCATGTTTGAGGGTGACTTATCAAATAGAAGACTAACCTGAAGCACATACTAGGGAAAAAAAAACAGAAAGGCAAGGAACTTATGTCAGATTCACAGATGGTTTCAGACACTCCAACATGTATCAGTGCAGCTAACTGAAACTTAAGGGTTATGCTAGACTTAGTTTCTTCAGTTGTATATGGTAATAGTTCAATGTGGTAGTATGTTTATATGGAGTTAGTCATTGTTACAGGAGATAGGGATTGAGTGGAGCGGTTACATATGAAGACAGAGCCTGTCTTCTTCAGTCAGATGTGAAACCTCATCCCCTTGACATGCAGAGACATATACTTCTTTCTAGCTTATGTGTTCGTCCTAAGGTCGAAAGAAACATGTTGTTGCTTTTTCTTCCTACCTCTCTCTGAAGATTTGGAGTGACTTTACAGAAGGTGTTCAAACAAGACCTGGTTCTCTGATTTACCAATGAAAACTAAGGTGTCATCATAGCTTATTACTTGTTCCATGCAAGATTTCTTTAGGATTTCTAGACATCTAGCAGTTGGATAGGAACACCAAGTGTATCCGCAGTCCTAAACAAATGTCTAATGCGTTTTTGGGGAACACATCTGACTTTTACTCGTGTATTTAGCACTTCAGCATTTGAGTTGAATTAGTTTCAGTAACCTCTTACACTACTAATCTTACTGCACCTCCATTGCAGGACATGCATGATGACATAGGAGAAAGTTTCATGCAGTCCAGGTCACATGATGGGACTGTAGCTCTCATTCCTAAGAGTCCAAACAGATAACTTCTTCTTCATATCATTAAAAAACTTTAGGTACATATTTGTTTTTGCCATTTCAGAGGTCTATCCTAAGTGATGGGATATTATTATACCCCTATGGAAAACATAAAACTTGTGGTATGTTAGTCATCTATCTACAATTCTACATAGAATGCAAAGCCCTTATTAAAAAGTATTATTTTGTTTCTTTTGAAACCAGTTTAATTATTTTTCTGGAGTGCAAGGAATCAGTGCATAAGCCACTTTCTGTAGCTGTCTTACACAGAATAATGCAGACAATTTTACATCTTAATTATTGACTTTAATTAACTGATATCCAGAGACCTGATAGTAGGGAAAAATGACTCAATAGGTTATGGAACTTAGGTACCACAATGCATAAGTTGTGATTCTGGTTAGGTCACTGAAAATCCTTTGGAAGTCAATGATGTTAAAGATTGTTGCATGGGTGTGACTGGTGGCAGAATATGGCCTATTAACTCTGCATTAAAGAAACGAATAATCTGAATACCTTTAATTACTGTGGCTGCTGAAATCTGCTCCTGTGGTGTATATAAATTATTTTTTCTTGTTTTAACTCTCTCAACAGCAAAAATAAAGTAGGAAAGCCAATTTTCTTCCTGAGTAAAGCAATATCTTTAGTTCTCATTTCCAGAGAGACTGATGTTTCAGGCCCAAGCAAATACATGAATACATTTTTACTTAGGGATATTGCCAAAGCCTTAACCCTAAAATTATGGTGCTGTCAGGGAGCAACTAACCCCCTCTACAGCTATAATAATGCTTTTTCTTTCTTGTTTTTGGTAGTACTCCAACCCTCAGAGATGCTGTAGATTCCAAAGTAAAGCATAAAGAGTATCTATAAATAGAAAATAAACCATGATATAGCTGCAATGAAAGGGTTTCTTTCTCTCAATTTTAATGCAGGCTAAAATCTGTGAGTTGTCTAGCCTTCTCAAAATAAGCCTTGCAGGATTACTGTCCTGAAGTATTCAGGAAAACAATTTTGCAATCCACAAGGTCTCTTCTGAGTGCTGGAGATTTTTATTTTTAATTTTGAGTATCATCACATATTCCTATTTCTCTGCTTCATGGGATGTATTTCTCTTTTAGAGTGGAAATGGAAGTACATGAAATAGAAATACAACTATGAAATAAATTGATCTTAAAGTTTTATAATTCATTATTTTGACATCATAGCACACAGTAATTCAGAGAAATCCTGGGAAGAGGGTATCTCAAGCATTTTCTGTGATAGGTTTACTACTTTACTACATTTTCAACTTCTAAAACAGTTTCTTAGAGGAAGAAGAAAAATAGGTTACAAAGTAAATTTACCCCTTCTATATGAAAGTACAAGTGTTATTAATTGTGTTTCACAGCTATCCATATCATTTTCTGACTTATTTCTTAAGTCTTTAAATTTTCCATAAGTATGAATTTAAAATGCTTAGCACTTCTCCCCTAATCATCAGGATAATTTAGTGAATCGTTTAATCGGTACTGTTCAGAGTGACTGACATCTGTACCTAAAATTAGGTACAGATTCAAACCACAAAGCATCCAGTAGCATTCAACTTCAGGAATTCTGTATTCGTTTTGAATTAGAAATAACTATTGTTAATGGTTGTCTTTGCAAGGCTGTGTGTTTTACAGAACTGTACACGTACCTGGCTGGCTATAAGCAAAACACAGTTTAAGCCTGGTCTAATTTATCTAGGCAGTTGTACTTTTTGCTCAAAGAATCTTTTCTTGCCTCCTTGTTGGGAGTTAGCAGCTATTGCAGAAATAGGACATTTGAATTTTGCAGTCGCATTTGCCTTTGATGAATGTTTCTGCTGCCATCTTCCTCATGTGCTGTTTGTCCTTGGTTTTGGGATAGGCAGAAGCATGGGAAAAGGTCTACCTAGCCCTGCCAGGAGTAGAAGGAACAAAACTTTGTGCAGTCCTCTGTAGTGCCAGCCCTAATAACACAGTTTGTTCCTGCACAGACTGATTCCTTAGAAAAATTAGGCAGTTTGAGGCCTTTTGCACTGGAGATAGAAAAAAAATCCTTTATCTCGGGGGAGTCCTGTCACACTTTGTGCTTGAACATGGATTACGATATGGCAGTGCTGGAGAGCTCTTGTTTATCTGGCAAAATGAGCAGAATTTTACTCTGCACTGTGCAGTGTTTTATCACTGCTAATACTCACAAAGTGTTCCCTGTGGATCTAAATATTTATTCAACAGGATTCGGTGTGCCACTGCTCTGGATGTCGGGTTTCTTGTGGTTTCTGTTTTAGAATCTTAGAATCATTTTGTGTCAGCTTGGTCAAATGCACAGATTTTCTCTCACTTTCTAGTACTTGGCGTATCTGGAACCTCTGAGTCATTCTTTATATGACTTATTTCATACTGATTTTTTTTTTTCTCTCAAATATCTGCCCAGACTTTGTCATTTAGAGTCTTTTCTACTCACGGTAAGAAAAGAGAAGATAATGTTTTTATTACAAATGACTAACAGAACGGTATTGGAAGGGGATGAGGTGTAGGGCTGGGACAGAATGCTCTTGTCATCTCAGATCCTGGTGCCTGGAATAGAAGAGCCATGGTGTTATGTATTATAACCTCAGAGGAGCCACTCTTCTCAGAATTGTACATAGCATAAATGTTTCTAATATGGCAAAAGTGATGCTGCAACTTAAAATAATTCATTAAATAGGCATTAAGCTTCAGGTCCTATCAGTTCTCATGCTAGCTAGTACATTTGATTAGCTAACTGTAATGTTAATATTATATTTCTGAGTATTTTTTTTAGACTCTTAGAACTATAACTTTAGGTTTTGGTGCATTAAGTAATGGAAAACCTGCACTTTTATTAAAGTAGTTTGTAAAGTAGGAGGAAATCTTATCAGAAGAATATAAAAATCACTACTGAAAAGAGAATGAAAAGGTGAATCTATTTTGATCTTATTATGAATGGTCAAGATTCTGCTTAATTGAAATATAAGATGGATCAATTGTGTTAGAGCTATTATATCTGTGTTTTTTAGTTTACTGTAATGAGACATTAATAAAATATTCCGTGACAAATCCAATGTATTTCACATTGTCTTTGTTACAAAATAAATAATCTCTTATGCTGTAGTTTTAAATTCTTGATCACATTCTTCGTTTAGACTCCAGTAAATGATATTAAATGCAACTGTCTCTTTAAAAGAGGGTTATTTTTTCTGAATAGTTCAGGGATGTGATGAAATGCTTCCATCATTGTCAACCAAGTGATCATATAGAAGCTTTTTCACAATAGTGAGAGTGCTTTAACTGTGATGTTCCTGTCTACCTGCTTATGATATGCCCTAAACTCTAAGGCAGAGATCTTTTCTTAACACTCAATTGAGTATTTTTCCTCATGTTATTTATCCTTATTAAGTCTTAAAGCTAACACATTTAAAGAAAATCACCAGTTTTGAGAGTAATTCTGAAAGATTCTTAGAAGTAATCTAAGACAGACTATTTTTCTACTGACCTAACAAGATAGGTAGAAAAGCAATAAAATGTATTGCCAATTTCATCTCTAACTTCTCAGCCTAAGACTTTAAAAAGCTGTGTTGATTTAGTTGCTCAAACTCCACAGCTTTGTAGATTAGTCAGAGGATTTAATGGAAAAAAAGGAAAATAGAAATAGAAATGCACATATATATGCAGTTTGGCTTTATTCCTCTCTCTCAGGCTGCTCTAAGTAAGTGTCCCATCAGGGATTTCATAGAGCATCTAATATTCAGAAAGCATTAACCAGAAACTCTTTGAAAATGGAGTTTAAAAAAAAAAAAAAAGTCTTAAATTCAGGCTTCCAAAAACATTTGAATGTTTGTGATGATTGTGTTTGGTCCTGTGCAGCTGCAAAGACAGTCCATGTCCTGGAGAACTTGCACAGCAGATTGTCTCAAACAGTGTTATGTGATGGCATGCTGCTGCCAACACTGATGATAGCTTCTGTCTACAAGCGATCTCACTGAATTTAGTGAAGTAAGATGTTATTCTAAATGAGCCACGAACAGGACATACAGTCCTGTAAAACTGAGATATTTTTTCTGTAAGTATCTTATTTATGCTGATAATTCTTGAAGAATGTCAGTGTCTTGGAAAAAAATAAAAATAAAAAAAATCTACAGATGCCTTTTACTTCAGATAGTTGAATTTTCCAGCACTGACTCACAAAGATGATGTCTTTGTAGTGCCATATACAAAAATGGTATTTCTTGCCTCACTGTGACATTTTATTGTATATAAACCCAAAAGGAAAATATCTCCAAAGACATTTTATCTGCACATGGAAAATACATCTGCATGCAAGGAAGGCTAATGGGAGACCCATGTTCTGTGAGTCCGGAGCCCACTCCACCCTCTGCAGGCTCCAAGCACAGAGCATCACACCAGGCTTTCCTTTTACAAATCAGCTGGGCAATTTGCTCCCAACCAGGCCACGCAGGAACTGCCTTCTGGATTTGCTGGCTTCAACTTCCTTCTGAGGTGCCTGTGAGCAGCCACCCCAGAAGTTTCATGAGCTGCATCGAGGTACTCAGTGACATAATCCATACTGGCAGATTTCTCATTCTCGTGCTGTCTAGGTCAAGCTGCTCACTAAGCTTAGGGCAAGGCAGGAATTTCTGTCAGCTAAGTTTGAGTATTTGCACCTGCTTCTGATCTTTGCTCCTCTTGATATTGTATTTTGTCTAAAAGCTGTCTGTGGGGAAATATATGGAATAATAATTCAATTTTTGGAAAATCTTAATGATGAAACCTAAAGGAAAGCACATATGATATAGGTTTCTGATCTGAAGATCTACAAAATCCTTTATATGGAGATGTGAAGTAGAAGGCAGTGTATAAACATCCTATAATACAGTTAACCAATCTGAGTCCAAGAAAGCTTTATGGAAGAGGAGGAGAGGATGAAGTCATATGTGAGAGCAGATCTGTGAAGCCAAACTGTGGTGGAGGCCATTTGGGGTTAGGAGGAAGTAGGGGAGTGAGACTTTGAATATAGAAGTTCAATGGAATAAGGGGAAGACTGGTAGAAGTTGAAAATAGTTGGCATTGAGGCTGCCAGGTGAAAGATATGCAGAAAAATGGATCATTGGGAAAAATAAGTAATACAGAACAGTAGAAAGGAAAGACAGTGAAGCTGAAAACTAAATCTGAAAGAACAAGGATGACTGAGGAATGAAAGGTCAGCTGCTAAAAAACCACAAGAAGCTGAAAAAGCTGGTGTGTGATGTACCAAAGGCAAGACAACTAAGAGATCCTTAAAACAAACTCTCAGAGCAGATGACCCGGCAGTGCAGGTGCTAAATTGAGTAAGAAGCTGAGGGGCTTGGTGATAACCCAGCTTTGTGTGATGAGATCAGTGGTGCAGGTGGTGCTGCTGCACCTTCAGGAAGGAGGTTGATGGGATTTGCTGTTCTCCTTGATGCCTGTTTTGTGGAATCCCTTACTTTTCAACTTACAAAGATAACTGAAGATGAGATTGTGACCTTGAAAATGGAACAGTAGATCAGCTGCTTGGTGCGGTGTAAGAAACACTTAATTTCTTAGGCCTGTGTCTGGTGTTATGTGCAAGCAGCTAAGCATGTTGTAGGATTTGGCCCTTACTATTCAATAGCTGTAGGTCTTTGCTTTGAAATACTTGCTTTATGACTTTTTTGTTATTATTTTATTTTTTCTGGACAGGCATTCTAGTGAGGTTTCTACACAATTTGTTGATTGGGTTTATTGTTTCAGTAGTCTAGGTTCTGATAATTGATAGTAGAGGCAAAACAGAAAGCTTGTTCAACTCCCAAGTCCTCCTGGCTTGCTGGCTATTCCTAATGAGAAATGTCAGTGATGGGGGGAAAAAGTTACTGTGATTTCAATAAACGTTGCTGGACTTACTTTTTATTCTGCTGAAATTACTTCCTTCCAGAAAGAATGGGCGTTAAGGTGTAAGCTAGCCACATGCAGATATATCTGCCACATCCAAACAAGTTGGACTCCCACAACCTTGCTGAGATAGGAGGGATTCTGTGCTCATTCTAAAGTTGGATTAGAGCTACTGGCAACTAAGTGGGAGGTGTAGTTTAGGTAATTTCCTAATGTCAAGTTAGCACAGCAGGAATAACGGTAGTGGGCTATAGGCAACACTGAGTCTTGTTCATACATCTTTGGCAAAGAATCCATCATCCTCGGATCAGTCAGAACTAATCAACACTTTTCAAGATATGAATGCTGAACACTTGTCACAGTCTGACTCCTGAAAGTTATTTACTGAAATTATACAGTGAATTAATTGAAGTGGTACCTTTGAGAAAACTGTGTTTTCTTGCAGGCCGTTTTTAAGCAGGTAAAAGTGAAATTAATTGAATGAATGATTTGATAGGAAATAATTTCCTTGTGATAATTTAGATGCAGGGAGATTCTATTTCTTTTTCTGAGTTCACTAGAGGAAGTATGAAATGTTCCTGATATAGGAACACAGTCCTGGAGTTGGTCATTCTTTTCACCTTATTTAGCACTTTGCTTGGATCATCAAACTCTTTAAAAGTGTGTTCATGAAGCAACCTACAGCTGATATGATTTAGGAGTTTTGTATTGATTCACTGTATTGATTGATTCAATTAGAAATAGAAAATATTCATTTTATTATTTTGGATTTTTTCCCAGCTGTACCATATTTATATTTGTCTACCATATAATGCTAGGAGGTGAGATTGTTTCTAGGCAACATTTTGATGCATTAATCTAATGCAGATTTCTGCCTGATATCTAAAGTAATTCTACATCTAAAATATCATTAATATTAACAGCTGCCTAACAGCTTTAGAAGAGAGAAATGAAGCACTATGTCCTCCCTGATTAGCATAAAATTTCCATTTCCCCAATGTAATGTGTTGTGGTTTGCCTCAGAAAACAATTGTTCAGTCTTATTAATGAACACTTACTTAGATTTAATTATTCAGCAAAACTGCAATGCATTCTGACTTGACTAGATTGAAAGTGAATGCCACATACCTCCCAGACATACTGTGTTCTGAATACAAAGGTACCTTGCATTGTATGGTCTTGGTTTGACTATACAATATGTCCAAAATGTAAATTGAAGTCTTATTTTCTCGTATATCTGTAAGGTATCTGTCAAGATGACACCTTAACAGTAACACTGGGGTAAGTACATTTTTTAGACCTGACTGCTTTTCACCTACTCTCCTCACAAGTTCTTGCCACTCTGGTGTATAATGCTAGATGGTAAGAGAAGTTTCATATCTGGAGAGATTTTGACACATTTAATGAATTCCTCCATCCCTGATGATACTATACAGAATATAGGCTATGGGGAGAATGTTTAGAAGTAGCTATTGGCCTTTTCCTCCTGAAATCACAAAAATTTTACTGTCCCTCTCTGTGTTATGCTAATGTGAATTCTTTTGAAAATCTGATTCTACCTGTCTATACTGGAAACAAAGGATTGTGGCCTACAAAGATAAAAGCGTGCTCAGAGAAACACTGGCATCTCAATATCACTCTTGGGAAATACTTATTAGTGTTGTATTATTCAGCTTTGGAGTACAAAACCAGGTTGCTTTGCTGTCTCTGCCAAACTATCTGAGGAATCCTAAAGCAGGATAGAATAAATATCCTCAGGGCCTTTGAAAAGATCAGAGGTACTATGACTGAGATTTGAGACTGCAGCTTCCTAGGTCCTCAGTTCTTGAAGCTCAAATTAACATTATTTAAACTAGAAGCTTCTTTTTTCTGTGAGAACAGTTTTGATTTGTTACGACAATGCTAAAGAAGAGTTGATTAAGAAACAATTAAACATCCTCTTCCCCTGCCCTATCCTGCCTAGGGTCAGTAGTATTATACTTGTCCTAACTAATTGCAGTAAGTTTGGGTTTATATTTCCAGCAAGACCTATGGTGAGGAAAACCTTTGAACTGCTCTCCCACCACACAGTCCCTGTTCTTGTGCTCTAAATCTAAAATACGTGCCTCTATTGTCAAACAGTGCAAAACAGAAATACTAGCATTTCAGCTCTTATTTCAACTGCAGCTTCTGGCTGATTTGACATTATTCATTAAAGCTAATGTTTCCCTAGAGACAGTGATGCATGCTTAAAACAGGGACCATGCTGTGATCTGTGCATCTTTTTAGTGGATGAACTCATTCTTATACCATATGTTATAAAAAAGGCACTGCTGAACAGGAAGTAAAATGTGTTTCTTTTCCTGCATTTTCTTGGGTTTAATTTGAATAAAGAGAAATATAGAAAGTTTTCTTGTTCACTTTTAATGAAGCAACTTAGATCTATATGTGTAGCTAAGGCAGATACGTGAGCTGGCCTGTAGTCTGGGGCGGCTGAAACAGTCTCATGTTAGCTTTTCCGTGGGCAGCTGTGGGAATGCCTTGACTGTTGTCTGATGGCTCTCTGGAGGAAAAGTGTATCACTGATGTGTGCATTCCTGGTTGCTGCTAGGCCTCTTCACCCCGCTATTCTCAGATTGCTGAACTGTAGATTTGTTCCAGCTTCTCCTAGCTCTGGAGTTTCTGCAGATATGACTTTCAATAATTATTTATTTTTCTCCTAATTATGATGGCTTTGATAGTGCCAAAATACTCTATTGGGTTTAGATGTGCTTCCCAGTCATGTTCTTGCTGCCTTTGCGAAGTTCCATAGAATGGGGATGCTGCCAGCGAAGGCAGGAGCTGGGCTGGGAGTGCTGGCCTCGATTTTTTACTTTCTCCCCTATGGCCCTGATGTCATAGATGTCAGGTTCTGAGGCACTGCTCTGTAAAACCATGTGTATTTCCTTTTGAGAAACTGGGTAGTTGTCAAAAGCTTGTCACTGATGAGATTTTTCGATCTGTTATTTCAACTTTGTGTTTTCTGCAGAGCTTTTCTGTTGAAAATATATGGTAGTTGTAATTCTAGTATCATTATCTACTTTGAAGATACTGACATAGAGTAGCTAGAGAAATTTTAATTTCCCTGTTATGTTTCAAAAAGAAATGTCATCTTTGCTAAATGCAAACAAGTCAGTATATTTGTTTTTATACTTTGAATCTAAACCAGGTCAACTCGAATTGCCATAAGCTAAGTTTCACATCAATGAAAGATACGGTATTTGTGAACTATGTAATGGACAACAGAGGCCAACTTTAAATTATTAATTATTTTTTTTTAAGAGACAGAGACTTCAGAGACCCAAAGAAATGCTTGAGTGAAATAAATGGGACTTGTATTTTACTGAGTTCAAAAACGTTTTGCTTTTTCTGATATGCACGTCAATGCAGTGTTGCCATGTGATAAGGAGAATGGTTCACCAGGCAGTGTATGAATGCTGTGAGGGGTTCAGACTCATAAAACTATGGACGTATTACTAACAGACATACATAACTTGAAAGCTGTTCTGCTAGTGTTAACCTTGGAACGTGCTGAGTGTTGATTGCTGAGACTTATTTAAAGCTTCTGAAATTGTAAATTCAGAGCAAAATATACAATTATTATTACAAGCTCTAATCTGCCATGGGTTGTGATTTAATAATATTGTGTGTGCATAAAGCATTTCTGCAGTGTTTTCCTCTGACTAAGGTAGAACAAAAGAGCAAAGGCTGGATTTGCCATTATGCATTAGCTTCCAGCTTCATTAAGCACAAGACCTTATCTCCAGGGTGGGCCAATAGCTTATTATTCAAAGTCAAGCTAATGCCACCACCTCAGTTTTTCCATCAAATTCCATGTTTTACTGCTGATCGGAACAAAAACAAAAGCTAAGCTTCAATTTTGCAGTAAGATTTCTAGTTCCTGTATCATGAGATACATTTTCTTGTTTATGTACGCAACAACTGATTTTATTTCTGATCACTGATTAGAGAATCAAGTCTGTGTTTTTTGTTTTTTGTTTGTTTGGTTTTTTTTAATTTGTTTTTTTTTTTGTTTTTTAAGTTCAAGTCTGTGTTCTTGAGAATATTCATTTAAGCTTCAGTTTTCTTGTGAAAAGAAAACCTTTGCAGGAACACTGTCTCCTGACTAGTACTGTTATTTTGCCACCTTGGTGCTATCACAGTCAAATGCAAGAATGCCAGAATAATGCTATACTGATTATTAGTTGGAATATAGCTATGAAAATGTACAGACAAATGTTGCCATATGAAACATATGCAAAGGAAACAGTCAATAAATCTTTAAAAGCATTTGGAAGTGAAGTGAAAAACTGAAGTGGATAAGCCATTTACTAAGGGCAAATTCAGCACTTGGTTTTGTACACCACATTAAGCTTGGGTGCAAGAGGAGTGCTTGCTGAGTGCTGAGAGGACTTGCCATTGTTTCCCAGGAAACAGCGATAGCTAGGAACATTCAGAGGTATAAACTTGTCACCTCATTGTATTAAAGCTTTAGACGGGGGCTGTGCCTTGATAGGAAAGATCAGAACAGGACATTGATTATTTTGGTATTCCTTTAAGAAGAAGCATGTATAAACTCTTTTCTCAAGACTATGGGTTGTGCCTCAGACCAGTTCCAAGTGAGTTGTGAGCAAATGTTTGAGTTTCATCTTGCCATCTGTCTCAGACTTTCATGTCAGGCCACCCAAGAGGATGCTTTGTATGTGGAGGCCTTTTTCCACCTCTCAACGTGTGTTTAGGTGCAGAACTTGGGCTGCTTTATTTTGGAATTCTGTGCTGCATTTGCCAAGTGAGTGCAACAGTGGTATTGCAGAGACATCTCTCAGGGAAGTTCTTGGGTACACCTTACAGGAATTTTCAGCTGTTGAAATAAGCTCTCATTAGATTTCAGTAGGTAGGTTATATGTTATATATTAGAATGCCTTGTAAAATTTACTAGCCATATGAGTTGCTTTCATGAAAGATTTACTTTGATTGCTAGATTTTTTTCAATATTTTAAATTTTAATGTTGCTTTCCATTCTAATAATGTATAGTCATAGATTATCTAGGGCTTTCAGGGCACTGAAGAGTAAAACCCTGCAAATTACAAGGCAATTAATTTTTGAATTATTTGGTAACTACAATTAGACTTACTAAATCATGTACATAATTGCTTCATTATATGCAATTATGTATTTGTGAAGTAATTACAGAGTGTTACTTGTCCCAGGTAAACAGTGAAAAGAGGAAGAATACACATGTATGAATTTGACTGAAGATATAAAATAACCTCCAGATAGAGGTAGTCTACTTTGAATTGCTTTCCTTTACGTCTGAATGTCAGAATTTGAATTTATATGATATCTGCATTTTTCTTTCTACTAAATTAGTTAGCAAACTAGCCGGAGGGAGACTGCTCAGCCAGTCTGGTGGGTCTTTTTTGTTCATTTGTTTATTATTTGGGGTTTTTTTGATGTTGTGTTTGGTTGGTTGTTCTCTTTTTAAAATGCTTGTTCTCACGTCTCTCCCCTCCAATATGTTCAATAATTACCTGAAGAGTTATGAGAAATTTTATTTTTGGCAGGTACAATGTTTGAAGAACAAAGCAAGTCTGGGGCCTTAACATTTACTAGCAACAGTATAAACTTTACCACCCTCATTTCGTATCCCTCTTGGCATAATGATAATGAATTCATTTTGCAATTACCTATTCTCATCACAGGCTTTCTCATAAGAGCAAGGGAACAGGCTGAAAGTCAGATATTTGGTAGAAAGTGCTATCCTGTGCTCTGTAATAGTAATCCTTGGCATCTTTGTTTCCCCTAAGTGGAGCTTCTGTGATAGGTGGCCAGTTTATTATTATGCGTTTTTCCAGTGATAAAGGTGTGACATCAGTGATCATACCAAAGAGGGCATGTTTGAAGGTCAGTTTTACCAGGCTTAACAATTTCTGTTATCCAGCTGAGTGCAAAAGAAATATCTTGTCACGCTGGGACCCGTGATTATCCTCATGTAGTTCTGCTCAAATATGAAGAACCTTCTAGGAAATTCAAGAAAAATTGTCATAGAAATGTCATTTCACTGTCATTCCAAGTAAGAGTGTACAGTGTCCAAGAAAGTGTGAATGTGTGAAAAAGGGAGAAAGAAAGCTTGGCTTCCTTTTCTACTTTTCTTTAGCACCGGCAATAGGCCCTTGAGAATTTTAAACCATTGTGTCTTGCAGAAATACAGTGAGAGATAAGAAACATATTGTACACATGACACGATGTTGGCTGTTCCAGTCTACCACTACTTCCTTTTGCCCTGAAGCTTGCTGACAGACTACATTGTAGATCTCTGGCAGCATTGCTCCCCAAAACTTTCAGATAGGGGTCTCAAGAGACAGGATTTACCTAATCCTTTCTTGCCATGCTGCTTCTGACAATGCCTCTCAGAGGTGTTTTTATTCCAGCCTATTAACTGTATTGCAAACTACAAGCACATATTTGAAGTACACCTTGTTTCTGCCAAGGATTCAAGGCAGCTGAGCACGTGGACCTGCTGTTCTATGGGAGATTTAAATGGTCAAAGATTGAAAAAATACTGGACAGCTTTTACCAGAGGCTCTAAAAGTCTTTTATGCCTGTCCTAACACAGAAATTATAATCAGAACACTTTTCAGAATTGGCATTGCTTTTCCTACTTGGAAAAGCACTTATGTAGCAAAGCAAATGATTTCTTTACTACTTCAAACTGTAGCTCCTTTTGAAATGTAAATTAGTAAAATGGAGGTCTCAGCGCTGGGATGAGCTCTGATGATTCATTTGTTATGATGTACCTCCCTGCTGTGCTATACCTAGAGCCATACAATGGGTCTGCCTTGCAGAGTTCAGCTGCATCAAACAAGGGGATACCACATTTAAAAGATAAATCTACAGGGATGTGTGTTGCTGCAGTTTATGGAAATGACACCTGCAAACAGCTACAGCAATTAGCTGTTTCTGCTTTAAAGTTGCAAATTAGTGAGCTTGCCATTTTACACGCTTCTTTCAGAGAAAGAATGATATGCCACCTGAAAAGGAGTCCAGCTTTTTGTCAACGTAAATGCAAAACTACATGTGCGAAGAAATTTCCCATTGCTTTATCATAAATAAGAGAAAAGGAAATGAGGGTGGATTATGTGAGAGTGCTTTCCTGACACCTCAATTTCTGTAATGCCAAATACGTGGCCATGTTGTATAACTGGAGATCACAATCACTAGCGAGCTGCAGTTAAACACTTTTGTAACATTTTTGTTTTATTTTTAAACTTGGAGTACATAGGCAAAATGATTACTTCCCTGGGAAAATGGTGGCCCTCTTAACTTCTCTTTTACAGAGGCCAGCCTCCTAACAATTTTACGAAGTAAACCCTTGTGTTTTGTGATAGTTCTTTTTAGTCTGGCTGAAATATATTATTTCTAAACTGAAGAAAGATCCTGCTTTAAACTGCAAAATGACACTGGGAAATAAAATGCTGATCTGTGAAGGTTCTCCTGAGGCCTGCAAATGGCAGCAGATGCTATTCTATACAAATGCATCTTCAATTGTTGGTATTTTTTGAAGTATCTTTAAGAGTAATATCCAATGCACAGCAGGCTGTGGGGAGTGCTTGGGAAGGATAAACTGTTGGTCCATCAGGTGCCTTGCTGTGGGTCACACTGCAGAAGCTTGTGCTCTTGCTGTTCTCCCAGCTGCTTCGGGAAAGTTTATATGCTGATTTGTGGAAATTTGGCTAATCTTGCATGACATGGCTTTGTGATGCTAGCATGTGGCAAAATACTGACTTGAGACATTTTTTTTCCCACACGTGAGCGAGAGCAGATGTCCTTGTTAACGGTGAGTGGAAGAGGCGCTGTTGGCTATGTCTGTGTTAGTGTTTATGTACTAAGGCAGATTTGGTACCTTAGTAGCAGCCCTCACTTTGCTATCAAAGTATTTTTGTAATTCACCTCAAATCACTGTAAATCTAAATTGATCAGTACGTTAAATAATCTCAAAGAATTGACCATGTTTGGATGGAGCTGTGGAAGTAAGTGTGGACAGTTTTGCACAAACTTGCCTATTCCTCCCCCAGTGCTGGTTAGCAGTATTTCAGAGCTGATGATGCTAAAAGCAACCGCTGCATTTAAATATTTTCAGTGAGGATTTCAGGCATGCTTAGCTGTTATGTGGCCAAACAGGAGCTCACCTCCAGGCAGTGTCTGTCTGATGTGTAGGAAACGGTACTAAAGTGGCAAAGTGTTGTGTGGGAAGAGGAGGAGATTCCATCACACAAATAAGCTAATTACTTGGGTGGGTTGGAGTGGCCCTGAACCAACAGTAGACAATTTCTTTAACTTTGCAATGGTGTGGCAAGGCACAGCATTCACCTTCTTACAGCTGTCAGTGGCTATTGTACTTCTGCTGCTAATTAAAACATGAAAGGTTACAAAATAAAGCAAGCTCGGAGGTGAACCTCATGGACATAAATGTCAGGCACAGCATTTTGGTGTAAGGGAGCTTCTAGTGCTTTGATGATCTTGATGAATACTCTCTCTTTGAGCTCTTGGCTAAAACCAGAGTTTCTTCACCCCTTCCTCTTTGGTGTGAACTGATCCAGGGTGAGAAATTTCACACATGGACTATTGCCTTCTAAGTACTGATATAACTTTGGTTTCTCTTTGCTGATACAATAAAAAAGTACTGATATCAGCAATGTATTTTAATGTTAATCTTGTGCCGCTAAAGTTAAATTCTTCCATATATGTATGCCTTAGCCATACATATACCATATACTCACAGAAGTATCTCCTCCAATCTTCAAAACATTTAAGGACCTACAAAATGACAATGGGAATTATGTATGTGCTTAATTTTTATCTTCTACAAATCCTTTTCCCTTCCAAGCACAAATTCTCCTGAATCAACAGCTGTTTGATTATGGCTGAATTACCAGAGAGGCAACCAGTGAAAGCTGGAAAGATCACATGCAACTGAAAAGTCTTAGATTGCCATGATCCCCTGGTTGTTCCATCATATGTTGTTTGCTATGTGACACACATAGCCGGAAGAATTGTATGAGCTGACTTTGGGTGGCTACAGTTTGATTTTTGAAGATTTTTTTTTTTTGATGATGTGTTAGACTGTCGCAGTTTGGGTACTTTTAATTTGGGTGTGGTATCACAGTTTTGAGATGGAAGTGTGGGATAGAGATAGACTAATGGCTTTAAAATGTCATTATTTGTTACATCTTATGAAATTATTTTTGCAGGATTTTTCATAAGTCCCTTAAGTTTCAAGATCACAAAAACCCTGAAGCAATGTTAAGTGAACTAAAACCTTTTCAAAACCAGTCCATTCTGAATAATAGCAGTAGATGGCTTAATACTGTGACTAGCCTGAGACTCTCTGCTCTGGGTGCAATGTAAACAGCTCAGTTAGTGGTGCTGCTTTATTTTTACAAACTATACACTTAAGAAAAAATATTTTGCAGGTGAGTTTATCTATTTTTATCATGTTCATTGGTTCTCATTTCTGAATCATTAGTTTGTTTTTTTTTCCAGCTAGATGCGGCTGAAAAGTTGATCATAAAATCTCTAAGCCACTGAGAGCAAAGGCCCTTGAGTTTGCTACAGGAAGAAAGATTTCCACTAAAAATGGAAGTGGTTTTCTTTCTGTTACTGCAAAGAAGAAAAGACTATGGAGTCCTGCTCTTGACCAGACATGCCTAAGATTGTTATTCCTGACCAGAATCTGCCCTGTCAATTAGCAGTCAGCATGGCAGATATTGCCAGGGACAGAGCTAATGCACTGTGTCATGATTATTGTACTCTGAGCATAAATTGAATGGGGAACGGTTAGTAATTAGCTCAAGCCAAATAGACTCCACACTTGTCTTCTTTTGTCATTAAAGTCCAGGCTGATAATGGAAGAAGCATTGGTAATTAGCACAAAACCATGGAAAGGGTTTGACTGTGCTTCAAGAAGGCTTTTGCACATGCATTTTTTTCCTAATGAAAATTTGACTTGAGAAAACAATGGTCAATGCTAAGATAATTGAACATTAATATGCTTTTTTTTTTTAAGAAAAAATCAATTTAAGATCCTTTCACTTAATGGCAAATAATAATTAATAGAGCAATTATATTCAGGTTTATGGTTATAGATCAGCCATGAAATAAGTGTATGCATGCAGCCCTCCCCCCAGCTCTCTTGGGTAGAACAAAAGAGAGAAGAATTTTTGCATTTTACTAATATTCCACACTCGAAGCAGTATGATTTGCAGAATTGCGTTTTGCGCAGCTTTTCAGAGAAAAGCTGTATTGTGAATGATTTGTGACATATAATAGCACTTTTTGCTTTTATTTCCTTCAACCTTGATCTTCAAGAGTGTAGGAAAAAAAACAACGAACAAACAACACCCTAATATTCTTTTTGCCTGAAAAGATCAGAATTATACTTACTTTCATTGACTCACAGTTCCAGGAGCTACATAATAAATTTTTTAAACCCGTTTAATTGCACAGTGCAACTTTTTCTATGCATAATAATATTATAATGTGAGATCCAATTTTCCATCAGGACTAGAGGTTCAGCTATTGGAAAGTTGTCCATACGAGTCCTCAGAGTTGCTGCTGGTCCTGATCAGAATATGTTCTGCCCTTCACTATAGCCCAGTTTAATGGTGGGCTTGGTGTGCATAATATGAAATAGTATGTTAAATCAAACGTTAACATAGGTGACAACGTGGTGATAGCTAATGGTTTGAAGACTCCAACACTCTTTCAGGTCTGCAAGCTCAGTAGTGACTTACATCATCCTTGAGTTTCTTCTACCTCCTTTATTCTAAGCAGTAGCGAAAGTACATGGCAGATGTTCAGCTGCATTTTGTTCCCATCTTTCCTCACCAGCAACTAAGACTTGCAGCAGAGTAGTACCCCTGCACCTGGGCCAGTAATGATGAAGCCTTAATGTCTACCTTCAGAAATTGTGAATTAAACCCTCATAATCCAAATGCATTAGTGATATTCCAGAGGGTAGTTTAAAAAACTTATGCTAACCCTGGAATGGATAAAGGCTGTTGGCAGGGCTAGTCAGTATTGTTATCAATAGGGTGGGAGGGAGTTTTGTTTCTTTTAATAATGAGCTAATTTAATTTTAGAAGTGTGAGATTCCCTTATGTTGACAGTGCATTGAAAATAAGTTGAAAACTGATGCTTCCCGGGATGTTGAACACTCCTGTTTACAAAATCTTTGTAAAACACTCATTGCTGTTTCCCTTGGTCTCCTATGTGTCTCCATAACTAATCAGTAGGAACGGTCTCTGATATCCTATATATATCTCAATGTCCAGAGGAGTGAACCGTATTCCTAAAGTTTGTTCCTAAATGGTTCTTAGGATTCATGCTTAGTCCCAGTTGTATTTGCCTTGTGCCCTGAGTTCATGCTTCTGAGTGCCATGTTGGGTGATGCATAAAATTTCACCCAGGAATTTCTGGGTCTTGGTATTTATTGGAAACTTTTCACAGTGCCTGCTTAGTTAACATCCCACTAGGTCCTGCATAGCAAACAACTTGAAGAGAACGAAGCTTCTTCATATGTGAAGTCCTTTATTTGAACAAGAAGTGGCCAAATGGAGCTGAACTGTAGCACCAGAGAGGCTACAATTATTAGTAAAAGTTGAATAGTCCTGCACTTAAGTGATTGCTGTGTAATTCTGAAGAATTCATAGCTGGGGGTTGATTTTGGCCTACTGACCATGTGCTTTAGTGTGGTTTTTTTTCTATTTAGGGTACAATCCATGTTTTCTATCTATTTATATTTTTCCAGAACTTAGTAGGTTTGGGGCTTCACTACAAACTAAACGGGGTCAAAAGTTCTAGATGTTTAAAGCAGCACAGGAAAATTCTGTAAACTGCTTAATATTTGTTGCCCCAGCAAGACTTGGAAGGGAAGAGATACAGAAGTACAGATGAAATTTTCTAGATTACAGTATGTTTGAACATGGAAAGTCTCAATTTTTCATCCAAAGCAACTCTAATTTTTTTCAGGGAATGGTTCAGTTAAGGTTTTGTTGTTGTTTTTCTGTTCACTTGTTTTTAACTCATAAGAAAAAATTGATGATTCCTTCTTGAGATAATCTATCTGAGCTTTCTGGGGTGGTAACTGAATTGCACATTACCATCCTTGTGGATTATAACCGTTGCATCCCAAACTAAGAACATGGTGCATATTTTAGGAAAACTATTTTCTTTTTGTGCCTCAAAGCCATTGCAGCTTGCTTCTTCGCTCTGATAAGAATGTTTACACTTCAGATAGCAACAACTGGTACTAAAACACATGAAGCGTATATATGCATGGAATGCAATGCAGTAGTTTTATCTATTTTGGCAGCTTGGATCTGACAAAGCTTCCATGATTTTTTCTAAAAATTTGATTTAAGCACACTTTTCATAGAGAGATCAATGGCCTCTTCATGTATATAAGCTGATGAGTATGGCTTACAAAAAGCTTGCTGATGTAAATTCATTAAAATAACCTTCTGTTTATCTGATCTCATTGATGTGTTGTAGTTATAGATCACCTTTTATTATAGAAATCCATTGCTGTTTCTATTTGAGTAATTTTTTATCATTAGTTTTTGTCCCTATGCAGATGGCTGTAAATCAGTTCTCCAAAGATGCAGAGATATTTTGGATTTAGTGAGAAAATACTTCTGTCAATTTGGACAATAAAAACAAAAAATTATAGTCATAGTCAATGGGCCAATGGTGTGATGTCATCAAGAACAGTAAAAGAAATCAACGGGGCAAAAATGATCCTGTTGAAGACTAAACAAAAGATTTTGCAGCTTCAGTGCTGACTGCCATAATCTCTAGCCTGTTGACTTCCTTTCATTCAAACCCAATAGGGGTTTGATCACCTTCAAGGCTCGAGGGGTCCTCTTAGAGCTCTTTTGGTTTGTACATGGGATGGCAGTCTCTAGAGCTACTGCTTTGGCTTACATTGGCTGAAGATGCATATGCAGCCTGTGCAGAGAGGCCCAGGGCTGCTTAATGGGGCTCTTCTGCATGGGAAGTGGATGCAGACACGCATTTGCTTCATGGCAAACCACACACTGTTTGACTTTTCCTTCATTATTTGTATCTCTTCCCATGTCTGTTCTTGCCTACGTTCTCTAGATGTGGTTCACATATGTGTAGGATTATTTTTAACTTCAGAGGAGCTGTTTTGATAGGAGTGGTATTTCCTACGTGAACATATCTTAGCCAAACATATCTTTATAATAAATAAATATTTGTACCTCTGCCCACAATATTCCCTTTATCTGATCAACTTGCTGGTCTTCTATCACACCAGACACAAGATTTAGATAGAACAGCACTCCATAAGAAAAGGCAGTTTGATTTAATAATAATTAAAAAAAAAAAAAAAAAGAGGAAGAATTAGATGTCAATGATATTTGGATTTTCACATCACCTGCATAAGACTTTAGTGGCATTGTTTCTGTTGGATTTATTAGGAAGATGGATGCAGAAATAATGGAGAACTGCTGGAAAGGCAGATGAAATGAGCAAGGAGTAGACTGAGTGCAATTCCATTCTCTGTTGCATCAGTGTAGGTCAGAGTAAGTTCGCTGCCTTCAGCGAAGTGTTACTTCTGGTATACAGCCATGTAAACAAGATCAGAAACTGTTCTTCTTTGTTCAGGATTATAATGGCAAGATATCTCATACGTTACATATATAAACCACCTGTCATACTAGAATAAAGTTGCTTTTATTCAAAGGATACTGATGAGTTCAAAACTACAAATATTGATAAAATTCTCACAAACTATCCAGGGAGAAAAGAAGATAGTATTTATCTCCTCTATTTTTCTTTGCAAAAAAGTAAAACTGAGACTTAAAAGAAAAAGTAATTTCTCTGAGGAAAGTATCTTGCCTACCCCTGAAGTACGCTTTTTTGAAGCTGTCAGCATATGATGTGGAATGAATGGTGCAAATAAAACATCGTGATGAATGCTGAAGTGGGGCGTTACACCATTCTTGTTTTTAATGCTGTCATTGGCATTGTGTTACTCTTAGCCCTGAGGTGAATTCAGAAATTTTATTCATCTGTATATTTGGAAAGGAAAATGGATATAGCTCATGTTGTCATGTGGAACCTCATGTGCATTTTTAAATCCTAGCTTGCAAGAACATGATGGTAAGGAGTGAAATGTTTAATGTCAGTGACAGAAGAGATGAGTTTGGGTGGGTTCTGGTGCCCCCAGCTCTGCTTTGGGAGGTACCCGTTTTGCTGAACATGTGACCTGCCTCATCATGGACATGGTCTACATTACGCAAAGCATAGATATGTAACTTCTGGACAACTTTTAAGCCGTGTTGAAAATTATCTTGCACGGTTTTGTAACTTGCTCTCTTAGATAGGATGGCTTCCTTTTACTGCATATGAAAAGCTATTCTTAGATTTTATCATGAGTTTAATGCTCTGCTTATAATAGTGCAAATAAAAACAGGAAAATGTGATGAATGATTCTAATGCTTTTATTATGCAGTTAGAGCCTACATTAAAAAAAGTCTGCTTCTAGAACATCACTGTAAGTGGCTCTTCAGCACAGATGATTTTATAGCTATCAAGCCACTTTCCAAATTTTTATATGGGTAAATGTCTGGCAGCATGAGGAAACCTTCATGCCACATAGAAAAGCATAACTGATGCTATATTAAAACAAGTAATTTTTCATGGCAGCCTGGATTGACTTTTCATGTGACTGGAAGACCATGTAGAGGAAACAGACCTGAGGGTACTGGTCAGTGCTTGGCTGTACTTGAGCCAGCAGTGTGCCCAAGTGGTCAAAAAGGCCAATGGCATCCTGGCGCGTATCAGAAATAGTATTGCCAGCAGGAGCAGGGAAATGATCATCCCTCTGTAATCAGCTCTGGTGAGGCCACACCTCGAGTACTGTGTTCAGTTTTGGGCCCCTCACTACAAGAAAGATGTTGAGGCCCCAGTGTGTGTCCAGAGAAGGGCAACAAAGCTGGTGAAGGGTCTGGAGCCTTATGAGGAGTGGCTTAGGGAACTGGGATTGTTTAGCCTGAGGAAAAGGAGGCTCAGGAGACCTTACCGCTCTCTATATCTCCCTGATGAAGGGATGTTGTGGTGAGGTGGGATTTAGCTTCTTCTCCTGTGTAACTATCAATAGGGCTAGAGGGAATGGCCTCAAGTTGCATCAGGGGTGATTCAAGCTGGATGTAAGGAAATACTACTACTCTGAGAGAGTGGTCAGGTGCTGAAATGGGCTGCCTTGAGTGGTGGTGGAGTCATCATTCCTGGAGGTGCTGAAGAAATGTTTAATGTTGTAATGGGGAACATGGTTTAGTAGGAAACATTGGTGATAGGTGGATGGTTGGACTGGATGATCTTAGAGGTCTGTATGGGAACTGTTGAGTCCCAACCTGAACCACTGATTAAACACCAGGGGAAAGGACCCGGTCAGCCTTGGGAGCACAGGTGAAGGTAATACACCTTTGTGATCAGAAGGGGTGGACCCTGGCTGCACCTCTCTTAGACCTCATTTAAGGGCTGACTGTCAGTGGGGAAGGATCTCTTTCTAGAGACCCTTCCTCGGGGAAGTTTTCCCCTGCGAAACTAGAATCTTCTGATAGAGGTGAGCAATCTTTTTCCCTTCCTTTATAGTACCTTTCTATTATGCCACTCCTTCCATCGTCACACCTTAGTTGTATTGCCTTTCCCATTATATTGATCTGTCCAATTGCTACGGAGGTCTTTGCCAACTTTTGTGATTCTATGATTCATTGCACAGATAATATGTATTTGTGTTTAAATGTGTATCAATAGTCAGGTATTTTGAATGGAAATAAATGAATACTGATGGAATTTCAAAGTAAAGGAGAAAACACTTCTATGTTTTGCACTTCTACAGCTGCTTTACCTAAAACTGCAGACCACTTTTTTTTCTTTTTCTTTTTTGTCTACTGTCAGTTTCGATCAAAGTCATTGGAGGCAGTGGTCCAATGCTGTTGTTTTGGTTGTCAGTTGTTTGCTTTTCCAAAAGCTTTTGACTGTAATCATTCATGAAATGGTTTGAGCACCAGGCACATGGATACAAGAATAAGGGCTGATACTCCAGATGGCATCCACTAAGAATTGATTGTCTGATTTACTGTTTTTATTTGTCTAGCTTTGCCCAGGTCTATTTTTTTCTGATGAGATTTGACAGATGCTAGTTTATGTGAAGTGTTGAAAGATTCTGACTTAATTATTGTCTGTGTTCTCCTAGGAAAAACTTACAGGTGTTATTTTGAACAAGAAATTAAATGAATTAAAACACTGTTATTAAGGAAAGCCGAAATACACAGTAACTATGAAAGGATTCTTATTTTTAGCAGTATATTTTGAAATATGTTAGATGGCTATGCTGGACTTTTAGATGGCAAAATTGTTAACACTTAGATGAGTAACTGTTCAGTTTTAGCTGCCTTTCAGAGTAGATTAGGAAAGGCAGGCTGAGTCTGAGTGAAAAAGCCAGAATAGCTGATATTCTCAGCTGTTTGCTGAGGAACAGTTATGGTGACTATTTGCTGCATTGCAAGCAGGAGTGATGAAACCATTCACATAGCATGCACTTCTATTAGGAGTTCATTTTTTTGGACACTTGTAACTCAACTCTAAAATGGCCTCTGTTTGTAAATTTAGCAATAGAATTTGCCTCAAAATAATACTTTTCTAATCAGGTGGGGATGGAAACGGTAAGCAGTGAGTGATTTTAAACTCTGAATTGACATGATAGGTGTAGCTGGCAGCTCCTGTTTCCTCAGGCAAGTAAATCATTATGGTCTTTTACAGAACTCTGCCGGGTGGAAACTGAGTCTTGTAATAGTGAGAAATTGGATAACTCACTAGAATTTAGCAGGAAAAGATAAGAAAATGTAAAGGGATCACCCTTGATAGATTTATTTTTTTTTTCTTAGAGAGCTCCATGGTAGCAGTGTGTGCATCAGCTCAGTAGCAGGTCCTCCTGCTCTGTGGATGTGGCAGACTCACCTGCCCCAGGTCTGTCACTTCAGTGTCACAGATGTATTTAATCTATTGATTTTGAAGAAATGAGGGAAACTAGCAATTTGTTGTGAATTGAGTGACAGCCAACATTTCTTCCTTCATCATCCTCTTATGCCAACTTTTCAGAGGGCACGATTTAGGCATGCAGCAATGGAAATTGTGATGGTTGGCAGCGAATACGTACCAAGTACAGGGTACGTTGAGGTGTCTCATGTGACTTCTTTGGAGAGTGAGTAGAAGCTTCAATTTTCATTGGATGGCATTGTATTTAACACACAGGGACAAAATCTTTGCGTTCACCCACTGATTCACAGCTCAAAACAGCCAGCAAATTTTTCAAATGCCCTGACAATAACACTAGCAGGGGCAATAGGGCATCAAAACTGTTGGCTCAGAGCTGCAGAAGACTGACAGATTTCCACTCATCTCTTCACAAACCTGGATTATAGGAGGCCTGCAACAAGTCAATCAGTATATTGGCACACCTAACAGCTTTATAACCTTTTAGTATCTCCACCTGCACCACTTGACATTCACAGCTTCTACTAGAAAATGTGGGATAGCATTCAAAGTATGGGAGTTTGCTGTAGGTTCTGGTGTGCCATGCAGTTGTGGCAGCTCTTCCCAAAGTAATTTTTAATCTCAAGTAGCTTTATGTTTGTGATAAATACCTGTGTGAAAGCTGAGTCATCTGATGCCATAGGGATGGAGTTTGCTTTTTCAAAATACCAGTATGGATGTATGGATATTTTTTAATGTTAGAATACTGTTGGTGCTTATGTCCCTTAAGATTATGGTGGGACAACCACACCAAACCTAATTTACTGATTTTTTTTTTCTTATGTAGAATAAAAATCAATGGCGTCCATTCTGCCTAATCACAGCCTTTCGTTCTTAAACTGATGAAATAATTAAGAGCAGCAGTAACAGTAATAATTATTATTATTATAAAGAATCTATTCCCTCACAATAAGTATTTACTGGAGTTAGCTCTGCAGGCTGTCCTTTGTGTTATTTCAAGTGTCATAATGACAGGCATCATGAAAAAATTAAAATGAATGCTAAGCAAAAGTCTATTCAGTGTAGCAGGAGGAAGATTTGGAGAGTATTAGAACTTAGGGGAATGTGTGGTCCTTAGGAGGCTTGCTCCTCAGCATGGTTTTGCTATGAAGAAAAAAGTCCAATTTAAATAACTCTGGAGAAATATTATTTTAATTTATAAAGTAGTTTCTGATTAAAAAAAAAAAATCTCAGTGTTTTTCATGCCACTCTTTCATGCTGAAAGAGAATTGTTAATCTGGCCAACTATGATTCTGGCCTTTGTAGGGGATGCTTTCAGAGCAGTAATTTGATCAAAACATTCTCAGTATTGTTTATGAGTCTGGGAATATATGTCAGCTGAATTGCCTCTGTACTTTTAATATTAACTGAAACAAGAATAAGAATTGTATAGAATCAGAGAGATCAGCATATCCAGGTCTCCAAAAACCATGAAAAAGGACACCGAGGAGAAAGCTGTTCAGAACAGTCTTCCTCCTCTTCTGCTTTTCTTTTATGACTTATGCATGAGCCTTTTCTTATGCTCTCAGAGGGGTTTAGGAATGGTGCACAAGAAAATGTGCACTCAATTTCTAGGGAGTAACATGCTTTGTTTTTAAATTACATGGCTATTTATAAACACAGTGTTTGATAATGGCCAGTTAAATCTGCTCAGAAATTTCATCAGTGTTTTCTTCACCTTATCCAAAGGTGGGTCCTTTTCTCCAGCCTTATCCAAAGAGAGCTTTCAATAGCATTGTTTGGTCTATATAGTATATTTGGTGTAAAACTTCATTTGTGATTTCAGAAAGATGATTCACCTTTTTTTTTTTTTTAATAAAAACATACCTTGTTCAGGCCAGCTATCAACTGTAACTTTGTTGAGTGGTTGATATTAGGTTTTTGAATACTTTAAGTTCAGTGAGATGCCAAAACAGTATTGCTGTGAAACTTTGCTGGCTTCTGGTAACATCACCCACACGTTGCCGAGAGAGAATCCTGTAGCAGCTCAGTACCAAACAGAGGAATTAACTACACTGTTGCTTTTTATTTGTTGGCATAATGCATGAAATGATCTGTTGACTAATTGTCAATTTAAATACAGCCAGGTGCCAATACAAAGCCACTAAACTGATTGTTTCATCCATTCATTTATTTTTCTTGAAGTTTGAAAAGAAAATCCATGGCCAGTATTTTTCATTAAAGGCTTTACCTTCACACGCTGCTCTAGATCCTCCCCTCTCAGCCACATACTGGCCTGACTGCCAAAGTGGCCATTTTGCTCCAGCAGGTACCAGTGCTATTTTGGTTTGGAAAGTTCTGAACCTATCAGATCCATCTCTGACCACTAGGCTGACTGAATTTTAAGTGTGTACTAGCAGTATGCGGTTGCTCAGCATGGGACGCAAACTACTTGTACAGATTATTTCTCACCCCCATATAATTCTAATCGGGGATCAGTCTGCTCTATAGAGCTAGAATTTCTCTCTGGACAGTCTGTAGTTAAAATAGTTGCTATCTATTTCTTAAGCTTTTATCATGGTCAAATAGACATTGAATAAGCCCAGTCAATAAAAGCTTATTCAATTAAATTGTTGAGAGTGTGTAGTGGAAGCTGTTCTGGAACCTGTTGCCAAGGATGGCTCATCTCTGTATGCAGACTGCCAGAAAAAGGTATTTTGTCTGTGGAGTGTGAGAAAATGGCAATAGAAAATGCATTGTTGTAGCACTTTTTCTTTCAAGATACAAGTCACACATTTTTCACAGGTTTTAGAGTATTCTTCAAATAATATCTGAAAATCTGCTAATGTAAAACTTGTCTTTCACTTATGCTCTGAAATATCTTTCCAAGCTTGTGGTAACATAATGGAAGGTATTACTGATACATTTAATCCATTATTTGCTCAAGATTTATCTGAAAGTGTAAGTAATTATCTGAAACATGACAGGCGCTGCTATTGAGTTTTGTCACACGTGGACCAAGAGTTGTAGTTCTGGAGGTTTGGAATGGTGTGTTCAGAATAGATGACCTGTGAACTCTGAGCTGCACCACCACTTTGATGGGAATACAGACCCAGTGGCCTGGTTTTGACTCCTCAAGACCAATTTTGCAAAGTGAAGTAATATTTTTTGTATTATCTTTGCATGAAACTTGGTTCATTTCCCACAAAGCTGCCTTTGTGGCATAGTTTCAATAGAATGCATCAGTGGGTTCCACATTAGAGCTCTCAATTCAAAGTTAATTGCTACAGGGAATTATTGTTTCCCTTCTCCATTTCCTCCTCTGTTCAAGTGAGCGCAGGAGTAAAAAGGGGAGCAACAGTGCTGTGAAGGGGATGGAGTAAGAGTTCAAAGTACAAGATTTAGTTGCTTCCTTCTTCCTAAAACCCTCCAACAGTGAACTCATTCATCTGGAGTTTGGGCATAAAAGAAGATTGGGCTGTATATCTTACATGAAAGTTATAATCTGCTTACCTGCTGTGTTTGTCTTAGTAATTTAGTTTTTTTTTTTTTAATGCTCAAATAATAGTAATAAAAGATGTTTTTTAACGGCTAGTACTCTGGATTAATAATGCAGAAAGATCACAACATAATGTCTCGATATTGCATTTTCCTCCTAGAGGCGCACACAAGTGTCAGAACCACAGAACTGTAATGTTTGCAGAGTGGGAACCTGGATTAATGGTAGTCAGTGAGCTGGGAATTCCTGCTCAGAAACAAAATGACTGAGTGGATAAGGAAAATTACTGGGGCTTCAGCTATAAATACTGCCTAATTTAAATTCACATCAGCATGAAGTTTTAAAGATTTCCATAACTTGAAGTAAAAGGTATTTGTTTTAGGGATGATTAACTCACACTGCATTATAAGCATGGGAAAATGGCAGGATAAGGGTAGCTTAAATTATTGGTTGGAGTATGTGTACTAAAACTGTGAGAAAAGATTTTAGTCAAATGGTATTTTAGCTCCTTATTAGGGTAGTGTTACAGATTTTGAAGATTCATCAGCATTAAGCAAGCACTGATCTTATCACCAAAATAAATGAAATTACCACAGTGGTTAAACTAAATTACCTACATCAGATTAAAAAAAAAAAAAAAAAAAAAAAAAAGGACAAGAATGAAGAAACAATTTATAAGCTGTTTTGGAGTGAAATGCATTTAGAACAGCCATGATGCTTAATATTTTTTAATATTGAAGGAAAAGTAGAACTTCTTTAAGAAAAGTTGTCATCCTGAAACATTGAAGATATTATGTATACCAGCCAAAGCTTGGGTGCTGGAACAGTTTACCCAGACGTGATCCTACAAATCCATCAGATCAGGTCAAGTGCTCTTGCTGAGAAGAGAGTTATTTGTATGAGCTATTAGAGGGACAGCTGTTAGGTGACAGATGTCACGGAGGGGAGATATGTTTTCTTTACAAGTCCATTGCTTTTGAGCATTTTCTGCAAGCTTTCTTCTTAATGTGATGGCCTGTGTGTGGTTCTACACTCCAATAATTTTCAGAAAGTATTGCATTCTTAATAACTAATTTAGCAAATTCTTGTTTTCCTTCTTTCATACATTACCAGTGAAAAGCCTGATTTCCCTGCAAGACTGAGTTCAGAGACTACAATGAAAAGTACACCATAATTTTTTTCTTCTTCTCTTAAAAAAAAAAAATATATATATATATATATATAGGTATTTATGAAGATTGTGGTATTTTAGATTCTAAAGACAATTGCAGTACCTTGAATATCTGCTCTCCTTTGTCACTCCTGGATCCAAATCAGACTGGAGGCCTCGTTTCCATGGAAGCAATGCTTGTTATTAAAGATATTTCTTCTACAAACAGACTTGTCAATTCTCACGCCTTTGGTTCAAGCTTTATAGTTCCAAGTCTTATCTGGAGCTTTTATGTTCTGTCTTCTTTGATCTTCTGCCAGAAGGCTTTACATTGTAGACTAAGGTTATGATGCTTGCATGTTTTACTTCTCAGTTGCTCTGTGAACAGCATGAGATGAAAAACTTACACCTCGCTTTCTTCCTTCACACAGCAGTATTACAAGTCCTCAAATGTGGACAAACCATGTGTTTTTATTTTATTACTCTTACTATTTGCCCATTTTTCAAAGCATGAATATCTTCTGACGAGCACCTTAAGTTACTGCTAGGTTCCTCCCTTGCTTTCTCTCAGGAGATAATAGAGTTGTGGAGGATTGAGCTGGGAAAGCATTCCTCTGGAATGCTTTTCATCATGAATCCTTTAAATTTGTTCATTTTTCTCAGTACAGTTTCAATATTTCTGCAGTTAAGATAGAGAAGTACAGTATAAATTTTTAGGACACAAGGGCTCTTTCAGGTTGTCAAGTCACATGTAGCATATAATTTCATCTATAATTTCTCTTCATATTGCCGGAATTGTATACATCAGTTTTGTTGCCAGAATCGTGCAATTCCAACAGGCATTCAGGTATTGACAGATGGTAATCCACCACTGCTAGTGATAAACTGTTGCAGTGGCTAATTCTCTCTATGCTTATTTTAGCTTTCCTTTGCTCATGACTGTCCTTTCTTTTTATGCATTGTACAGACCTTACACTGTGGGTTTTCTGCCTGTGTGGTTATGTATCTTGTTCTGGGCACCATTCAGTCTTTTCTGATAAACCAAACAGGTTGAACTGTTTAAGCCTCTTACTGTAAAGCTTTCTAATGCCCTAGAATCATTACTGCTATTCTTTATGTATTTTTTAATACGGTTGTACCAATCACAATCAACTGAATTGTGCAGTAAAGGTTTTTCAGATAGACATGATTTTCCTTTAGAATTTCCTGACACTCGATAAGTGTTTGAAAGCTTGAAAAGTTTTTATAGAATTGTTCTTGCTAGAGTACAATTTAATGGTGGTTAAATACAAGGAGAGCCATCATTTTTTGAGCTCAATGACAAAAATACATCCATAAAATCAATATCCATTTTACAATTGAAACAAATAGATATTTTGAAAACAGTTTAAAACAGCTAAACAATGATCTGAAGACCTGAAGTAACTCAGATGCTCTTGCTCTGAATAGTCACAGGATGTTCATGGTACTTGGGATTTCCTCTTTCCCTCTTTTGGGGCAGATGGATGGATTTGGTAGCATACCAAGGTACCTGGCATTCCAATTTTTATTTGCTCTGTTTTAGAATTTGATTCCTAGTAGTCAAATAGAATAACACCATTTTGCCTCTAAGGAGTAGCAAAAACGGATAATTTTCTGATCAAAAGACCTTAATTCTTTCATTCTCAGTCAGCAGGAAAGCAGTTGTTCTAATAAAAAGAACCTTAGAACCACCCAATGATTATTAAGATGACCGAAACAAGAAAGATTAAGTTGTGAGGAAGATAAATAAGGAAAGCTTACTGGTAGAAATAGGAAATTCCTGCTGTGAGTTGGATTCATTGAGATGTAACAGAAAAGACCTTTGGAATCAAATGTCTGTGTTATCTGAGTCCTTTGAAGGAAGAAAAGTTGTGCCTTTATTGTGGTTAGCCGTGTTGATTGATCCTTGTCATGGGTCAGAGTGATATTTACTACTTAAACATAAGATTTCTTACCTAACTGAAATCTTCTGTGCTACCATTTCCACTCATTTCCAAAATGAGAGTGTTATTTGCTTCCCTCCATGTATCTCCACTGCAAATCAAGATCCTGTTTTTTTATAAAGTTATCCTAATCTGTGACATATACCTCTATTATGCAGCTAAAATTGTCAGTCTGTGCCTACAGAGGGTTTGGGAGCTGTCTTTCTATAACTGTTGAAGTCCCGTACAGGAAGGTGTCATGTTTTTCTACACAGATATTGCCTAAAAGTGATCAAAGGATTTTAAAAGTAGTGTCTGTAGAGGTTTTAGGATTCTTATAGGTTTGACTTTGCAAGTGAAAAGCAGAATTATTGGTTTTCAGGATTTTTTTTTAACTTTGATTGCTAGTCTGTCTGTTTGAGAAACTTACCACAGTAAGTTCATATGAGGATACTAAGCTTCAGACAGCCTCTTATAATCAGATTTTGAAATGTATTTATACACTTAAGAATGCAGAGAAGTCCATAGTGGGATTTCTAGAAGCCTCCAGGCTCATTCCCTGATTAGGATCAGGTGATTATTCCAGATTCTAATTTAAGAAAAGGAACACATGCAGCTCTGTTGTTGCTTCAAATAGGTTATTGCCTGGTAGCTAAGACATCACAGTTATCTTTGTGAATGATATAAGGTCTGTTGTAAACTAAAGTTTAATATGATATCTTAGCTTAAGAGCCTTAAACAAAAATATTTTTTCTAACATTTACATGGGCATATGGTTTAGGCAGGCAATTATAATGTCTGCTGCTAAATGCTGTCTTGATTACATTCACTTGTGCATCCTTGGAAAATAATGATGTGATTATATGCTGTTTATACTGATTACATGTACTGATAGAATGTTCTTTAAATATTCTCTGATAGCTTTTATTCAAATATATTTTGAACGACAGTATTTCTTTTAGTTGTTATTCCACTGTGTAGTTTGTGTAGATGAAAATAAAACTATTTGCTAAGTGATCAAGTGAAAGCAGAGGTTTCGTTTTCTGCTAGAAACTGACTTGATCTAGTAGAAGTAAACCTGGGCTTATAGCTTAAGGGAAGAATCTCTGAAGAAATAAAAAGGATAGGGAACCACATACAACCAACATTGTTACAAGTGAAAAGTTCAGCCTGAGTAATTCACCCATAATTTAGGATTTCAAATGTGCAAGTTCTTCTGTTTTAGATGGACAATGGATTTTTTTTTCAGAGAACCAAAGAAGTGTCCACTTCTTATTTTTCTCATAAAAATATTTATTAAATATCTTTTTGTGTGGTCCAAGTAGTCTGCTTCTCTGAGGTAAATGTTTCTTTCCTTCCTCTTTTGCAGAAGATCTGGGTTAGATTTCATACTTCATCTTTGTTCTTTAATAAGTATTGCTGAGTGGAAGCTTATATTCAAGGTTATGTGATTGTATACGATATTTAAAAAATAACTTGGGAATAAAAGGATATAAAAAGCACTTCTTTCACCTTCTCTGCTACTTTTATTTGTGAGATGCTGCTTAGGCTGATATTCCAATTGATCTAGATGGACAGATTGGCTACTTTTGTGAGTATTAAGGATGGGAGTATGTGGGAAAAGAAGCAAATCATTTCAAGGTTTGCCTTTTCCCAGCCTCCATTAAAGCTACTCAGTATTTAAAGAAATTCTATAGACATTGATTGCCCTCTTAAGCATCAAAACATTTTATCCAAACCACGAGCCATTTTTTGAAGTTTTTCTTGTTGCAAAAGGCCAAATAATTCAAATATATCTCTTTGCTTCAACATAACTATATTTCTCTACATGTGAACAAATTGCTTTCATTTTGTTTTTAATTTTTTTTGTGTGTGTGTCAGGTGGGAATAGCTTATAATTTAGGCTTTCTCTCTTCAAAATCTATCTTCAAAATATATTTTGATATAATATTTCAAAATTAGATATTTTGACAACTTCAGCGAGATTTTTTTCGTATTAGTAGAATACAGTACTAATCCCTCCAAATTTAAGCTAGCCAAACAGACTACAAAACAGGCACGTTTGTTAAACTCAAACTGGTACATGGGTGATAGGGGTAAAAATTTCTCAAATGTATGAAGAAGGAAACAATGTTGCTAAAAGAAGTTACATTAATTAGTAATTTCTACCTGGTTCTGAATGTTCTCCTACAGATTATTTCAACAGAAAGGAAGTATAGGGGTAGGAAAGGCTGATGGCAACTCTTAGGATTTTAGCAATATTTTCATATGAGGAAGAGATTGATAGGAATGGGGTCATTAGATTCAGGGAGAGTTTCATGAACTCTTAGTGATAAGTTTTTCAATAGTTAACAATCCAGCCTTGCTGCTTTTTTTTTTTTTTTTTTTTGTAATGAGAAAGGTATTTAGGCTTTCTTATTTGTAAGAACTACAGAATATTAGTGAAATGGATATTTCCATTCTTATTTTAAAGTACTGTCAAGTACTTTAAAAAGCTATAACAATATTTTTAACATTATCCATAGACTTGGAATAAATGTTGCTGTTAGAATAGGTCGTTAACAATTTCTAGTCTGACTTAAACTGAAATAATACAACTGACATTTCAAGAAATGATTGAAATAATATCTCATGAAGTTTCTGAGAGGTATAATCTCTAAGTATTCTGTGAAGTTTTGTTGAGTGCATGATCATGGAGAGGAGGGAAAATCCTACTTGTAAATGTAGGAGGTATAAAAAATACTGTGTTACCTAACCAATCTTTTATTGTTCCTGTTACCTATTTTTCACAAGCTGCAAACATGTGATATCACCTAAGTAATACCAGCTAGGGGATTCTGGTTCTTTCACAGAGTGACTGTTTCCTGAAAGTTATGTAATGTTTATTTCCACTACAACAGGAGCATACTTTTTAAATTACACTGAATGACAGCAAAATCTGGTAGAGACAGATGATCTAAGAAGAGAATTTAGTTGAATGTCCTGTGGGTGACGTCTGATTTCTGTTGTTTATGTTAACTTCTATCATCTGTTCTTTTTATCAGAAAAAGGACATTATTTACCTCACTTGTACGATAATTGTGCAGTCTAGAAGGACAGACCACATGAATGGAAGGATGAACGTTCCTGAGTTTGGTAGTAGGAAGGGCTATGTCTTCATTAAGGACTTGAATTCAGTAACTGATCATTAGAGCTCTCACTCTTCAATCCCACTTGGGTATTGTAAAAATGTTTTCCAGGCTACTTCTGGTTTAGCAAGATTAGAAAACATATCTGTCAATACACTTTCTATGGAAAAATCATCGTATTTACATTTTAATTGTTTATGTGAAAAGAAATGCTTTTATATCAGAAAATAAATGTGAACATGAAATCTATCTTTTCCCTGAAAGGAACATATTTGAGAAAGCTTTGAAATGGCTTAGCTTTCAACGGAAACATGTATTATGTGTTTTTAATCAATTATAAAATAGAAATTATATTCCCTTTTGAGGCAAGTATAAGATTATTGGAAGTTTTTTTACTTAGGAAATAGCGATGGGATTGGAGTACGCTCCTCTGGAAGAAGCAATGCTCCACAAGACAGCCCTCATTTCTGAATGACTTTGCAATCAGATGCACTTCTTGCAGTGCTGTAGAAGTAGAATACTCAGAAAGCAACTTCAATGTCATTGTTTCATATGGGGGAAAAAAAAACATTCTAAACACTACTGAAATACCTGCTTTGACACTGGTTTGCCATAGCCTCTAATTTATGACGTGAAATACCATTATTTTTAATGGAGCAGAAATATTTCTTACTTTAGTCCTTAGATTTTATTTTTAATATCATACTGAGCATGCATAGCTGAGTGAGTTTCTTTGAGCATTTCCATTTTATGCTCTAACTTTTCCTATTTTCAGAGCATAAGTGTCCAATTTAACATCAAATTTCTCTTCCATGGATTTAATAGCACTTAGTTTGGCACTTATGGAAATTTCATAGGTAGAACCAATCTCTGCCAGCTTCCCTAGGGTAGAAATTACAGGACGTAGGAGAGAATATGAAGCTATTGAGGGAGAACTCCCTGGAGTGATCTCCCCATCTTACTCTCCAAAGCACATTAACAATCATTTCTGAAGTGCCACAGCTATATTCAGAGTTTTTTTCCTTCACAAATGCAAGGAGAAGATAAAATCTGTAAATTCTCTTAATCTTAAAGCTTTGCCCTCTGAAGTCTTACTGCTGGGTCTATGCTGGCAATTTTGAGCAGTTCCAGCGAAGTTTATAAGACACCAGCAAGTCCAACAGCGTTTACAGCAGTGGAGGTCACTATTGAAGAGGAGCAGTCTTTTTCTGCAGCTGTGCAATTCTTAACTCTCAGAACGTGGCAGAGTATTTTTTTGTTTTGTTTTGCTTGTTTCTCTGCTTTTAAATGCGTAATTGTTGATTAAACTCAAGGTCAAATGAATTCTACAGAAAATGCTCTCAGACTGTATGAATACTGGTTTCTGTGGCAACATAATTTACGTCAAAAAAAACCTGTTATTGTGAAAGTCAGTGAAGCTTTTAGCATCATAACCCTTGTCAGTTTGTTGTAAAATTTCTTCTTCTTCTTCTACAGCACAGTGTAGTGCAGGTTTTTTTTTTTTTACTTTATCAATGCATAGGAGCTTGGTGGAAGTTCCTAATAAAACATTTGTGTTGATGGATTATCACCACTAGAAAAACATCAGATGTATGTTAATTAGCTGTCATTGCCTGCCACCTCGATAACGTGTTGGGGGCACTGTTCACATAGTTAGATCTTTAGGTCTTTTGAAATGAGCTGGATGTTGTTCACAAGTACAAAACTTGAATCAAACAACCATACCCACAGTAGATATGAGAGCTACTTCAAAAGTAATGGCTCCTATTTTATTATGCTCACCCACAGTGTCAGAGGTAGATGTTGATGGTATGGCAGTAGGGGTTGAATCTTCTCATTAATATTCTATTACCTTTGTTGCTGTGCAACAAAGTTGGATGGCAGTAGAGTAGAGGGGCAGTCTGATGGAGCGATGTCTGACATGGAAGTGCATATGAAGCAAGGGTGTGGATTTGAATTCCTCAATGTAGAGAAAATGGCACCCATTGACATTCATGAGTACTTTCTGAGTGCTTATGGAGACCAAACAGTGGTGTGAGCACCATGAGGTGGTGGGTGGTGAGTTACAGTGGTAGTGACGGTGACAGGAAAACAAGCCATGTTCCCAATGGCCCTGCACAACTGTCACACCATGAAATGAAGAGTGTCTTGATCAGCCCATCCACTTGAATTGGCTAATGGTGGTGACCATGCTGAAAGAATTTAAAAAATGCTGTTTTGTGGCTGAGAAATTGCTGTATCAAATAGTTATTTGTGCTCTTTGTATCTGTTCTTGTTTCCATGGATATAAATAGGAGGATTTACTTTTGGATCAACCTATGTACATGTATGATATTAAATATGGGGAGGTATATATCTATGTTCTTAAAGTACTAGATGATGTTTTCATCTGAATTATTTTGAAACTGCTAGGCTTACATCTTAACCAACAGCCACTATTGTAAACGAAATTATTTCTCTTTATCTTCATGAAATGACTGCAAATAACATGGAATGAAGTCAGAAAAAAAGTGAACGTCTCTGTTCGCTGTACTGGAGACAAGTTCTTCTCCTGCTGGTTTTTATGGATATTTTTAAATGTGTCGTTTACTGACAGTTGGTGAAATAATGTAGGTTCACACAAACAGCTTTTGCTCCAGATAATAGCAAAAGTTTTTAGAAGATGGCATTTGCTCTTTCCTAAGCCAGGTTGGTGTCATATTGAATTCAGGTGTATTTTATACAGCCATAATTTCATTCAGCCAGGTCAGTATCTGTCCCTGTTTCAGCAATGTCATTTTTGGGGGGCAGTTACTGTTCTTATTTGTCTGCTTGATATCTTTTAACCCTCTTATCCTGCCTGGTGTACTGAGCTCCTGGTGGTGTTCCTGAGCCATCTAGTTCTCCCAATGCTGACTATGTTGAGGAGTTCTATACTGGAAAACGAATGTAAAACAAGTTATAAAAAACTGCTCTAATATACTAACTTGCAGTTCAGTAGTGTAAGCTATGTTCCCAAGTATGTGAAACTGCCAATAAGTAAAAAATTCTCATATCTCTGATACCAAGCACTGTTTCACCTGAGCTGTTCCTCTGAGGATGTGGCTAAGACTTTATTCTGTGTGGATTGAGATTGTTCCTCCATGGCAGGACTCGTATTGCAGATCACCATTGCCATCAGCTAGAGCTGAAATTTCTTTAGTAGACATCTGATGCGAACTGTGCAATCACTGCACAACGCACGCGGCACAATGGGAGGTCTGAACTAGTCACCTATTTCAGCAGTCAGGAGCTCAAGTGTGAGGAAACAGCTGTAAGAGGTAACTCATCAGATGCACTAATAAAGCTGTGTGAATGGTAGATGCTGAATTATCATTGTAGAAATTCTTCTATAATTTAGCACATAATTGCTTATTCAGTCATGTCAAATATCATTCACATTGTATGACATAGGAATGTAGTTGTTCGCTGCTTCATATTTAGATCTGTCCAAACCGTGAAAATATGACTTATTCCTACAAACACCACTACCTAGTCTCATCGTATCTTGAAAGTGGTCTGCAAGACTCTTTTTCTCAGTTGCAGGCTGGTTCTGAAGTCTCTGCGTGAAAAAGATGAGGTGAACAGTTTCTGACTCAAATCTGTCATTGTGTTGGTTTGTTTCACTAGATCAGTGAGGAATAGCAGGTTCATTTAGTAAAATATTTAGGCCCATGTCAAATTTTAAGCAAAAATTACCTGATTTAAATCAATGGGATGGTACGCATGCCCAAATACACCATTCCAGTCAATATTAATAGTATTAAATCCCTATTATGAAGGTCCAAAGATTCTTAAGTTTTCATTAGTGGCAGAAAGAAACTAATCACTGGTATTCTATTGTTCTGTGGAAGGTGTTCTTAAAAAATTCCTGAATAATGTTCAGAAAGTAGGAAGACTACTATAATGTACTTTTATCCTGGTAAGCTGATAGTGCAAAAGCACACCCTCTATTCATGTTTGCTGTTCATCTGTCTGTTTGTAGACAGCTCTTTCTTTTCTCCTGTGAAGTGTTATTAATGATTTTTTTTATTACATGAAAATAAAGAAACAGTGTATGTTACCTGTTTTTTTTTCTTTTTTTCTTTTTAAACATAGCGTTACTGGAGAATCAGATTGTTTTTAGAAATACATAATTGATTTTATGGATAATAGTCACATAGCTGGATATTGAAAAAATTCTACTAGTCTTTTTTTTTTTTTTTCCCAAGCTAATTGGGATTTCTATGCCCTTTTCATGAAAGAATATTCTGTTCATAAATCTAGTACATCCAGGGCTTATGTCATGTTGCTTTTATTATTACTGTATCACTGTTTCAGTAGTTCGCTTTTAGAACTGCAGACATAACTGTCAGGGAGATTTACAATGAAGTATTTTCCCAGCATCTTATAGCTTGGTCTGCAATACAGTTTCTTTAAAGACTTTACACTTATCATCTGACTTCAGTTTAAAAATACAATTTGCATCTTTCTGTTAATAAAAGCCTTTTGTACCATGAGATACTGGGGTGTAATGACTTTCCACATTCCATCCTTCTTAACTCCTTCATTTTCCAGAAATCATAATTTTCTTTCTCTGTTGTAGAGAAATGAAAGTCTTCATAACTTCCTCACTTCTTTCCAAATGTAGCAAGTGTCCTTTCTGGGCATCCATTACTTGATTAACATGACCAAATTTGACTTAGAACAATCTGTAGTTAGCTTTAAACTTACTATTTCTGAATTGTTTTTTGTACTTGAAAGGTTTGTTTTTCCCTCCCTAAACAGTATCTGCTGGTAAAAATAAAAAAGTGTATTATCTCCTGAAAAACTCTGCATCAATATAGTCTATATAGCAGTAATACATAACAATGAATAAGGCTGTAAACTAACATACAAAATACTGTTATTCAAATCTATGAAATAGTCTGTTTTTTCTCACTTGAATTAATTGCAAAAATGGCCATATCTCAAGTTAAAAAGCATAAGTATATGCTTTTTAGGATTCTTTGCTGAAAAAAATTAAATCTGCTTTGCTGATAAACTTTAGTATCTTCTCTTTTTCTGTTAGAGCTCCTTGAAATTGTTCTTCGGTTTATAGAACACTCATGGTGTTCGGTATTTTTCAGTCTGTCATGAAGATATACACTCTAATTTATGTATTTTCATGCTCTATCATCTTAATTCATTGCTTGTTCTTTTGTACACATTTATTTTCATTTTAAAATATAATTCGCTGCTAAGCTTAAACTAAATATGACTCTTTTATCCAATGTGCTTTTGACTCGGGATGATGTCAGAATGTTTAAGAAGAAAGAAAAACTTAATGAGAAATTCATGAAACATGAAGAATCCTGGGAACAAGCTTAATTTTTTCATCTTGGGGGATCTTCTGATGACAAGATTAAAATGGTTTCTATCATTCAAACAGGACTTCAGCTTCACGTAAAGTTATAGATATCAGACTGCAATCAGTAACGAGCTGTTTCAGAATACTAAAAAATAATTCAGATAGAAACTCAGAATAAAAGACTCCTTGCTTCATTCAACAAAATAATCTGTCTTAGCAAACTGTCTCTCAGTCCATTCACTAACTTATCAATTTTTTTAAATAGTTTTACTCTTCTTCAGATAAAGGATTATTTCAAAGTCTCCTCCCCCCAATAATTTAGGATTTTTTTAATTTTAAACCCTAAATTTTTGTTATGTTGGAACTGTATTTAACACAAACAGCCTTCTCCCCTGATATTCACCTTATTCTTTCACTGTCTTCACAGTCTTTTGGTGGGGCAGTATGTCTACTATCCTACCAGCAGATATCATTTTTTTGTAATATGAGGAAGTCTGTATTTAAGGTAGTTCTTCTATGCACCTATATCAGAATGATAACTTTAATAAGAATAAATGAAAGCTCACAGCCTAGTATTGTTAAAGAAATAGTCCCAAGACAGAATTAAAAAACAGTCAAGAATTACATAGCTATCTCTTGAAAATATGTACCCAGCTCCACATGGGTTGTAGAATGTCATCTCTTTAGTTGCTCAAGTAAGCGTGATGGTTTGTGCTCGATTGCAGAATATAAATGTTGCATAATAAAACGTTGCTCTCTAAATAACCCAGGCAGACATACCATAGAAATGGAACTCTTAAGGAAGCACAGAAATTCACTAGCTGAGTATTTGACTCTATTTCTTATTTCAAATAAATAACATTAAAGTGTAAACCCTGAATCCATATAAAAATATACTTGAAATTGTAGAAGGACTTTGCAGTATTAATAGATCAGAAATAATTCATACTTCTGGTGTGTTTTTGAGTGCTTTGTCAACTTGTTTAAACCATTTCAATGCCTAAGGTTCTCTAAATCATTGCAACTATTGTAGCATATTTTGCTGATTGCTTCGGTTAACATTTGCTGAAGTCAGGGGATTTCAAGGTGTTTGCCATATTATTAATAATTAAACATGGATATAAATACAAAAATCGAAACAGTAATGGGAATAGGACAAAATTCTCTGGAGAAGACCCATGGAAGTGTGCTAACAAGTGCATTTCTCAGGTCTAGAATGCCTAGACTCGTGTTGTCACAAAAACCCTCATGAGGAAATGAACAAAAAGTTCGTTTTAAACATAATTTACAGACTTAGAAAAACCTTGACTGTGGTCCTATGAAATTACTCTTTTGAGCCAGAATCTAAAAGCTGCTCAGAGAAGTAGCTGAGAGCACAAACCTCAGGGAAAGGGAAGTAAAATTTGGCATGAGTCAGAAGGAATAGTAAAATTACCTGCAGAGTTTTATCCCCTTTATTATTATACAATATATATATAATACAGTATACCAGTGCTGAATACTCTCAGTGCTGGAATAAGCCATAGTTTGCACAAAAAAAGATCTGGCAAAAGCTATAGCTTCTCGACTGATTCTCAGCAATGGTAAAAGATGTCACCTGTAAGTACTTGTTCTAAAATGTGTTATTAGGACAATATTTCCTTTGAAAAGACCTCGTGGCAGGAGCAGTTTCAATAAACATCAGGAAAATTTACTGAAGATTTTAACTCAGAAACAAGAAAGAAAGATTGTGGGTAGCTGATTGCATGATAATGTGTTTAGTGTATGATTAAGGAGGCTTTGGTTGAGGTTTGATAACTACACTGGATCTTTACTGTTAGTTAATAATAAACATGCAAGAAAGGATTTTTTGAGAAATCCCTCAGATACCTCTCCCAGGGATTCTGGAGATTCAGAGCAGTTTTTCTTCCCAGGTGGGTAATTTCTAGCCTTTTGGTGAGGCCTTCTTACAGACAGTCTCCTTGTGCTGGCTTTTTTGCCTTTGTTTGACCCATCATAACAGTGATACTTTTCAACTCTAAAATTGTAGTCTTGAGGAATTACATTCCTTTCTAAAGCCATGGATTCAGATTTGCATTGCAAGCAGGAGATTGCTGCCAGATTCTGCTTTTTGTTAATTACTGCCAGGAGCTTGTCTTAGCAGCCTGCTGAATGAACAGTCTGTCACAAACTACATGTCCCACTCATTGTTTCCTTCAGGCACTGCTGGACATTTGGCAACACCTCCTTACTTGTCTCCTTGCTCTCTTTTTATCATCATTACAGAAGTCACTTAATGATCTTGCCTGCTGGTGTCTTGAAAGATGTTCTCTCATCAGATTGTAAGAACAAAGGGGAACTCAAATGATTATTTACTTATTTATTTTAAGCACAATTATATCTTGAGCCAGAGTGTGAGATTCCAGAGTAATGTTTGCTATAGTACCTCAGCCAACTTCCTGCTCTCTCTGGTTCACTTGTCCATTCCTGGTAGGCCAAATGTGCTTTGTTAACATTCTCAGGCATATTTGAAAATAAATTCCACTACAGTTGAGTGTATGTGATCATAAAATGTATTTTGCCTTGTGGTTACTTCTGTGAAATAGGATGTATGGGAACTGTTAGGATATGGCCTGAAGCTGTGATTGAGCACCTGGTGAAGGGGCATGGCTGTTCCTAGGAGTACAGGTGTAAGTAATTCAACGATGCAACTGGAAGGAGGGCACCCTGGGTCCACCCCTCCCTGACCTCATTTAAGGGCTAGCAGAAAAGGGGAGGGTCTCTACTTTGAGATTGTCTCCTCTGGGAGCTTCTGGAGAGCCCTGATCCTCAGAATGGGGTAAGATATTCCTTTTTTATCACTGGACTGTAGCCAATACCTTTCTTGGGTGACCTGAAAACTGCACAAATGCAACTGTATCAACTGCTTTACACAGGGTTATTGTGATGTCCCAACAAGCCTTAATTCTGCCTTTCATTTTCAAAGGTCTCTAATCACAAAAGAGTGATAATGTATGTTCTCAGTTCCAAGTATGCAAAATAAAATGTATTCATTAGGTTTAGAATCTCCCTCGTACCAAAATTCTCTTTCAAGATTTTTTTCTTTTTTTTTTCCTATTTAGTATTTGAACTAGGCTTCTGCATGAGCTAAATCTCCATGACCCCAATTACATCATGTATCTTTTTAACTACCATGTGTTATGTCTTAAAAAAATAACCCAAAACCCTACTAATTCATTCCTTCTGCTGCTTCTATTTTTGTAGTAAGAGCTGACTTGTATAGGACTTGAGCTTTCCCTTTTCCTTTTCCTTTCCACTTATCACCATTCCTCTAACTCACTCTTTCCTTGATGCTGGGAGGAAGCTTTTGCTTTGTTTCTCATGCTTTTTACTTGGATCGCTGTTGCCCAAGATTTACATCTTGATAAATATAAACGGTGTTCCGCAGTAATATAAAATATTCTATGTTAACTTTTTCTTAATAAATAAATAAATAAGACTCACTTTTTGGAGTGTATGACTATTGACTTCCTTTAAAAGAAAAATGTATCTTAGCTAAACTCATTATAGTTCCTCTTTTTCTCTTCATCTTCTCTTTGTGTTAATCAGTTTGCCTTTCAACACACTGTTTTAAATAGACGCTGCTAATATTTACTTGAAATGAAATGTACAGTAACCCAGGAAATTCTCAGAATGCTTTTGCGATAAGCACTTAAATGACTTAGAAAACAAAGGACTTTCCCTTCAACTTAGTGTTCATTAGGTTAGTTCTTCATTCTGCATTCACCTCTGGCAGTTCTGCAGTTCTCTGTGAGGATACCAGGGTATGTCTGGCCAGTCATATAGCTGTGTATTATTGGTTTTCATCTCCTGAATCACATACGCTGTCCTGAACATTTGTTCTTATTTAGTTACAAGACAGGGTATGAAATGTAAAATTCTATGGAAAATATGAAAACAATTAGCAGTGCTGCAGTAAGATACATTTTATTCTATTATTAGAATTCCTTGCTCGTGAAGCCTGCTACGCATCTCTGACTGTTCATCTATGAATGAGTCTGTGGCTACTCAGTATATACTGGTTTCTAAGTAATATCAATGGAATGGGAGTTTCTCTGGGAAATGCAGCCATTGAAATGTGTGCTTTTTTCCCCCCATTATCATCTCTATTCTTAGCTGTGGGGAGAATACAGTAGTGACAGGGACTGCTGTAAAGCTGTTGGGAAAAGCTTTTCATGTTTCAGTTGTTGTATAGAGTTGTATAGAGATTCCCTAAGCTGTCAATGTCCTTCTGTAATATCTGTACAGTGCACAAAGTAGTGAGAGTGATCCTTAAAAGCATTGTAATCTAAGGAAATGGGGAAGACTGGAGAAGAAATGGACTGACATCCAAGCATAATATACAGGAACAGCAGCCAGTAAAGCCTTGATCTTGCAGTAAGGCTTGCAGAATAAAGCTTCATACGCTGTTTCTACCTTTTCCTTCTTCTGCGTTCTGAATGCTTAGTGGATAACAAAAAGCACTTGGTAGGCATTTTTTTTTCCTCCCTGTCATCTGTGACTTCTAGGGCCAGGGTCTGTATTCAATAATTTTATTTACATGTAAGTTAGTACTGGAATTCTACTTTACATGGGCAAAAAAGTTTGTTTATTGAAATGAACTGAAAAGAAAAAAAAAATACTCTCATAGAGTACAAGAACTGCAAAAAAGATTTAAAAAATAGACTGAGGAGGAGGCTATAAGAAGCCCTAGCTGGATCTGGGAGGAGATTGCTGTTGTGAACTAAATGACATTCTTCAAGAATTTCAAGCTGCTTTTGTGGGTCCAGGAGCACATCTCTGAACTGCAGCCATGGAAACTAGTGTGGCTTCAGAGTGCTGTAGTGGGGGCAAGGTGCTGAGTGTGCCAAAGTATGGGTACCTGGAAATTCCTTAACAGAGATATTTGTACACTGTGGTGTTACTTGTTCTGAATTTTTCTGGCAGAGTCCTGGACTCTGTGGGATGTGATGCACTGGTACATCTTGCTACTATGGCATTACAAGTAGGGTCAGAAAAGGATTTTTTTTTTCCTGGAAATATTCCTTTTCAATTGTTTTTTGGAGACAGAGAAGCTGTACCCTCTCGTGGCTGTTATCTGTCCTCCCACTGCCTGAGATGTTTGTCTCAGTCAGACTGTAATTGTCCCTAAACTCATTCTATGTATACTTTTGTGTCCTTTAACTATCAGCTGCACATGAATATTCAGCCATCACAGGAGGTAGGGCAACTTTGGAAGTGTGTTCTTGCATGCCATTTTCCGTTGGAGACATTTAGGTGGTGGTGGGAGATGCATGGGAAGTGAGAGAGGTCTTCATTTGTCTCAGAGCAGATAACTAGCCTGCTAGGGGGACTGGAACAGTGGTACTACTGACAATTAATTTTGCATTATTCTGAAGTTATTTTTCATTGTTGGCAAAAAGGTAAACACTTTATGTAAAATAGAAACCCAATATGCCTTTTGAAAACTCATACAGAGAAATGTTACAGGAAAATTTTAAACTGCACCTCACTTCTGCAATCAGCTAAAACAACATACGTTTGGATCTGGATATTATTTTCTGTGGAAGATTGCAGCAGCAACAACTTCTTTTTCTTTTTTTCTGCATCTATATTTTCCTCATATGATTGTACAGATGCAATGCAAGGGATGTGAATTCACAATTCCTCAGTACTTGATAATAAGAATTAATGCAAATCAAAGGATTAAATAATGCTTGAAAACTCAATAACAGAAAGGTTTTCCACCATCTTTTTTGAAAGAGAAAGATCTGAAATTTCTTCGTTAATCTGAGAATATGCTTTTTATTTATAACTCCTGATAGAAAAACAATCAGCTCAAACAATATCTTATCATTGGCAAGCTATTTTATGGCACTTTCTTTCCAACCCACATTATGACAGTTCTCATACTTCTAAGCAAAAGCCTATTATCAATTCATTATTAGTTTTCATTGAAGTCCTAGCTCAGGTCACAACCCTTCTTTTTCCAAAGACCTCATCACTATTACTTTCTCTCCTAGAGATAAGCAAGGAAGTGATGGATGAAACTTACTACATTTTAAATTATCAGTAGGAAATAAATCAGCCAGTCAAGTAGGGTAAAGAAATGTCAGAAATTCAATAAACCACCAGCAGTATGTGTGCACATACATACATGATACAATAAAAACAGAGATCAGCTGATCAGATTTGAAAGACAGGAGCACATAAAAATGCATGGCTGCTAAGCTCTGAGGGAGACCATTTGCTGTGGACAAGCCTTGTGCAAGGTATCTATGGTATCTATGTTGGCAGCAAGAAGAGTTGGGAATTTTATAAAGATAGTCATGTGGTGTAAGTGGCTGATACAGAAGTCAGAAAAGAGAAGCCAAATGCTTTTAAGCTTATTTTTCTCAGTTCTCACTGACTTTCTTCTTCACTAGTAATGGGAAAGATTTTCCAAACTACATTAATGTCTTTGTGAAACAAATACGTTCATTTAACATGAAATGCTTCTTGGTCAGTTTCTGATACCTCTGAGATGCATGAATATGTAATTCTTCACTCATATATCCATTCTATTGGTATCATTTTGACTCTTTGCAGATGCCTCAGTACAACAAATATTTAAGACAACACTCAAGTTTAACAGCAATGGAATGCTTTGCTGGATCTGGTCCAGAACAACTATTAGTCTGTTTAATGACAAACAGACCCTCAGGGCCACTCCGTTTTCTTGGTAACGTTGGTAGCCTGTGGCAAGCAAAAGAACTCTTACGTTTTACACTGAGAAAGTCAAGAAAGATTTGGTCTTTCCTAGAGCGTGTGACTTGGAGTGTGACTTCAGTAGGGTTTTTGTTTGTTTCATTCCTGATTGTAAGCCTGATAATTCATTTCCTTCAAATCCACAATAACTTGGAACCATTTTTGGATGTACAAAATGCTTTCTATACAGCTGCATGCTTTTCTCTGTTCAGAAGATAAACTGAGTTCCTGATTTAATTGAATTCTGAGTGACACAAGTTGATAACAAATGTGCTCCCGAGTGTATAGACATGAATGCATCTTTTGAAGTTCAACAGCTAGTAAACATTTGTAGTAGAAATATTGAGTCACAGCCTGAAGCAGTGATTGAGCACCCAGTGGGAAGGCAGGGCCAACCGAGTGGAGCTCAGGTGCATGCAATGCACACAAGTGACTGGAAGAACAGGAAGCAGGATGCACCCTTTTTCAGACCTCATTTAAGGGTTCGCAGTGGAAGTGAGGGCATCTCTTGCCAGAGATCCCTGCCTACTGGAGGCCTTCTGATGGTAAGCAGCTCTTTTCACTTGTCCAAGTTATAGGACAGGAATATAATGTACTGACAAGTTTGTAGATTGTTGAGATTTAACAAAAATTCAAGATTTGATGGTGGAGATAATGACATGGAATAAATTGTTTTGATATTTTCGTGAAAATCCTTCAGGATGGTTATTAAAATTATGATGGAATTATGACTGGATTTGTTACTGCTCCAGTGGACAGGTCAAAGAAGAATGAATATAGTTCCTGTCTTGTCATTGCTCCATCGTTCCTTTTTAGGCTAATTGCATGAAGTAATCTTTGAACTTGTTGGCTAAGACTGCAGATTTTGATCTTGATGGTAGACTCAGACAGCGACAGGTTATTATTCTGTGGCCATGCCTCCTATCTACTGTATTTTGCAGCATTGGCGCCCTTCTACTTTCTGAAGCTACAGTAGAAATATTGTCTTTCAATTAGAGGCAGTTTATTGAGATTCTTTTTCTGTAATAGAATTTTAGTAAGAAAGGAAAAGAAATTATTTTGTTTAGTTGCACTGAATTTTGGTAATGCCTAGATTTCCCTTGAAAAATGTGATATCAGCTTACTGATGGCAGGCCAGTTTGCTCATCTTTGGATTTTTTTCATAACTTGTTAGGGCTCTGTTCTAGCTGTGATGTGTGCCATCCTTGCTTTTAAGTTTCAGATATTGGGGATTTTGCATTTGTGAAGTAGTTTCTGCTATGAATATGCTTGAGTTACTTTTCATAGTGTTTTCACTACTTCAGTGGGAGCAGCTCTTAGTGTCAGTTCTTCTCAGACTAAAATTGCTTAGAAGAGACAAAATAGTAGCTGTGCCATTAAAGTCACTTTGTATCTGCAGAGCTTCAGGGAGAAGAACACAATGTCAATGTAAAGCATTACAGATATCTTTGTTCTTTAAATTGGTAAATACCGAGGACTTTGCTTTTGGAAAGAAATTGCTTTTTTGAATACATTTTAGTTACTGTTTAATAGTGTTTTCATTGTGTCAAAGGTGTGTTGAATGTGTTCTATTGAACCCCTATCTCCTGAGACATGGTTTCAGTGGGAGCATCTGTTACTGTCGCTTCTATTGGGATCATGATTGCTTGGAAGGCAAGAAATAGTAACTGTGTCATTAAAGTCATACCGTTCCTGTAGGACTTGGAAAGACTGCCTTGTCACTGGAAAACAGCATGTGCAGTTCTTCTGTCTTTAACTTCTGGGGTTTTTAAAATGAATAAGAATGTACATAAATGGTGAACATAGCATTTTAAATCCTATTTAGCTTCTTCAGTTCTGTTCTTTTGACCCAGTGTTTAAACCAGTAGCAACTGCTGTGCTGCATTCAAACACTGAGACCTATTTACACATTTGATAACAAATACGCAAATTTAAACGAACAACTAGATTTACGTTTGTCTTGTGTGTCACCACCAATAGTACAAGAGATCAGCTGCAGTGGTGTGATTTTGAAAGTGGAACTGTTGTAAACTAAAAAAAGATATTGCATTACCCATGAAAAATGTTCAACCTAATGCACCATTTATTTCTTTGAGAAGTTATGTTGAAAATTAATTTTACAATATATACTTACTAATCTCTGTATAACTTTAAAATTTTTAATTTAGAGTATTAATTTCAGTGTGTTTTCCATAGCTATATTTATCTGAATTATTATCTACACTTTGGATTTGAAGGAACATATGTCACTACACAGGAATTCTTTTCTTTAGTTTGTTTGCAAACATGGCATTTAGCCTTAGAAAGAGAAAATGAAACAAAACAGATTTTTTTTTCCCCAGTAGAAATAACTTTAAACATAGCCAAAATAGTCAAACCAAAGCCTTCTTTCCTGGAGGAGATTGCATTGGTGATGAGGTTTCTAGTGCTCTTAGCTTCCCACAGGGGAAATAAGCAAAGAAAAGTATGTTTTTTATTTTTTTTTTTCTGTTAAGTTTTCATATTTTCTTACAGGAAAGGAAGACGCTACTCAAGGAAAAGGAATACATTTACTTCTAATGAAATCTTTAAAATATTTTGATATTTCTCCTTTGGCATATCAATGCATGTTAGTAAGGTCAAGTGCACTGTTATGATGGTAAAACTTTATTAGCAAACTTATTCACATAGAAACTGTACAGTTTGGGGTTTTTTTGGGTCTCATGCAGCCAAGATGTGAATGTGAAGAGTCTCATTTCTCTTCATTTCTCTGCCTCTAGTTCCTGACATCATTGATATAATCTCAACCCTAAAATAATTTGAAAGCAAGCAACAGACATCTGTGCCACTAGACATCACCCCATCTTACATAGAACAGGAAATAACAGATTTGTAATATATTTGGAAAATGCTAACTTCTTAATGATTAAGGACTAAATATATTTATTTATTTATTTATTTATTTATTCTACTATATATATATATATATATATATTATGAGATCAGTGTTTTTCTAGCTTGATATTTATTTTACTTATCTTTATAAGTAATGTGACCGATCAGAAACATTCTTCATTTTTTGAAGCCTCCATTGTTAAGGTGAATATAATATAAGTGGACTAGAATTTCTCCAAATAATATGGAAGTTATCATAGGACTGATGCACAAATATGCATCTAATCTCTTTTGTTGCCAGTATAAATTCAACACTAAGTTGTCGCTCTTTTTGATATGTAGTTTTGGAATTTGTGGTGAACTTATTCTTTCATGTGAAGCAGGCTGAGGAAAACTGCAATTTGACTCTTCAATTTAAATGGATTTGTTTATTGTTTTATTCTCAAGAACAGGTTAAATAGCACTACCAAGAGGAAATCTGACACTAGCTTCAACTGTGTGCCCTTCTTCCATACTGTTTACAACTCATAAATGATATTGTTTTAATAGAATAAAAATAATTGTACATCTTCACAGAGGAGTCAAACAGCCCCAAATGAAAACAAAATTTAATATTTTACACTTCACACTTTTTATGATTTAATTCACAAGCATGGTGATCTTTGTCTATGAAAATCTCAGAACTAGACAGGTAAAGTAAGTTAATGTAGTTATTGAAATTAGCAAGTCCCACGTAATGTTAACGAGGTGGAAAATTAAAAAAGACAACATTTGTGAATGAATATGTAATCCTGAGCCTACAGAAGTCATACTCTTTTGTCATTGAACATGTCTGCTGCAAGCAATAACTAGCTGTTCTGATGCTGTCTAGCAGATAAATGTGTATTTATACCCAAAATACAACAATATGGATAACTTTCAGAGCTGTGCAATCAATAGCTATGTCCTGAATTTCTGGAGTGGTTACAGCCTTTCCAACTCAGTGACATCTGCCTTAATCACTTTAAATTGCAAGTGGTTTCTAATAAGTAATATTTAGGTGAAAAAGTTAATATACTAGAGAGGGTCAAAATTTTGCTTCAAAATAATTGTCCAAACCTCAAGAGAATATTTTTCTTCAGCTTAGCACATTTGATAAGCTTTATGTGAGATATCACATTGCCTGGCAGAGTTTTTCAGCAATGTTTTCCCAAATCTTGTTTGAAAGTAAATGCTAAGTTTTCTTTGCAGTTCCTACCTGCAATGGCCTCGGTAAGGTTTCTTCATATAGAAAAGTTGGTGGGACACAAAGATTAATAGATATCAAGTATATATGTATATAGAATGCAAAATATAATCCCAACATGTGTAGACTTTATAATTACACCACTGTCACTGGATAAATCATGCAGTCACCGTTACGGCACTGTCATTTATGTATTAGATTCCAAGGAGAAGTAACCAACAGCTTTTCAGCTGTAATTTGAGCTAATGCAAAGTTGTGCTCTGGTGGAAGTGTAAAAGAACCATTTCTCAAAGCAAGGAAGACTTATAGGCACTTTATTTAAATTGAATCCAGTAATTTTCTTAATGTGCACAACTGTTCCCTATTGTCATACTGATCATTTTGTAATGTAGTAACATCTAATGACACATAGAGCATTATAAAAAATCCTTAATGGCTTACAAAGCATGTCATCTTTTGTTTTCCTATTACTAATAAATTTTCCTTTTTTTTTTTTTTGGAAGTTTTTCTATGTGAAAATTGGCTTTCTGGTCTCTTAAAACTGCTGTCATCCTCATCTTCCAAAATGCAAGTACCTTGGAAGAGGAGTAAGCAGTTTGACAAACCAAAAGGAACAGTTTGACCTTTATGGTTTTGACTGTTCTTTCTTAATGCCAACACAAAGCAAAAATAAACAATATCTGATGGCACTCACATATCAGGAGAGATCGCAGAATGACATTATTCATACTTGACATTTTGAGTGGCAGATGGGAAAACAATTTGAATGCAGCTTTTCTTGTCAATGTTTAATTTAAAACACTTAAGCTAATAAACACAGTGCATTTTCTACAAAATAGAAATATGCTTTGGCATAATTGCTAATATTTTGACAAGAACTAAATCAGAATTGGACATGAAAACATACCTTCACCCCATTTTCATACAGAGAACTTAGTTCATTAGAGTGCTGAGAAAAATCAGCATCTCACTGTCAAATATTCCGTGGTGTTTTCAAAACATTTGTCTCAGTATTTTGAGGTATCTCATTGAAAAGCACTGCAAACCAGTGGCACCAAATGCTTCACATTTCAGTTAATTTCTCTGTCATATGAAAGCCCAATGTTTTAAATTTTAATTCAAACATTAAAGAAGTCAACATTAAGTCTGTACTGTGTGTGCGCTATGTAAATACTAACTAGTTAACTGTGTCTATCTTGCACTAAGTCTAGTAGCTGCCTAGACCTGTGTCATCTCTTATTCCTCCCAACTAGGTTGCTCCTTCTGTCATTTTCACCTATTCTCGCTAATTAGGCTTGCTCTTTCTATCAATGTATGGATTTATTTTTTTTTACACAGCCGATTCTTACATAATTTAATTCCTCCCTGATCATTTCCCAAGTGTCTTCCAATAGGTTTTGGAAATGATTTTCCCTGTATTCTGGATATAAAGCCTCACTGAATACGCTTTCCTAGTAGCTACGCAATGCTAGAACAAAATGCTTCAAGATACAAGTATGTGGATTTGGATTGGGTTGAAGCTCAGCTGAAGCTGGGACTCTGCAATTCTTACAGTGTATAAGTACCTAAAAATGAAAGGAGACATTTAGTAGATTTAAAGACTCCCACTAGAACTATCTAAGCACGACTGATAGTCCCACAGTGTTTATTTCCTTTCTCTTACCTGGTGGGACCCCAGGATGCCTGTATAACCTGGAATGCCGTACAAACAGGAGGGGTCTTGCTTAGGCAAATTAACATCTTGTATCAATACTAACTACAGTAATGGAGTTGTAATTGATATACACTTGATCTCAAGCTTGCCTTGTGTTTGCTAGGCAATTTTTTTTTTTTTTGATCCTTCTACCTGGAATTTTGTGAAGTATAAATATATGAAATATATATATGGATTATTAGGATGTGAAGTTTGATACAAACATGCTTGAAGCTGCTTGGAAGCCATCAGGAAAAGCTGAATTGTTATGCTTCCATATTGTTGTTTTTTTTTATTTGCCTCTGCAAATATAGGTCAGTTCAGGTTAAATTGATTAATAGAGGTTGAAAGAAGTTAGTAATGAATAAAAAAGGTGATATAAATCTGATAGTACTGTTCCTGGTAGACTCTAAATCCTATGTTATTTGCTAATTATCAAGACATTTCTTCATATTAAGTTTCCATATCTGTCTCCCAGTTAGTATCGGTGTCACAGAGTTATCATACAGTCAAACATTTATGATCTTGTCGTATGAAATGCTAGTGTTTGTGTGTTTTTTATGAAGTACTGCTCTTACAGTGCCTTTCCTTTGTTAAAAATATTAAAGCTATTTGTAACTTAGGAAAATAAATTTTGCTCCATAAGTGCACCTCTCTTTACTGCCTGCACCGCTATTGGGTGGCAGCCTGTCTGCAGATTCCATTCCAGTTTGGCAGCAAGCACTTTTACCCAGCTTTGTAGTTTGTACCTTTTTAAGGAGCAGAATAACTTAAGGCACTTCTCATAAAGCCATTAATTGGTTGAGTCTTGTGGGATCTCTTCGCTGAGTATGTGTTAATGTTTGTGATGTGGGTCACAACTCTGCATTGTTATTTTCTCTAATTACCAAACTTCAGTGGTTTTGCTCTCAGCTGAAACACTGTGTTCTCCCAGGCACAGTGTATGCAGAAGTGGATATATCACAAAATGAGAGGAAAAAATAACCTAATTATCTTCTTCATGGTCTAGAAAGGTCCAATTAACAATTAGAAAAATGTGTTGAAATAAAAATTTTACAATGCTTTTTTGACTCTCTCTGTTTTTAAGCTATTAAATTCACTTCTCAGATTTATCACTGGATTAACTAACTGTCGATGAGAACACTTTTAACGTCAGAGTATTAATGGTTCTGAGCACAGATAGTTTGAGTTGTTTGAAGCTGCATGAATTACTGAACTATAGTATCATTGCAAGGTTGTTAATTGTTCACTGAGCCTTGACTGGAAATACACTTTAATGCATTCTGCGCCATTGCTGGGTGTGCAGTGATCATAGATGAACATAGACCATTGTGAGAATGCCAAAAGTGGTCTCGTGCATTTGTGGATCTCTGAATGTGCGGGTTCTGCTCATTTCTGCTCCTTGAATAAGTACAGAAAACTGATCATACAACACAGAAACTACAGCAGGAATAAGGTAATGACACGGCTTCATTCTGAGATTCTTTACTTCATAATGAGTTTAAGAGAGTGGGAAAAACTCTTTACGATGTCCTTAGGGTAGGTGTAGATTGCTGCGAGCATGCTGCCTGAATCTGGGAAGTCTGCTTGATGAACTATTATTTACTAAAACATCTGAAGGAAAACTGGAAAATATAAACTATAGCAGCAAAATGGTAGCAAAGAATTTAATGCTGGTTCTACAGGACATGTTTTTTTTTTTTTCTTTTTGTCTACATGAATTCACATTTTTGTGATCAGAAGCCATGAAGTTTTACCTGACAGAAATCTATGCTTCCTCCCCTGCCACCCGAAAAACATTCTGCTATACTCAGTTGAGGTGGGGTAAGCCATACTGAATTGTCGTAAGAAAACTTGTATGCTTCATGACATGAAAGGCACAGAGGATAATACCTGCATTTTTCTCCTTGTTTTGGACAGAAAAAAAAAAAAAAAACATCCTAAAATCATGCTCTCTTCTCCACCATATATTAAGTACTTCCAATTTTCCCTTCACTGCAGATCAAGCAGGAGGGTGGACCGTGTAGAGAAGGTCAGTTGGAAAGTCAAGAGAAGTAGATGGTAAGAAAATGATATAGAAGGTATGAGAGTATGGAGTTATTTTTTTTCTAGGAAGTGCCATTATATCTCCTTCCTGTGCAGGAAGGAACAAAAGGCCGCTGTGGTGAGAAAGGGAATAATCCAAGAGATGAGGCAAAAGTAAGGTGATAAAGATTTCAAATAGGATAAAAAATAACTACTGGCCAAGTGATACACTGCAGAATTAAAATGTGGAAATATGGCATTTCTATCACTGATGTTTTCAAAAAACAAGAGAAATAAGCATCGGTCAGAAATATCTAGGAGTAGCTAATCCTTCCTTAGGGCAGGAGAATGTATTTGGTCACATCTTAAAGCCCCCTTCGCTACTCATTTTTCATTGACTGTTTTAGGATTTTACAGGGAGACTTTCAGCCCAAAGGGTATACACTAGGAAGTCCTGTGTTGTGGTTTTAGTCTGAGAATTTTTAGATAGTTTTTCTCCAGGAGTAAATGGGAAGTGTCACATGGGGAATGTCTAGTCAAATAAATGAATGTTGAAAACTGCAGTGTTTTACAGATGCTCACTGAGCAACTCTGTAAAGAAAATTCCTGTGGTTGCTACAATCAGTGTCAAAAATCCTATTGCCTTAAGTGGTTAGAGATGAAAACATTAAGCTACTTGGAAGATCTTAGTTAATCGATTTGAATAAAATTATTATGCTATGTGTATCCAACTAAGCAAAAGATTTCTTTTCTAGAGATGTGACAGTGTCATGCCAAATATTCCCCACCATCCTTAGGTATTCATTTTAATTAATATTAGTTAGCTTTGGCTTGAGCAAGAAATTTTGCTAGCCAGGTTTTGTGAAAGATTTACCATTCTTGATGCTTGCTTGCTTTATCATTTTTGTACTTCCATTTACAGAAGAGGTAGATAAAATATAAAATATTCATTCATCAATTTACTGATGTTTAAAAGCCTTTTCTCTCCTTTCCTTTCATCCATTTGGGCTCCATACCTCTGCCTGTTCAGCTGTTAGAGGATATCTCATGATAACCCATACTTTTTTCTGGGAGGCTGGCAGGGGGCATCAGGAGGAGCCTGAGGCAGGTGAACCCAGGCTGGGGGCCACCTTTGGGCGCTGCTATGTAATAAGAAGCAGGTTTGCCTGCCAGGGTTTGCAGAGTAACCAAGCTTTGTTGTGAGGTTGCTTCCTTCTGTTTCAGGTTAAAAATCTCTTGGGGTTTGCTCCTTTCTGGGGTGAAGTCTGCAGGAGCAAAGCAGAAGGCAGAGTGCAGTTATCAGCTATGACAACCTTCAGATGCAAGGAGAATTCTTTCCCTTCATAAGGAGATGGCCAGCTTCTCAGATGGAGAAGGTTTTTGGCCCTTTTGAGGATTCAGCTGCCCTGCTGAGATGAGGAGTTCTGTACCATTTTGTAGCTGGGCGATGGTGTAAGGAGCCGCAGAGAGGGTAGAGCTTCGGGGGCAGAAATGGCTGTGAAACAGCAGAAGAGAGCATGCTGGATTCTCCTTGGAGGGATGCTGTGGGCTAGTGGAGAGCTGAGCCGGAGTCTCTATGTGTCAGGGCACTGCAAAGTAAGCACTGCGCCTGTACCAGAAGCAAGTGTCCAGGGGGTGGCTTGTCCCAGATGTGTAGTTAGTATCTTAGTTTCAGCTATGTTGAAATTGTTTTCTTCAGCATCTGATATGATGCTGTGTTTTGATTCTAGGAGAAAAACAACATTGATATCACACTGATGCTTATAGTTGCTACTAAGCAGTGTTGTACAGAGCCAAGGCCATTCACAGAGAAGGGCCCAAGGAGATGGGAGGGAACAGAATTAGGACAGCTGATTTAAACTGGCCATAGGCATATTCATAGAATCACCAAGGTTGGAAGAGACCCACAGGATCACCCATTACCGATAGTTCTTGTTAAACCATGTCCCTCAACACAACGTCCAAACGCTCCTTGAACACCTCCAGGCTTGGTGACTCCGCCACCTCCATGGGCAGCCCATTCCAGTGCCTATTCTGTACCATATAACATCAAATTGAAGGAGTTTTGAAGGAGGTGGGAGTCCATTTTCCCATTTTTTTTCTACTGCTTGTGGGGGAGCTGGGCATCAGTTGGGGTATGGTGAGCAATAATGTGGGCTTCATTTGTTATATGCTTATAATAATTATGATATATATATATATATCTTCTTTTCCTTTTCTCTGTCTTAGAAAATGGTTTTGTCTCAACTCATGAGTTCTACTATTTTGTTTTTTTATTCCCTCCCTAATCCCATGGATCTGTGTGGTGCTCAGCTGCCTGCTGGGTTAAACCACAGCAGTCTTTGCCCTCCCTGGCTGGTGGCAGTCTGTGTACGTAGAACCAGTCTTGACAGCTTGTTGGTGTTCTGTGCTGCTTAGGTTAAGTAAAAGACTTGGCTTCTTTACTTTGCTTTTAAGCAGAGGATAAAAGCGTATTTGCTGTCACAATGAAAGGTTGTTCTGGTAGTCTGAAGAAAACAAATGAAAAGTGTTTCTCGGTAGGCTTAAATGTTTGTAGTGGGAGGATCTGTGTTGCGTGATGGGGAAATACATTGTGAGAGGAAGAGGCTAGGAGGCTAGTAAGGAAAAATGTCTTTCCTCCCTGTTTTGTTTTTTTTTTTTTATGTTAATCTGCTCTCAATCATAGATTTGAGTGAACCTGAGACCAAAATAGTATAAACTTGCAGTTTCTAAGGGTCTGAATCTTTGTGGGTATACAGCTATAATCCTGAATAGGTTTTTTTCATTGTTAAAATATGACAGAGTACATACTGTTCTATTTGGAGTATATCTCAAATTATAGCATTCCCCTGATCACTATATCCTGCTATTCTACAGGCAAAGAGTGGAATGAAGTGTCTGACTGCACTGTAGAAAATCTATGTAACTCAGTCCCTTAAACCCAACTTCTCCACAAAGTGTTATATATGTGTAGGTTGCTCCAAAAGTAATGCCTCCTATTTATTTTCATGGGAACTACAAGAGATGTAAAGAGCACAATAACATTATTTTACAGAGCAAATTCTCAGCTACAGAACGCCTTTTTTTTTTTTTTTAATTAAGTCGCCACCATTAACTATGCATTTTCATTACTGAGGATTAAGAACGTGCATGCTGTGTGCATAAAATTTGCACCAGTGTAGGTGACCCACTGTTTCTCAGCTGCTGTGATGTTGTTGCTAGGAAAATATTGCCTACATGGTCCATTTTTCATTGGCCCAAACAGATGGAGATCAGGTACCAAATCTAGACTATTTAGTGGGTATGGTAGGACAGTCTGGCTGAGATTGGCAGTGTGCTGAATGGTCTTCAAACTGACATAGGGCTTGGATTTATTCTGTTGCAAGAGGAAGGTTTTCTTCTCTGGCCTGACTGGAAATTTGAGCCTCTAGCTTAGTTGGCATTGCAATGTAGCATGGTCAGAAAGGATGGATTGCTCGAGTTCCTAGAAATCTGGAAGGATCACCCCTTCCCTATTACAAAAGACATTGCACATTGCTTTAACCACTCAGGGCTGCATCATGAACTTTTTCTTCGTTGGGGAATTCACGTCACCATTCCATAGACTGCCTTTTTGACTCCAGCTCATAGTGGTGACACCATGTGTCATCGCTAGTAGTGATGTGATCCAGGAAATGGTCATCTTCACACTCATACTGGTTCAATAAGTTCTGAGTAAATTGTGTATGGCGTTCTTTCTGTTCCTGTGTGAACATTGATGAGGCCCACCTAACAGAAACTGTGCAGTGTTCCAGTGTTACTACCACTGTGTCCAACACAGTTCTCTGGTTGTAATCCACCAATTAGCATGGATGAGCTGGGAGAGACACTCTTCATTTTGTGGTGCTGCTGTGTATGGTCATCTGGAATGCGGCTTGTTTTCATGTTGCTGTCTCCACTGCTGCAATGCACCACCCACCACATCAAATCCATTGTTTGGTCTCCATAAGTGTTCAGCAAGCATCTGTGAATGTCAGTGGGTGCCATTTTTCTGTATGGAGGGATTCAGTTCTGCATGTTTGCTTCATATGCATTTCCATGTCAGATGCCATTCTGTCAGACTGCCCTTCTGCTGCTGTCTGTTGCACAGCAGCAACATGTAATGGGATATTGGTGGGTAGGTTCATCCTCTATTGTCATATCATCAACATCCACCTCTGACATTGTGAGCCAACATACTAAAATAAGAGACATTACTTTTGGAGCAGCCCTCACATAATAACTCTTTGTCTCACTTCCATTTTTCTTATGTCTTCTTCTAGTTTAAAACATAATAGGTTTTAGCTCTAAACTTGTATTGAAAGCTGCCTGTGCACAAGATTAACAGAGTATCTGCTATACTCTTGATATTTTGGCATATTGTTCTGGGCTTATAAATACGTTCATCTGTAATCTAAGCTTTTTATTGCTTTATTTTGAGTATTACATTCAGTGATCTTTGAAATTGGACGTGCTCATCTATAGAAATGTTCCTACTTTCATTATTACATAAATATTGCTGCAGAGATATGCTTTAAGAGAATCTAAATTACTTTCATTAGTGCTTACAAAGCTAATTAACATTACATTTTTTTTCTATGAATTAAGGGTAAAATTGGGCCTTTGAAAATGCTAGTAAAAATCTACTATTTAAACAAAATAATTGACATTTTAAAACAAATTATACTATTTAATATGGAGGTATTGTCCTTCTTGAGGATTCCCGAGGTACATATTTTGGTAGTCAGATTATCTTTAGTGCAGGTGGCAAACAAACAAAAAAAGACAACTGCAAAGTAGCACAAATTAATGGTTGATTAATGGTATGACAAGCAGGTAAAAGGAAAAAAAAATAACACTTGGAGCATGTGTTGCACAAATCCCCGGAGAAATTTAACTTCCTTGCAGACAGCGAGAGTCATTTTGACTTGAGGGAAGGCTGGCTTTCCCTGACCCTGTCTCTCACAGAAAAGAATGTCTGGAGGGGCTCTTCCATTCTTTGCAGTTCACTCACATCTGGTATTATTCAGAAGTTCATGCTATTTGCTGTCATACACGTTTTCCCATGGGTTGCTGTTCTGATGGTTGAATTCCTCTTTTGCTCGTTAACTTTATTTTACTCCCTTTATTCACTTCTAGATGAAACTTGCCAATTGAATCTCTTTCGAGCTGATCTCCAACACTTCCCTTTCCACTGTCTTTTTTCTTTTTCTTTTTTTTTTCCCAAGTCTACAAGAATCACCTGTCAGTTCTGTTTTTCTGGAGAAAACTATTTAGGAATAGGCAGTTAATACTGCTGAGTAATCGCTCCTGATGAGCTGCTACAAACTCCCATATTCAGGCAGTGGGTGACTGACTGGCAATTTTTCTGGCTGTGAATCCAAGATGTGCAGACAGAGAATGTGCTGCTGTCTATGTTATTGTAGCATAAGACTACTTCATTTGCATCTTTTTGTACTTTTCCGGTCTCTCCACACTGTAGTGCATCTCATTTTCTTTTCCCCTCTCCTCACCCCCCTCATCTTCCTTTCCAGGCAGCCCTCCAGGACTTTGGTTCCCCCACACCTCCTGCCCCATCTGTTTGTAGACAGCTTGTGGTGGAGTGTTCCAGGTGGTCCCTGCTTTGCAGAGAGGCAGGAGCAGGTGATCAAAGGGCAGCAGCTTTTACGGCTGCTGTTTCTGCTGTTTATGATTGAGAGCACAGGGCCAGCTGAAAGTTCTATTTTGCCCAAAAAGTACAGTAGGCCAGAAAAGTTACCTTCTGAAATGCATCAAGCAGGCCTGTTACAATCCTTTCGGTGTGGTTCATCCTCAGTGATTGTGAATTCCTCTGTGCTCAGGATCATGAGGTGTACAAAGCTTGGGACAAATCAATGCATGCTTGGTTGCAAGTTACACTACGGCATATGAGTTACCCACTGAAAGCTTCTGTTTTAGTGATGCAACTTCAAAAATGTTACTCAGATTTTTGAGAGAAAATTTTGCGCTAAATTAGCAGTGAAATCCAGCTGAAGGATCAGTGTTTACTTGCTGTTGCTTAGTAATATCTGAGGCTACTCTAACTTGGATTAGATTAGATTCACAGTTAGCTAGTCTCCTCTGTAGCTTTTGGTTTTGCATTTGCTCTAGCAGATCATTTCTTTCTGTAACGTGACCATTCCAAGGAGTTGTTCTTTTTGCATTTGAGAACTGGGCATGGGGGATACCAGGCATACCAATCAGTTGGACTATTAAATGAAAATCAAATGAATAGATAAACCCAGCTCAAATAAATCATTTTGTTTCATATTTCCAAATAGTGTGATAGAAGCTAAAGTTACAGCATTCCTAGCTCAGTTTTTGCCAAATACTTCTGGAGTGGGAAAACAGCCCAAGGACAGCTGAGGTTCCTTTAGTGGAAAGAGTAAGAAAGGTACTTAGTGACCTCAGAAATCTGTAGCGAGTCTCAAGATGAAAGCATATTTCAGATTAAAGAGGAACTCCTAGCTGTTGGAACATGACTGTCATTACTTGCTTAGTAATATTTATTACTAAACTTTTAGGTTTATTGCCTAGGAAACTTGAAAGGCTGTTTTATATGACATTGCAACTGGAAGCAAAATACATTTGAGTCTTAAACTGGATTCATATTTAGTGTTTCTCCTTATGATGTGGGATACTTACTTCTCCATGGAGCAGTATAATATTGAGGGTTACAGCCAGTTTGAACAGATACTTGTGTTGAAGAAACAGGTATGTAGAAGAATAGTTGTCTCTATGCAAGACATTTGAAGTGGAAAAGCTGCTCTCCCTTGACTGCACCCAGTACCCTTTGATAATGCTGTGGCTGGGCAATGCTCTGCATTTCCAGAAGTTGCACATTTCTGTTTGCCGTGCTTGCTCAAATGTTTCTCTTAGAATTTATTGCTAAATTCAGGGCTGCCTCTTTGTCCTTTGACAAAGACCTCAGGTCTGTTAGTCCTGTTAGTCTGTTACCATGGCATTTTCTTCATTTATATTCCTTTGTGAAAGATGTTCTTGTTCATATTGCATCTTACAAACTGCATTTTCAGTTAAATAGAGTTCTGCAAGACCTGCATGTATATTTTTGCTAAACTAATTTTCTTTTTGGTTCATTGATCTCTTTAATGAAAGTCTAAGCATTTTTATAAGCCAGAACCTCATTATGCTGTACGGAAGCTGTACTTTAAACCTATCTGTTATGTTACTGTACATTTTAATAAAACTTTATTAGATTTCCCTTCTGATGAAAGACAGCAGGAAATGTTTCCTTCATTAGAAAACTTGAGGTGCTGGGAAACCTAATGTTGCATTCTTGTTTTTAGATTAATTATGGGTTTTATTATAGCTAGTTAATGAGCCTTCTGTGAAAAGAAATCAATTTAAATTATCTCATGGAATATCACTGCATTTACGTCAAGATTATCTATACACACCTGATCATATGCCTCCTTTTCAATGAATAATGGTATTTTTCTGTGTTGGAATTAAGGTTTTCCTGTTGTAAATGGATATGATACTCATTTTATAATGAGGTATTTCATCTAAATTTTATTTCTATGAGTGATGTGTCACTTTGTTACAGCAGCAGATGCAAATGTAAATCTACTGGAATCTATTTTCTTCTTTTAGTGAAGACTTAAAGGGGCTCCCTATGCCACATGGGGTATTGTAGTCTGTACTACTATTTAGGTTGCCAGAATTCTATGAAATGAGGTTCTTATTTCATAGAAATGAAAACACTTTTTATGTAACATAATACTGTAAAATTCTGACTAGTATCTGCAGTCAAAAGAGAAATTATGAGGAACTATAAATTCTGGAGGACTTACTCAATATGTTGAATCGAACCCAAAGCTTTCTTTTTCCTCCTATAATCACTATCTGTATATTTGGCATACCACTAAGAGCAGGAGTACATGCTTAACTGCAAGCTACAATAGTTTTTTTGCTGTGGTTGTTGTTTTTACTTTTTCTGGTTTGGTTTCTTTGCTTGGGGTAGGGAGTTGTCCAGGCACTAACAACTGTTTCCTCATTCTCACATTACAATCACGTTTTCTTAGTATCCTGGCTTAAGTAAGACAGGTTAGAGAACTACTGGCCTTTTCCTTCCCTGCTACCGCTACTGTGGAAGACTATTAATCAAGAGTTCTGCCTTGCTTTCAGTTGCAGCAGTTACTCCTTTGTACCCAACTTAGTTGTTTGTGGATTATTCTTTTTTTGGTTTTGTTTCTATTCAGGAAAATATTTAATAATGACTAACCCTATTTGAGTTAATTGCATTTCTTTTACATAAATCTTGCATATTATTTCTTGAAAAGAAGGAACTGGTGATCAGGATATATTTAGCTGATGCAGACTTGTTTATCTGTAAGTAATTTGTATGAGAGAGAGCCAAATATAACTTTTGTGTGTGTGGTGTGTCTGTGTGACAAACAATGTCAAGCCATGTGAATACACTCAAAGCCATAAAATGGCTTGACCTTAGACTGCAGCCAGACTTCCATCTAGTGGTTTCTTGCACAACTTCCCCCTTCTGCCCTCAGACTTGACTATTTCTCTGGTATTTCCACTCTTTCTTTATGGTATTTTCCCTGAGGAGCCTCCATTGTGCTGCTGGGCCCAGCTGTGTGACACTGGTACTGCTGGATCCAGCAATGCCCAGCATGGTGCAGCCTGGCCTCTCCTCACGGACCCCGACAGTGCCTGGGCACTGGGGTGCAGCACAGCCTCTCCTGGTGCTCACTGCTCAGTAGTTTGCCATTAATGATCAGGCCCTGTCATGTTTTTTAACATGGAAAATTTCCCAACAACCGCAGCCTTTTCCTCCCTGTTGCTGTTGGTGTTACCAACTCAAGAGCTCTGTGTGATGGCTCTGATATGAGGGGGCTCCCACTGTGAGTGGCACTGCCCAGGTGTACTAGGGCTGGAGGTAATGGTGGCAAACTGTCATCCAGCAGAGAAAAGAGATGCACAATCTACAGGTTGAATCAGCTGATCTTTTTTGATGAGTACCTCCTCAGCCTTCTATAGTGGTAAATATCTGCATTGTGAGGGGATTTGGGCCTTTTCTCAGAACACTGTGAGAGAAAGAACAAATGCCACTTTGTACTGCAGTAGATATCTGGCTTTTCTGGAGCCCTTCTGTTGGCTCTGCAGCTGGGAGGCAAGGAAGTCTTTGGGCAAGAGGCAGGAAAAGTGGAATCTGAATACAGAATAGTTTGATTTTCAGCTGTGTTTTAATTAAGTAATGCGTAGGGATAGTGGACTGAGTCAGTTTCTACAGTAAACATTTCCTATACCACCCAGAAGGCAATTTCTTATTGATTTACACAGAATACTTCCAAGTTTTGGTTTCTTGCAGGAGTTCTGTCACAAGTAAGGAAGTATGATTCATGCAACTACTCCAGACATTGTTCTGAAAGATAAGCCACTACTAATCTTTTGCACAGTGAGTTTAGTGACTGGCTGTTCACTTCTGAAGGACTGTTACATCTGCTAGTTAGTGATTCATCCCAAGTGCGCTGACCTCAGAGGCTTTTATTTCCATAAAGATGTGTTATGTTGTATACTGTGGATTTTAAAATAGAATGACATTAGTGTGATGACTTGAATATTGCTGTTGTGAATTTAATCAAAAGTGAAAACTGTGTGCTCCTTCCTCATTGTTTCCAAAATTGCAGTACAAAAAGTGAAGCAATAGGAAGTTTGTTGGTGTTTAGCGGTGAGTGATTAGGAATAATTATCTTCCTAATAATTCCTGGAATATTTTTACATTATTATTTTTATTAATTCTTTATTATTATTATAAATTTATTATTAATCGAATTATAATAATCAAACTTAGGGCTATATATTCTGCTGGCTTCCTAGAGCTGCTTAATACAAAATAGGACACAAGGTCTCCTTGCTGCGGGTCATTAAGCAGATGATTAGTGGACTAGGAGCTCTGAGCAGCATGCTCGAAGTTGCAAGGTACCTTCAACTCATCTGAACTCCTTTGACTCCTTTTTATCTGCAACAAATCGTGTTTTCCAGACTGAGAAATGCTCTAAGTTTGTGTTGAATTTTCATTAAAATTTAGTAAGAGCTCAACAAGATGATCATTAGTGGACTGAATTGGTCTGAAATATTCACGATATTTTGGGGTGTTTTTTGTACTCAACATTTAGTTATATGGTTTTATTTTGTCAATTTTCCTTAACCTAGAAAGCATACTTGTACTTTGTCATCTGTTTGGACAGCCTGAGGTGTTTTTTGGTGATATCGTATATGTGATAATTTCAATTCTTTTGCATCCAAACAAGGCAATTCAGGCACACAATTTTCTGCTTAGTGTTTCCTTATTCAGTGAAGACGCTGATGGAGCAACCTCTCAATCAAACCCAAGCAGCATATCTGTTAATCAGATGAAAATTTTCAAGAGCAGTAGCGTGCCTTTGAGGTTTGGATCAGAGCTCTCACCCGCATGATCTGAGGTGTTACCTCGAGCTGGAGCAGCTGCACTTGCACACTGTTGCAACCATAATCCTGTGGAGGCCCAAATATTTTATTTTTCTATTGGGAAGTTGATGGGATATGAGTCCAGAAAAAGCTGGCTCTCCCAAAGTCTCTGCTGACTTACTGCTCAGTAGGAGCCTTTACTATTGCAGTTGCAACTTTTTATCTCCTGTGACGTCAAGAGTTGCGTGTCCCCTTGGGTTAGCATTAATTTGCAGTAAGAAAAGCTTTGGACCTGATATTGTTGTTCCCATACTAAGGCAATGTTATGTGTGTGCTTTTCTTTTTCCCTCCCAGCTGCTATATTTGGGAGAGGATTTTAGTGAGGTTTCTATTCAAACAAGCTCATTTATCCTTTGTCTGTACTATTGTCTGACTTGTTTTTTAAACTTACAAACACTGCAAATGCATGGCAGATAGTGTCTAGTTAGCATTATATTTAATAAGCTTTGCAGTTCTGAATCTTTTCTAGAATGATTCTGCTGCCCAGTCCAGAAGCTTATTGAAATGCATGTGAAGAGACAGTATCATAGAGAGCATTAGAGGCATAGTCCTTGACCCTGTTCCTGCTTAGCAATAACTCTAAATGCTGTTCAATATTCTGTATGAATGAGAATAAGCTTGGGAAGTCTTATAGGGTAGATGGGTTAATGGATCGATACTGACCTTTACCATTACAACTGCAATTAAAGCTGCATATGAACTGAAACGAGGGGAGCAGTTTCAGTGCAAGCAGGGGACTTGCAGGATGATGTTTTAATTTAACGTTCTTTTAAATCATTTTAGATGTCTCTGAAAATGTCACAGATTGAAAATAAAGATGTGTGAAGAACACTGTGAGGATATGGATAGTTCTAAATCAAATCTATGTTGCATGTTATTTTTTCCTTGACAATGCAAAAGTCATAGCAAACGCCATAGCAGTGAGCTTAAGCTGTCTTAATATCAGCTGAATTTATACTTTGTTTTTTGTATTTAGTTATTTGATTTTTATCCTTGCATTTGCTGTGTACTTTAGACGAAGAAACGATGTTTAGCCCATAGAGATCTTACAAACAGTGAGCAGACTGGATTAGCACCATAGTACTGCTTCTGGGCCATGGCAGTGTGAAACCAGAACACGTTCCCTGCTATCATGGATCCTTCAGCTGGCACCATCCACGAGCATGATAACCTTTGAACACCCTTTGGTGGTTACCTCTTGTATGACCATCTGTTTCAAATGTTAAAAGTGGTCTGGTAATTCTGAGACATAATGAGAGGATCTTTGTTTCCAGCAGGTAGGAAATGTGCTTATTGAAATGTGACCTTTTTGGCAGCTGGAGAATGCCCAAGCGTCATTAGAGGCTTCTGATTTTTTTTTTTTTTTTGACGTGCTTAATGTTCTGATTCATGTTCATGCCTAAGTTATCAATAGTTTTATTGTGTTTCTGTTGTTGCCATTGTTTGTTTGTTATTGCTTAAAGAAATGGGGTAGCAGTATGAGAGTACAAGAGTTTCACACACTTTGTGTTAATATAGCATGAAAATGAATCATAACAAAAAAGAAAGCGTGGGTGGGCAGCTTGAGGACAGTCAATCTACTTCAGAATATTTTGTTCTTAAAAAAAACCCGATAAAATTGTTTTCACTTTGTACCAAGTCACAAAGTCTGTCTGTAAGTGGAAAGTGTACATTTTCAGGTGGCTTTATCGTTAGTCCTCTTGGCCTCCCTTGACTATCACTATGATATGCAGAAACATGAGAAGGGCTAATTCTTTATGAAGAAAGTTGAGCTGCTAAGTAGCTGATTTGCATTCTGTGCTTTTGACCAGTTTGGTCAGAGACCCACGAAGGCTATGCATACAGCTAGAAGGGAAGAGAAGAATTCTCATCAACTCTCATGTTTAGTGCTCACAATGTATTAATTAAAGGATGAAGTGAAACTAGGAAACTGAAAAACTTGAAAGGAAATTTAATAGTAGCTTGGCAACACTAAGTGAATTGATTGACAATGGCACAGTTTTCACATTGAATAGTGCCAGATTTTTCTACCCTTCATTGTACTGTGTGGTATTTTTAACTTTTGCAGAGAATCTCTCTCAACACTGCAACCCACTTCTGATGGGAAAGCTACTGCTAGCACCAAAGTATGCATTCTCATTTGTCCACATAAATTTGTAGGCGTGGAGGGAAAGCAAAACAAAATGTGCTTTCCAGGAAAAAATTACATAGTGTTTCCTTCTTAGGCAAAAATTTCTTTCCACCCAAGACAGGTATCTGTAGCATCCCAACATTTCCCAATCTCTGATGCCAGCTGGGTGGCTCATGTCGTATTGCATGGCTTTGTGAGAAGCAAGCTAAAGGGCCAAAAGAGGTCTTGGATAATTGACAGTGGAGGGTGCTCCCCAGTGTATATGGGAGACACAAATAGTATTGATCTGTTTTGTGAGAATGCTAAACTTGCACTGAGCAGAAAAATCTCATTAAAGCTCCCCGAGACGCCCTTTGCAGCTATTTGTTGCTTTCTGAACGTTTTCTGTACAACAGTTTTCTTTAGATTAAATGGCCTCAAGTGTAGCCGGATCAATGCAGTTATCTGGAGACTTAGTTTTGGTAAATAAAAATAATTGTAATACAGCAAATAAAACCTATTTGTCATGTTACCTATTGAAGAGCAGGACAGAATCTTTAATTTACTCTAAAGTGCTGAAAAGCTATAATGCTGTGTCTTTTGGTGATTCTCTCTACTGTGCTAGAGCATACTCTGTGTGGCAAATCATCCATCAAATCAAAATAACTGCCATTTAAGTGGGAGTGTAACCACTTACGTCTCACCTCCATTTAAGCTAATCTGAATCAGACCCTTTCTTTTTTATTCTCTTGAATTATTATAGAAGCTGTTAGATAAACTTATGTATTTTATATGAACCACAGAATCATGGGGTTGGAAAGGACTTCCAGAGATCAAAACCCCTTCTAAAGTAGGTTCCTTACAGTAGGTTGCAGAACAGAAGTGCCCAGGCACTTACAGGGTTTTGAATATCTCTGGAGAAGGAGATGCCACAACCTCTCTGTTTTGAACACAGCCTGTTCCTGTGCTTTGCCATTCTCAAATAAGTTTTTCCTCATATCTGTATGGAACTTCCAGTGTTCCCGTTTGTGTCCATTGCCACTTGTCCTGTAGCTGGGTACTGCTGAAAAGAGCCTGGCCCCATCTACTTGGCACATCTTTCTCTAGATATCCGTATGCATTGATTCCCCTCTCACTCTTTTCCAGGCTGAACAGTTTTAGGTCTCAGCATTTCCTCTTATGGGAGATGCATCTGGCCCCTAATCATCTTTGTAGCCCTCCACTGGACTCTCTTTAGCAGTTCCCTGTCTGTGTTGAACTGAGAAGCCTTGAACTGGATGCAGTACTCCAGATGTGGCCTCATCAGGGCAGAGTAGAGGGGAAAGATCACCTCCTTTGATCTTCTGCCTATGCTCTTTTCAACGTATCTCATAAATGAGGTGCATGAAGTCTTCCTTTAGACTGCTTCATGTAACAACAAAAAAATATATCTTCTCCTTCCCTTTTTGGATTCCATATATAGATATTTGTACCTGTGTCTCATGGCAGACATCTTATTGTGATTTAGTCTTAAACCAAACCAAGTTCTTAAATTGTTTCTGAAAACTGAAGTTCAAGTTGAATTTGAGATATCACACACAAAATAACACTGTTGCACTGCTTTTTATCTAAAGAGTGGAAGGTACTTTGTAATTGTTATTTATTACGTACTTGTACTATTGTACAGGGAGCTTTATAGAGCTCGTGACAGGCAAGTGCTATCTACAGAAATCTATGCAGAAAGGGAGCATCTACACTTTTGCACTTATTCAATGGGGGACAATGCTCCCTATGAGCAGCAGCTGACTGACAATGCTATTTGATCGAAGTTCAGCAGTGACAGGTAGAAGTGCAAGCTGCTTGCTGCTTCAATTTACATTTTTGTTGATCAGTTTGCGTAGTATGCAGACATACCTATACAAAGGCAATCTGCCAAACGTCACTTCTCTGAAAAAAAAAAAATTAGGAATGAGTAAACACCCATAAAAAGAGCAATTTCATTTTTGAAGTTGGTACAGCAATGGAGGGCTTGGTTCCTTGAGAACCATCGCCTCCAAAAACAGGAATAAGGAAAGCTCAAAGTTTCCTTGTTTGATCTTGTTTCTTTTTTCTGTGAATGTGGCAAGCTTCGAGTAGTACAGTCCTGTAAACCATCATTTTTACTTGACAGCAGTTAATTGCTCACATTTTTGTCAACTTTCTGACCTTTAAATGGTGCTGCTTTTGACAGCACTTAAAAATGGTGACTGCTTTTAGAGGAAGCAAGAAGAAACAAGGCATGCATTTCCACTTTAATTAGGATTTGTAGTGCATTAATGACAATCATGTTGTCAGAAAACTTTACACGCTTGTAAGGCTGTCATGATGGGCAGTTGCTATTCCTTGTCATCTTCCTTTCTTTTTCCTATCCATAAAAGTGAAGAGTGTCCCCTGGGGTAATGTGGCTTGGTGTATAGTGCAGAGCTGGTTTTAATAGAACACTGCTAGTGACGGGAGAGGAAAGCCGGTGCCTAACATTCTGATAGTCTGCATGCAGAGAGAGAGCAGTGGGTAATGTAGGATTTGTGCTAATCCCCAAATTACTGTGTGTCTGCATCTTGCATGGTGTGCTTGAGCATCTCTTGCTCTGCGTGTATAATGTCTGTCTTGGTAGGTAATCCATATAAACAACTTCTGAAGACAGGAGAGAGCTCCATGTTTGTGCTTCTGACTGAAAGTCCCGGGAACATACAGGTCAGAGTAGGCCTCAACTATGCAGTAGGTCTGCCTCTGCTACAGAGTGATAGCTGGTAGAGTTGAGATCTCTTTGCATCTTTTCTGAAACAAGGTGCTTGAAGCTGATGGCTGCTGCCAGTAGTTTGCTTTGCTCTTTCAGAGATCTTCTCAAATGCTGGGGCTCCATCTCTGTGTGATTACATGGCTATTTGCCGTGTGTTACTTGGGAAAGTGGGGATGAGGAGGCAGCTACCATGTGAATAAGTCACTGAGTCTAAGGCTCTTCAATGTTATCACTGGCAAACAAAAGTCTGTGTGTGAGGCTGGGAAACACGCTGATTGCTTGGTTTCTCCTTGCTCATTGTAATACTTGTCGATAACTTGAGATTTAACTATGTATGCACACCTGTCAGACCTTACAGAGAATGCTCTATCTGTGACTACAACATTCAGCCTTTTTATTCATCCTCCTAACTAATGCAGTACTATGTATGGTGGTAGTAGTATGGTGATTTTTAAAAAAAAAACTATTTATTCTGGTACATTTATCAAGGCCATAGCATCTTGTTATTACAGCCTTATTATCTATGTTGTACAAGTCTTCTGAGAGCAGTCAGCTGTCACTTCTTTGGAAGAATGTTTAGTACTACTCTAATTGTGTAGTCATATACATGTTTTTATTTACTTGTTGTTCTTTTGCTTCTTTTACTTTTTTTTTCCCCTAGAGGCCTAACAAAAAGTAACCTGGGATAAAGAATTATTTACTAAATTAGGTGATGTGGATTGGAGAAAGAAAAAATATTAAAGGTGGAACACTTGTGCAGATCAGTCTCACTAGATTTGAATATTCCTTCAAGGAAAATGCTCATCTCCCTGTTGTAGTTATTACTCTTTGTGAACTACCTCAGTGGGGGCAGGAAGGAATGAAACCTCCCTTTAGCTTCAAGACAAATAAATCTATTTATCTCCAAGCAAAGTATTCCTTGTAGTTTCCTGCTATAGTCCAGAAAAATCATGGCATATGAGTCAAAGGACACTTGCTGAATATTTATCAAAGGTTATCTGCATCTAGGAGTTATCAGATGTGCATTCTGTTATCTTGAGAGTCATAGACTTGAGTTGCTTTTTCTGGAGTTTGCAACAGAAGGGGAATGAGTTTCTGTAAATAATTACAAAACCTTTCTTAAAACGTTAACTGCTCCAGTGACTTGAGGCAGTAAAGAATGCCCAATAAAAGTTGCCCCGCTGTGACCCCTTAGTTTCATTCTCCTGTTGGATGTATTTCTTGTCTAATAGTATCTCTGTATGCAAGGGATTACTCTCTAAAGGCACGTGCTACACACACTGAAATGTGGAATAATGGTTTTATTTTTCACTGCTTTTTTTGAGAAAAGGGAGAAAATTGATCTTTTCCTTGAGAATGATTCTTTAGCCCAGTGAATCATCCTCTACATTTTTCTCTCCTTCCTTTTCTTGTTCTAGAAAATTTCCCTTCATTGCAAAGTCCTTGGTAACTGTAATCAATGTATCATCATTTCAGTAGGATGTACTTGGAATTCATTAGGAATTCTGGGCCATAATTGCAGTCAGCAGAGAGCTCTAATAGATGCAAGACATCCATTGTCTGCCTTGTCTTAGGATAGGGAACCTTTTCAGTTTTTAAAACTGAATTGTAAGCTCTTCTTGGAGAGGCTGAGCCTCCAGGCATGGGCGTATGATTTCAAGAAATGATTTACAGATCTGCAAAATACTTGTGCACAGCCAAATGCAATTATCAAGATGGTTTGTGTTACTCTTAATATGATAGTGTTTTGACATATTTCTGCAGATATTTGTCTGAGGAGTGGATAAACATAGTTAGTCTGTTACTTCATTGCACTTTAAAGCTGTCTGTATCTATTCATTTAAAGATTGCCCTCTAAGTTTGATGTCTGTCTGTATCTGCTAATGTTAATTTACCTCCTAGTTTGGTGGATTTCAGAGTCTGGGTTTCAAAACTATTTTTGCCTGAATGTCAAAAATCCTATTAGCCTTACATATTATACAGATGTGCAAAGGTGATAAGACTGCTTACAGGTGTTTTGATCAACATGTTTAAATGGGCATAACAAATTGCACGGAAGTGATGTGATGGGCAGACAATGGATGAATGTGTCATGATGACGATACAAAAATGCAGAGTTCAAAAACAGCTTGCATATGTTGCTTTTCCTCCTGAGAATTGCATGTCATCCCTGTTTTTTTTTTTGTTTTTTTTTTTTTCAGAACACTGGAGAATACATTATAGTGTGTACCAAGCAAAGTTACCTTTCAAGAGGTTGACAGTTACCTCAGTGTCTGAAGGCAATGACTTTATTTCCAGTTCTGAATTTGAAAAGATAGCTGATACGTAATACAATTTCTTGACAGTGGCTACGCTGTGGTTGTAAGAAACTTGGCAGAGAATTAATGATGAATTAACTTTTATTTTGATCTCTTGCTTTGATAAGATTCTATGGGCAGATAATGATTTTTTTCCGATGGATTTGCTCTTCATTTTCTCTTAAAACCTTTTCTTCACTGTAGGTATTTTAAGCTTTGATTCTTTTGTTGCCATGTCTGTGTCAGCAAAAGCTCTAGTAGAGAAGAGTGCTGTATCTGCAAGAACAATTACTACTTAGCCCAGTAACTTTAGCTTTCATTTTGTAGACTGGTGAAGGGGCAGTAAGTGTGACCATGTCAGCATGTGTTTTAATTGGAGGCTCTGCAGTTGTGCTGCAGTATCAACATTGTATCAGAAAATCATTGTGCCTGATGTTTATGGCTTATCACTCTATTCTTATTAAGGACTTGGGTAGTTGCTTCAAAACCAGGGTCACCCATCTTCTCCCATTTTCTCTCTTAGCAAGTTTTCCTAGTATTCTCTATATCAATAAATGTAGCTTTGATTTTTCTTCTCTTACACACAATATTGTGGATACGGATTGCATGAGCTGAAATGATTGCAACTATTTCTCATTCTGGTGGTATGTTTTTTCTTCTCGGCTGTATCTAGGCTTGCAATATGACACGTACAACATTTAAATATCATTTGTTTGAAATCTGCTATCCTAAATACCAGTGGAAAATCATGAGAATCTCTAAAAAAAAAAAAAAAAAAAAAAAAAATAGGAGGTGTTCAGAGACTTTATAATGCTTTTCTTCATTCAGGAAAAAGGCAAGTGGGAAACAGAATCATATCAAATAAAAGGGCAGAATTTGCTCAAGTATGTCAACAGTTGAAACAGCAATTGTGGCTCTTGTAGTGTGATGCAAAGCAAAATAAATGAAGGTAATATATGGACCCCGAAGCATCCAAGAGTGTAGCTGGCTGCACTCTGGTGGATTGTGGCATATATTACTGTGAAACATCCCAGAAAGCAATAGAAGCATAGAGGAGGATTTCTTTGGAGGAAGCCCTTCTGAAAGAGGGTTATTGTAAAACTAATTGAGTCTGAAAATGAGCCTTTTCGAAGATAATACATCTGTTGCTTTAAATGGCAAGCATATGTCTCTATTTTCATTCTTTTATTTCAACCTGGTAGACTGACTTTGCCATTTGTTGTTGTGAGCTAACAGGGTGGAGCACTAATCCCCAAAAGAGTCCCCCCAGCAGCGCACCAAATTTCTGTTGAAGTAGACATCTGTCACTGTCCAAAGCAGATCACATCTCTTTGACTGTATGACATGAAATCATGACATTTGACCACTACATGTCTTCTGGTGCCTTGAGATGGAGTAAGTTGGAGTGCAGATAGTTAAACTGAGTATTTTCTATGCATGTCTTCTGGTGAATGTTTGTGATTTAGGATTCTGTGCCCTAACAGTAGATACAGAATTGTATGAGATTACTTTTTCTTTCTTTGTATCAGAGAATCCAGCCTATTTTCATAAATGGCAATGCTTTCAGTTTTGTTAAAAAATTGAGACTCAGAGGAAAAGCTTCTATCTGCCTTTAAAAGAAAAATATACTGACGGCAGAATGACTTCATCTGAACATCTTGTTTATAAGATTAATGACAATATGAAAAAAAGTCCAGTGATCTGGAAACAATTGATATCCCATTCAGAGGAAGACAGTTATGTGAACACAAGACAAAATATAGGACATCATTAGGCAGTTCAGTTTGTTGAAATACTAGTTAATTTAGTACAATTGGAAACATAAGGAAGCTCTGTCTTTTCCACTGTAAAGGCCTTCATAACCTGCAGAGTGGCTGTAACAAGCAGTATTCATTATAGTAAGTTTACTTAAGGAATTTAAGTTTATTTTAATATGTATCTGGTAACGTAAAGGATACTTGAAAGTATGCCAAACTGATGTTCATTCTCAAACAGTTCTGTTATATGTGGTGGGACAAAAAGAGCTACCCAAGAAGCCTGAGTTTTGAGCTCTCTTGGACCCTGTACTTCCCTCTAGATTCTTCAAGATGATGTTGGTTCAACAGCTCATTGGCACAAATCTTGTCTGTGGGCAGATGGGCTTGTTCCATTTTACAGTAATACATCACTTTCACATTTATCAAGGTGTATATTTATTTCTACAAGCATTTATGTGAAAAATGCAAGAGTGAATCAACAATTATTGTCATTCTATGACATAATTTTCTAATCTATTGAAATGAAACTGTTCTTCAGAAAGAAACCAACTTTGAGGAAACTTATTGCAGGCACAGGAAAATATCTTTGCAGACAGCTTCTTCGTGAAGGAAATGAGATCCCTTCACCACAGCTGGTGGCTAGACAGGAAGGAAAACATATCTGGTTGAATGCTAGTCTCCTAGATAGCCTTTTAGCTGTGTTAGTGTGGAATTTCTACTTTTAGAGAATTTGAGATGCTTTTGTCTGAACGCGAAGAAAATGTTTGGAACTCCCTTACCTTCATGGCCTACGGGAAAAGTATTTTCTGCTCACTTCTTGCAAGTCATTTGTTTGATCTCAGACCCTCTCAGGGTGAGGGAGAGAGGGAAGAGAGATGCTATGGGGACTGTGGCTTCCTTCTAGCTTCCCCAGTCAGGTGGCTGCTGATCACCTGCTGGGGAAACAACTGAACCTCAGTGTTACACGTACCTTTCCCTTGTCTGCTATCACCTTCCAAGCACTGTACCAAAATATGGATAGTGAAAAGAGGAGCACCATGACATCAGTGGCAACTGAATTCTGTTTTTGGTATCAGGACAGCTCTTCTAGATGCCCTAGATCTACATATTTTACAGTATTTGGCTGAGTTTAGTGTTACTGATTATGCATCGTTTCTTAATAAGAAAATCTCAGCTAGATGCATATGTAATGCTGATTTCGTTGGATTTTGGAAAATTAATGGTCTGGAAATTGTAAGACAACTATTTCTGAACTTATTATCAAGGTTAATGGCAGAGGAAAGGGAATATACAGAGGTGACTGAAAGTGAGTCCAGATTTCCAGGCATTGCTAAGTAAATGAAACAGAACTTAACACATAGGAGAAAAGTCAGGAAACAGAAGACTGGCAGAAGGGCTAAGGATGACTGGATAAAACCTAACAATAATTTGCTTTTTTTAGTCAGTGATCTGGAAGGCTTTATTAGACCTTCTCTTATTTCTTTCTCCTGACTTTTTTTGTTGTTGTCTTACTTTCACAAAGCTATTCCATTTGATTCCATATCAGAAATTTTGAGATTTAACAGATGTACCCTAAATATTTTTATACATAACTGTACCAACTGAAGCTTCCAATGTGATTGTTGGTCTTTATAGTTCCGTGATCGAAAGTAGGTATAAATCTGCTGCATTTTTTTTAACAATTTAGGCCAATGGAAAAACATGTTTTATTATCTCTGTTCTAGTGTAATTGCAAGATGTGAAGTAAATTGCAGAATACAAAGCAATTCCCACGTTCAGACGAGCTGTGAGTATGTTTATCTACATCTAAGTGCATTCAGATGTAGCAGCTGAGATGATAATCTCTGTGCTTACTTCATATATCCCAATGGAAGAGAGCAGTATTAAAAGTGTACAATTTCTGTTATGATACCTAGCACTGGAATATAAAAATGATTTAAAATTGTGTGGAAGGACCACTTACTACACTGTTGATACTCCAAGTAGTATTCTTCCCTAAAAGGGAACATTGAGAGATGGACCAAGGCAATAAATCAGCATACAGTCTTCAGAGGGGGCAGTGACACTTGCTGCTTGCAGCTTGATGGAGTACAAACCAGCAGCCTGTAGGCAAATATCTCTAGGCAAGTCTCACAACTAATCATGTGGGCTAAGCAGGTTGCCAATATTTACTCTGCACAAATATGCTTTTCAGGCAAAGGATATATTGCTTTTTTTCCCCTTGTTCATGTAGTTCCCATTAATGTCAAAGGGAACTATGTGTTTGCAAAAAGAAAATGCATCCCCTGAGGGTGTCAAGTTTTGTAAGGTAATGTTCCTCTGTTACATTTTATGCACTGCTTATTTTTATGAGGTGTTGTAATTGTTTAGTGAGTATGATTGCTTCAGAGCCTGCTGTCAGGTGTGGAATCACTGCATAAAAAGGGCTTGTGAATAAAATATTCAGAGTACAGAAAAGTAGGCTCATCCTTTTAATGTCAGCAGAGCAAATATTCAGAATCAGGACTTAGCTAAGGAGCAGCAGAAACTGAGAGCTGCCTGAAAAGTGTGAATAAAAAAATCCTAACTGACCAATTATAACATACAGTTATTGACATTTTGGTAATTCATTTAAAGTCTGTATCAGCTCTGAAACAACCAGTCCGCTGGGAGGAGCGCTTATAAAGGCATCACTGATTAAATACACTGAACCTGAGAGACCAGATTAGTGGTCATATTTCTAATTTGTAAATCAAACATACTTACAGTGTAAACAACTTTATTCTTGTTTTTCTGGAAACCTTTTGACATGAACTTGGAAATGCTGTTATCTGAGCTGTAAACATTATTATAAAGTAATTGTGAACCTTTTGTCTCTATACCATCAGTCAGTGAAATTTCTGGTATTTCTTGCTAATGAACAAATGATTTATTGAGCTGTAATAGTTGGACCTTGTCTTGAACCAAGCAATTAGCATTACTACTGCTACCACTCTTAGAAAACCAATGGATGAGTTTCTTTCCCACTTGTTGGCCAAGAAGATGCACTGTAAACACAGTAAAAAGGTATCTTGGGTAGGAGTTACTCTGGAGGTTTATTAATGATGGATAAAGATAACTAGATGGACTGGATGTCTTGGAGGTCTTTTCCAACCACTGTGATTCTATGGTGATTTTGTAACTCTTAACTTTCATAAAGGAAACTTAATAAAAACACAGAAAATTTTCTTGTTATGTGGTACATACTGTCTTACATACTTATTGCCTCATTTCCATTATATACCATTATAGCTAAAAAAAACTCAGCCTTCTGACATGTTACTGAAGCAACTTTTTGTGTTTGCCACAGAAGTTCCTTATTTCATAACTGTCTTCTATGCTCTGAAAACAAAAAACCATGCTGTGTCAACACTTATGTTTGCTTCTGAGTTACAGACAAAAGCCTGTACTGTTGTTTGCCATTGTTTGCTTGATTTTTAAACAGGAAGATCAGTTCCTTTTCTCCAGAAAATGTAGCAGTTCGCTTTGTCTTTCAAGTGGATCCCTGATACTGTAACTAGGTCACCCAACTGGCACAATAGACAAGACAGCTGGCTGGCCAAGTCTGTGTATTTGGCGAGACATTACTGCAGGTGCAGGAGTAAAAAACTCATTTTCACAGTTTTCTGTGTCTGAATTCACGTCCTTGAGCTTCTTGAAAACAGCTGATATTTTTCTTCTCACTGCACACTAAAGACTAAAATCACAGTAATCCACTTATCCCTATAGAAATCAATTCTGTCTGAAGCCAGCTTTATGTTCTTTCTTATATAAAACTGCTTTTCCATTCTTCCCTTATAGTTCAAGAAATACTTGGATTGAATGTGAGCTGCTGAATTAATTTCACATCAGTGAATCATTACTTCAGTGACCATTTGGGTTCATCACAACGGTACTTTTCAGTATTTCATTCAAAATAGAACTCTGTAAGAATCAAATTGTTATTGCCTAGTTTTGAGGATCAGGAATAGAAAATCTAAGGGAGTATGTGTTGAGTAATCTTTTCACTGGCAATACTGAACAAGCTTCCATCTTCAAAGAAACACAGTATTCTAAATGTGTTGGCTACTCTTTTAATTTAGTATACTACAGCATAGAATACTTGTACTGCAGTTGAACTGGCCTTAGCATTTATGAGAACTGGATTTTTCTAATTGCTGAATTAAACACTTGAGGCTTAAGTTTATCAGAACAGCCTATATCTTTCCAGAAGAAAGGAGGATTGCTGCACTGCAAGGAAAAACAGCAACCCAGAGCCTAGTGAGCATGGGCTCTGCTGAGAGCAATCCCACAGCCCAGTGGTGCTAGCTGTGTTTGTCCTTACTTTATGAAGTCTTCTGAGGCTGGTGACTAGGTGTATGCAAGTACACAGCAGGAGGGGTTAAGGTGAAAAGAGGGACCTTAATATTTCAGTATGTCAGTCTGCCTTACATTATATAGCTTGACTTTGCTGTTTGTAATGTCCAGGACTGGAAAGTTCTTCAAATGCTGAATTTTGTCCTACCTTTTCCTGGCTACAGGATTTCAAAGTTTTCACTAAATGTAGGATTTGAATTAGTTTAGTCCCAAGCATTTTTGAATATCTTACCCAATAGAACTTCTAAAGAACCAAACTCCTGTAATCTTGTTATACAGGTTAACGTATTTTTTGCATTTGCAGAAGAATTTCAATTGATTGCTTTAGTATGTTTGCTGGGATGTCTTTCATTCATGTTAGTTTGTTCTATCTATAAACCTGTTCTAGCAGCTTGTTTGGAAATATGCTTTTGTTTTGAAATGCATAAGGAACTTTGTTTCCTTTTTCTATGTCTTTAGCATGGTGTGTACTTATTGGATAACTTATTCTAAAAATACAAGTTGAAAAACGACCGATCCAGGATTCTTTTCTGCGCTGGTAGGCTGAGCTATTTAAGTTACCTTTCAGCTCCAGCTCTAAGGGAAAGAAATATCTAAGTAGTCTTTGAGCTCTGTGGATTTGTATTAGAGCATGAATTAAAGGTAGATGGGTATGATGGAGCAGGGAATAATTTTAAGGAAAATTATCATAGCCAAGCAAGTATATACACAGAAAAGCAAAGAAAGCTAACTCTGACTAATGAAGTTTGAAGGCAGAAATTAAACAATCAGAAATAGCAGCTGGTCCCCAGAAGAACTCTCATAATCCTAAGCTTTTAAAGCTGAATTTTTTTAAACTCTGTACATGAACTCTATTCTCTCCTGACCACCCCATCTCCCTCGCGTTTTACTGAATAAATCATGTAATCTCCCATTTTATATCATTCCATGGTTTATTAAATTTGTCCAGGAGTGAGATGGATGTGGGAAGAGGTGGGTTGGTTTATTTGTTCCTTTTGTTTTTGAGGAAAGGAGGACATGGAACATACATTTCCAAGACTGCCTTAAATGTAGTAATAAGGACAAGTGGTAATGGCCTCTTGCTATGCAGAGGAGATTCACTTTGGATATTAAGGAAAACTTCCATGTCTGAAAAAGTGGCAACACATTGAAACAGGCTGCCCAGGAAAGCAGTAGAGTCACCATTCCTGGAGGTGTTCAAGAAATGTGTAAATGTGATACTGAGGGACATGGCTTAGTGAGCATTGCGGAGACGGGTTGAAGGTTGGACTAGACCATCTTAGAGGTCTTAATGATCCTATGAGTCTGTGCAAGTTGCTCTGAAAATAATGCCTCCTATTTATTTCCATGGAAACTACAACAGATACAAAGAACACAATAACAGTGTTTGATAGAGCAGATTCTCGGTTATTGATTGAGCCTAATTGGCTTGGCAAAATAGGTCAGCTCCAGAGCAAGTGCTGTGTGGTTGGAAAGGAGGGGGAGGAGAGACCCTTTCAACATCAGTGAGCTATCGGATGGTTTTAACTGCCTTAGTTAACTATCTAAAAACATCCTTATTCTTGCTGCTGAAGTGGAGCACATAGGGTCATGTCCTGCTGTATACTCAGTCTCTTCAGGCCTGAGTCTTACTTTTCTTCAGCAACTGGAACTGATGACTTTAAAATTATCTACTAAAGAGTCACATGCTTGAGCTTCTGTGGGGCAAAGCGTCTTAAATTCATCAGGTTCACCCTGAGTAGTGTTATCTAGTACTACGTAAACCAAAAGTACTTATCTTAAATGCTTACTCCTGTGGTCTTAATAGAGACTTTATTGCATTCAGATTACTGTAACAATGATACTAGAACTTCATTATCTTTATTTATAAAGCAATATATATATATAAAAAAAACCTACAAAACTATTCAGACGAAGCTATACGATGAACTATACTTGTCAAGTGAGAAAAGAATATACTGCAGTGCATGTTATACTTTTTCTACTTGTATTTGCTCACTTTCTACCACATTTTGGATATCTATGGGGTATCGCAATCATTAGTGCTAATTAAAACTTTTTAATGTTGTTTTTGTGTAAATGAAATTGTCATTTCATGTGGTGATTTTTGTCTTGCAACATATGTCACTTCCCTTTCTCTTTTTGCCTTTTTCCCCTTTGGAGGGAGGCATATAAAATTAGTAATATCTTCTGTTTCAAGACTGTCCTTAAAGGGTCCTTTGAATACACTGTGTTTTCTGAAGCTGAACATCATTCACAGAATGATGGGGGGGAAGAAAAAAACGCCAAAGAACCAAAACCACCAAATCATCTGACCCTTTAAAAGCAAATTCAGTGTTCCAGGAAAAAAGAAACAGGTAAATATAAATGTAAATTTTTCATCCTCTCTGAATTTTTATTTTATTTGTTTTTTAATTATCTGTTCTCATGATCCTGTTGGTTTCTTTCTCCCCTCCCTTCTTCAGTCACCAGGGTGCTTTCAGGTTAGGAACTGCAGTATTGAGTTAGGGTGCAAAAAATCTTGGGGTGGAGTGTGGAGGATTTAGAAGTATTTGGGTGCTCCTCTCTCCCATTTGTATTTAAATACTGATCCTGTGAATGCACTGGCTTCCTCAGCAGGCAGCACTGAGGAGCAAGTCAGGTTGCAGAAGGCCTCATGCAGGAGTGAGGCTGAGTCACAAGCTGGGGCAGGAACCAGATGCATGGAGGTTCCAGGACTGTGGATGCAAGAAGGAGCAGAACTGAGATGATAGCTGTAGGGTTGGACACCTAGCTGCCTCTGGCTGACGAAGGTTTTGATCTAATTTTGGTAATGGAGTATCTCTGTGATTAGTAGGGCTCAAGTATTTTTTGAGTTTAGCCTTGCTGGCTAACTTGTCGTGAACAAAGAACTTCCTTGCAGTGCAACTAAAAAAACTCATCTAAAAATCAAGAGGTAGAACCACTACTCAAACTTTTATTTCTGGTAAAAATATTTCTAATACTGCCTTAACCCACTGATATCTATCATACTTTTTTAATTGTTAGGCGTTGGCTTTCGTGCCTACATTATATTTGTTAGTTGCATATAAGTTCATTGAAATACTACAATTCCCAAATTGAATATATGGCAGCACCAGCCTACTAAGATAATTTCTAATTATTTTTAAATGTCTATGACTTGGATACATGAAACAATGTATTTTTACTGTCTAAGTAAACATTCTGATTATTTAGTTTTCGTAAAAATCTGCCTCTGCCATTGAGATGAGTATCATAATCTTATACATAATCAATAAAGCAGAAATTGAGCCCTGCTGCAAACTTCCCTCCAACGTTTGCAGTACCTATGCACTTACTGATCTGCAGCCTGCAAGTAATTCTCTGATGCAATGCTTTCTGCAGTATAACTTGGTTACTAGATGGCTGTGGTTGTTTCAAATGCGCAATTATTTTTTATTGTCATTGTAGGAATTAGGGAACACGGTAGGCTTCCACTGAATGCATGCTTTCTTCTTTCTTCCTTTTCTTCTCCTGTTTTGATAGTGGTATTTAATTATGGACAGTAAAGCTTATCCTAAATTTCAGCCTGGTTATTGCGTTTCTTTACTACCAGTGAGCTATGGTGTTGGACACCTGACTTGATGCTACCCAGAAGAGGAGATATATTTCCTGCTTTCCTATCTCCCTCTACTTTTCTCCTTTGTTTTATGATCTCACTTTCAGAGCTAGGGGGAGTAGCATTTTTATGGCTTGAAAAAGATGAGTCAGCTAGAAGGTATCCTAAACTCTGAGGAAAAGAAACTACATGATGTCTCTTTTAAGCTGTAGGCTTGATACTTTGGGGGGGTATATATGGTATTGAGAAATTTGTTACTGTACAGTACTATACTTCACGTTCTAACAGCAATATATTGAGAGAAAGGCTGTTAATGAGTTCCAGTAGGTGATTAGAGAAGGGGAATTTTCAAGTGGTATGCTGTGCTTTCTTAATGAACACTTCATGATTTGAAGGTATGGATATTTACAATGTTCCTCAAACATCCAGTTTCTAATCACAGCAGGACTCTTACTTCTCCGGTATTAATATGCTATAGCCTTCTCTGGGTTTCTGCCCAAAACACTGGGAACTCCAGTGCAACTCCAAGCAATACAGTAAGCCTGCAGGTAGCACAGTAATTACAACAACTTGAAGTCACAGCATACATAAATGCTTATTATTCCCAGGCAAGTACATAAGCAAAGCAATGACCTCCTGTGGATGCATCTCTCTGTCAGCTGCCATGATTTATCCCAACATGCTTAGGGCAGTGATGTGGCACAGAACAGCTTTGGTCTGTACTCGCAGCAGGGGCTGGCACTGCCTGGCCATCTGCAGTGGCTCATCCAGTGTCCTTGGCTCATGCTGCTGCTGCAGGCCTGCCCAGTGCATGAGCATCCTATGGGGGATTTCATTCAATTTAGGCCAAGGTCTCTGAAATCATCCCCTGTTCTCAACATACCTGCTAATAACAGTATTCAGTGAAAGATTTTAATCTTGAGAAATGTTTCTACTGGTTTGCTACCATTTTTTTTTCTTCTGGAGTAAGCAAGTGTGGCCTGGCCTGGGCTCATCTCCCTGCTGAATATCTGAGATATCGGAGCAGTGATGGCCCTTCTCAACAGTGAGATGGCAGTGCTGTGGGTATTAATGCTGAATGCTAACGGTGAAAGGATGGCTACTTGTTCACAAAGAGAACTGAAGTATCAATTATGTCTTCTGCATAGGTTTTCCAACTAGTTTTGATGTTTATATGAGGAACTTACTAATTTCCTGAAGATAGGAACTTATTTATGGGTTATGATTGTTTTATATACAGGGGTCTTGAATAAGCTTTCTTATCAGCTTATTTCATGGCAGTAATATACTTCACAGGGCAGCTGTTTGAGAAATCTCATTTTTCTCAAATCAAGCTGATTCTCTTTAATGGAAAGAGCTGTGAGTTCTCATTGTGGTACTGTTATTCCTCTGTCTCCAGATACATCATTCCTAGTGCTCTTTCCAGGTACTTGTCCTACCTACTTTGAGCTTGGGCAGGTTGTTAGGGAATTCCTTAAAGCTGTGATAGAAAAAGAGTGAGAGCTCAAGTTTCTTTCCTGTATTTTCCTGCTTTCTTTTTTGACGAGTCTTTATAGTTCCAGGCTTATATAATTATGAGCTGTGTGAGGTGCTTGGAGGAAGCATATGCTAAGCATAGGCCCCTTTCAGCTCAATAGGCTGTGCCTATAAGTCAAATGATGCTCTATAATGTTTATCCTACCTCAACTGGCATCAGACAATCTTTGTTTTGCAGCTGAGTTAAAAAATGCCACTGGGGGCATGGCAGTGCAGGCTGAGTGCAAAGTATCTCATGGAGGTGTGTTATTTCATGCTTTGATGTTAATCACCTGAAAACAGCTGTCATTGTCAATTTGCAGCATTCTTCTGCTCAAATGCTGACATGAAATAAAAGTTACAGTTTTATGTAATCTCTACATGCTGTTGTCTTTCTGCTGGGAGAGGAAGGGGTCGGTTCAACTATTTCAGATCACAGTTTCCTCTCTAAATGTATCTAAATCCAATTCCTGCTTGGAAGGTTGATCATGGGAGAGGATTTTCTGTTGCTAGTCCTGGATGTTTTTCATTTTCATAGATTCAGCTGAGTTTTATGTATGACTATGTAGATATGAAGCATTTGGAGTGATTATGTTCTCTGCCCAGAACAATTAATCCAGTACAAACAGTTGTGGCCAAAGATCCTTCAATGGATCTGTGATTGTGCATTGTGAAAATGAAGATACTTTGAGTGCTTGCATTTTATATCTCCAGAAGAAAAGTAATTGTAAAAAGTATACTTGTGGTTTTCTTTTGATCAGAAAAGGACAAGAGTGGTTTTAATTTTTGAGATTCTTATTGGTAGAGGCTGAATTTCCATTTAATAGCTGTTCTTGCACACTATATTCTTATGTTGACACAGGAAATTATATTTCAGGATAAATTTCATTCAGAAAAGAAATGGATGATTGTGCATTTCAAAGAAAACTGTATTATAAATCTATCACTTAGCATTTAACAGAGCTGTCAGTCTTTACCCAGTACTGAAAGAGAATCATTTGTGGCAGTAATCACCAAAATCTTGGAATCTAACTGTGGCACAGATTAAGAGCTTTGTTAATCAATAGAGAATAGTACTTACATTCTGAGGCTATTCGGATCTGTTAGTTGAACCATGCTTTGAACCTCATCAATAAAACGGAAAGGAGGTGTTTGTCTTTAGATTGAGAATCATATGGTCCAGCCCTTCATGCTCTTCTCCAGTACTGTCTGTGTTAGAAAGAAAAAACAAATTGGAAGGGTCCTTTAAAGGCCATCTGGTCCAACTTCCCTGCAATGAACAGTGACAAAACTGGATCAGGGTGGTCAGAGCCTCATCCAGCCTGACCCTGAGTGTCTCCAGGGATGGGGTATCCACCACCTCTCTGGGTAGCCTGTTTCCATGCTTCACCACACGTATCATATATAAAAACAAAACAAAAAAAAAAAAAAAACACTTTTTTCTTATATCCAATCTAAACCTCCACTGTTTTAGACTGAAAACATTTCTTCTTGTTCTATCACAACTGATTCTGCTAAAGTCTGTCCCCTTCTTCCTTACAGTTCCCACTCAGGTACTGAAAGGCCTCTCTCAGGTCTCTCCTGAGCCTTCTCTTCTCCAGGCTGAACAGCCCCAGTTCTCTCAGCCTGTTGTTGTAGGGAGGTGCTGCATCCTTTGGTCATTTTTGTGTCTCTCCTCTTGATGTGCCCTAACAGGTCCACATCTCTCCTGTACTGAGGATTTTACATCTGGTTGCAAAACTCCAGATGATGTCTCAACAGCACATAGTTGAGGGGCAGGATCACCTCCTCCAACCTGCTGGCCACGCTTCTTTTGGTGCAGCCCAGGGTACAGTTGTATATTGAGAAGAAATGAAATCCTAATTACTTTTCACTGTCACACATGAAATGACCGATGACTGTAGGGGGAAGCACATGATATATTCTTAGTGTGTGGCGGTAACAAGGTATACTCAAGTTACATGAATTACTGATTCTTGGTACTGAGTTGTAACCACTAATGTAAAGCTTTTTTTCCTGCTAGCAGCTGCAGATAACTGGCATCCAAGGGATTTAGAAAATCACAAAATAAGTCCTCAGCTTCTGGAAAATGGCCTCAATGGTTTGGAGGAATAATAAAAAAATAATATTTAATCATTACTAATCTCTCTAGAAAAATGAGAAAATACTAAAGAACTAAAGCAGGTCCTAGCCATTGTGCATTATTTAGGCAAATGAATTTAGTCAACCCCACACTTTATTTTTTAACGAGCTTTTATTCTTGTCATGCTCCAACAGAAGTTGAGGAAATGAACTGAATATGGGAAATAAAGTTCTGAAAGAGCAAGAGGACTGTGATGGTTAAGAGTTTATAATCACCTGGGAAAGTTGCTCTGAAAACCCAAGTTCCTTTCCTGGATTTCTAAAATGGGAAATATTTAGCAATAGCAATACTTTTTGTATTTGATAATGATGTGAACACTAGTGGATGCTTCTGGGTCCACAATGCAAGCAGAAAAATGGAAAATAGGATAATATTTAGCAAAAAATTTTCTTACGCCTATTCATATTAAGGAGCCACCTTAGATGTTTAGATACAATGTGGGACAAGTATTTCAGTCACACTTGGAAAATAATAGCACTTTTTAAAACAGTATAATTGCACTAAAATTTGACACTACTATCGCTGTGTAAGTGTTGCTTTCAATAGCAGATAAACAAGCAAAATTATACATTTATTTTAAGCAATTCCTTTCTTCTTCAAGAAAATTGGTAGTGAAGTAGTGGAAGAAATGCCAACAGTCAATAAATAGTATCCATGGAAGTTATGGGAGCCAATAATGATGTATCTATCACAGATTTACTTTTCAGCTATATCCGTCAATACTGATGATAGATAGTTATTGCTTTATTACTGAAGAATGAGAAATGCAAAGTAATTTGATGGAGGGAAAGGGGAGAACAAACAAAATATTTCACTAAAAATGAGCCAGTCTATCCAGAATTATGATTAAATGATTCTTTTAATAAACTTTCCTAATTAAAATAAAAGCTTTGTGAATACTGCCTTTTGCTGTATGTAGCCAAGCAGTGGGACTTGGCTATTTTGGCCTTGTCAGAACCTCAATGATGTCATGTTTGTGTAATGAAAGGAAAAGTGCTTTGTGCAAAGTGGCAAACTATATACCATAAACATGATGATGAGGTAGAGTTTTCAGCTTCTTCAGTGTTTTTACTCAGTGAGCATTAGGCTGGTTTGATTTTTAGTTTCAAATAATCCACAAAGGTCACATTTAATTAAAATTTAATTTTTCCAGTTGCTGTTTGATGTTTAACTTGATTAAATAAATAATGACAGAGCATATTTAACTTAATTCCTCTTTTAAGGCTGTGGAAGAATGCAGAATCCCTGTGGCATCAGTCCTACTGTTAAACATTTTTGCGATGAAGCATCCAGTTTATTTGCAGTTAAATACAGTAGAGATCTTTTCATGAGTTACTCTACAAAGTCCTGTTCCACATGCAGATATTCATAAATATACTTAAAATTGTATTGAAGCAAAGAAAAGGCACAAGGACTATGTTTCGTTGCCCTCTTGATTAAGCTTTTTTACCTCCTGAGTGCCACAGGCCATGAACGTGGGAGGAGAACTAAATTTATTTTCAAGAAGTTAAAATGTAAGTTAAAAACTAAATCCCATTTGCAATTATGGCAATAAATGTAATGCAGGTAGTGAGCCTTGAGCAAAATCATGCATTGAAAAACTCCACTATGGAATGCAGTAGTCATATTACCTGTCTTTGCCTTGGGAAAGAGAGGATGTTATTGCATGTGGAGGCCATGGGCAAATGTGTTCCATGTTATTTGTTATTCAGTGAACTTTCTTATGAAAATCTTAATCATGAGAAATAAGTTAAAATCTTCCTACTTGAATTGACACAGAACTGAAAAGTGTGCTCAGAAAGAACTGTAACCAAGTAACTAACTTCTACAACCAGTCATTTTAAAAAATAAAAGTGCTCTGCTTCAAAAAAAGAGCAAGGAGGATGAGGGAGTATGTGAAGGAAAAGGTTTTTTTAAACGAGGAACATGGCCACTTAAATTATCACAGGGGTTATATATCCAAAGCAATGTTTTAAATGTGCTCCCAGCTTGTTTTTTGGTATGATGTTTGAAAATGTAATCTCCGTGCATTACAAGCTGATCGATACCAGTGTCACTTTTGTATTCCAGAGACATTCCTAATCAAGTATTAACATTAAAAAAAGAAAAAAAGGAACAAAAAGTCTGCATGAACGTAAAAGGTAAAGCACCCTTGTTGAACATCTTATATACATTGGTGTTCTAGAGTTATTGTGTTAAGGAATTAAATCTGTTTCTGCCAAATGATTCAATCAGCGAAGTGGATACTTTGTATTACTGTGGAAATGAAATCGTAAAATGCAATTGTCAGGTTTGGAAAGTCTAGTACACAATATTATGAGCTTTTCCCTTCTTTCATTCGCTTTCTCATTTCTCACTAATTAATTTCCTGATTAAAGTCTGAGTGATAATCTTGTTTTGTTTCAGGTAGGATGCTGACATAAGGGAAAATCTTGATAATGTATTTTAATTCTTGCTGGTGGTGACTCAGAAGTATAGAACACTAATTCTGCTGGGCTGCAAATATTTCATATAAACTGTAGGAACACAACTAACAGTTTCCTAATCTCAGAGGTGATTCTTTAGAGCTGTAGTTACTAATAGTGGAAAGATTTAGATTTAAATGTCTTCCACGTGCACAGCTCCTGGCTGTCTCCACTTTTTGTCTTATTAATAGTAAAAAGAAAAAGAAAAAGAAAGAAAAAAAAAAAACCAAGAACCCAGGACCCTTTAAATTATGACTACTCGCCTTTAGGAAAAGAAGTGCCAACTGGGTATTGGTGTTTTTCTGTGCCAAGGCATTTATTTGTTATTTCCAGGTTTCCCTGCTGGAGTATTTATTGGCATTTAGATGTTTAAGATGAGAATTTCTGCTTTCATTCCTTTTTCCTTGTTGGCATGGCTGTATCTTCGTTCTGGCATCTCTTATCTGACATATTATTTACAAAGTGCTTTCCATACAGTTCAGTGGTTATATTTGCTGGCTCCAGGCAAAGTCCTGCAGTTAAACCAGGGGCTGGATTCTCCAGCTCATAATTCCTTATTTATGTCATGTTTTACAACAGAAAACTAGCTAGCTTCAAGGCTATGGGAAATAAATTAGGGTGATTTTGCATGGAATTGAGTTCAGATTTGATTGTCTCTTATCTAATGACCTCTTATCCATCCAGAACATTAGGCATTCTTCTAGGCATTTGGAGTTGATAAAGGAGAGGCGCTGTAGATCTCCAAGCAGAAGGGGGTTGTAATCCTCCTGCCTAGTTTAGCACAATCAACAATCTCAACTCAGTGGCGGTCTCTTTACATAGGTTATTGTTTGCCCATCTTTTAAACAAAGAGAATGATCTTCTTTCTCAGGTTTTCTAACTGAAAACAAACTAGAAGATCATATCAGCATGAAGAAGAGGACTGAAATCCCAGCTCTCCCAAGAAGCCATTCAAAATATAGCTGGGTTTTATGTGATAATATTCTGCCCACACCAGAACCAAGCGAATGACAAGATTTATGTGTTTTATATTTCAGGAATTACAATCCTCTCAAATATCAGAAAAAATATATTTTCAGGCTACAGGAAATGAAATGAATTTTTCAGCTATATAACAGGATTTTTCTTGACGTGAAATTGAACTATACCTTACAGTCACGCAATTTATTTGTCATAGGCCTATACTTGTTTAATTTCTTATGTTTATATTTCCTAGAATTGCTTTTACAATGTATGTTTTACTGGAACTGTGTCATTTATCGAGCCTGTACTTTTCAGCATAGCACATAAAAGAAAAAGAGAGGGGGAAGGAGTAGAAGAAGCCAAATCTATGCTGAGAAGCATGGTTACTGCATCAGTCAACTCCTATGGAGTAGTTAGGTTATTTTTTTTTAAGCTAATAATTTAATTTCCTTTTTTGTTGTTTTGACTGCATTCACAGTGGAACTTAATACTGTTAAGATGTAACTGGCTTAAGTGATCCTCGCTACTTTTGAGATTTGTATCTAAAATAATTGTAGTCTTTAAGTAAGTTAGTTTAGTTAGTTTACAACATTTTTCTTGAAAAATCTTTCTTGAATCAATTCAGCTGCTGTCTGTCGTGGGCTGGAGGAGAGAGGAGTAGGGGATTTCTGTTGTGTAATGCTGAAATATACTTGTTGGCTAAACAGCACAGAAGCTGAGAAAAAGCTTTCTGACCAGGTCTTGCTGCAAATCAGTGCAGGCTGCATTGCTTGTTCAGCTGCACACTTCTCTTTACAAAGTAAGCTGGTAAACAGCCTAGCGTAATGTTCAGGAATACGATTGGCATGAGTTTACTTCGGTTTTGGGCAGCAATTACATACAAAAGGTTTAGTCCATGATGGCTATGACAAACTACCCCTAAATACTGGCAGTACCTCAGCCTCTGCTGACCTTGAGGTTTGGGAAGAGATCCTGAATTAACTTCTGCCAACTGCTGGCTCTGAATGCTTTCACCTTATAGGTGTATATATAGCCTTTCCCCTCTTCAAGAAAAGTGTGTGAAATAAAGGAATAAAGGTGCCAGGGCCACTGGTGTACTGTATCAATACAAACACTTTTATGAGAAAAGCTACTTAAATGACATAATAACATTATAATGCAGTGTCAGACTTCTAAATAAGGAATTATATTTTTTAACTGATTGGTCAATTCTAAAAGGATTCAGTAAATGGGCAATTTGTGATTTATTTATTTTGACTTTTCTAAAGATTGCCTTCTTCAACCATGTTTTCTTTTGCAAATAGACTGATAATGTGGCCTTTCTATGACCTTGTGGATTAATAAACTCTGTACCCATTGCTACTTGATTAGTTAATGATACCTTGATTAAGTTAAATAAATGGGTTGGAACAATACTATATTCAATTAATCCTCATTTTCAGCTAATTAGTACTGCTGCTAAAGCCTATAATTCCAGATGTGGTTTTGTGTTATGATGTGTTATTTGTTTTAAACTGAAAAGCTAGATCTTTTCAGTCTCAAATGCACTTATTAAATCAAATGAGATTATTTTTGAACCTTAATTGGTGACACTGGCTATGCAGTTTTACACACAGGGTAATCTGTACCCTGCTGGTGCATGCAGACGATGTTTAGGTCAGCCTTGTGAGGTTGTCCTGCATGAAATTCTCTGAGATCTGGGACAGACAATGGAATAGAATCAACAGGGAGTGAAGAAAGGAATTTACCATTTTGTTGGGCTGTTGCTCTCTCTCTCTCTTTTGACTATTTGCTGACAACAAGAAATTCAAGACAGCTTCATTTTTCTTTTTTTTTCTTTTCTTTTTTTTTTTTTTGTCTCTTTTTTGTTGCTACTTCTGAGAATGCCTGGCATTAATCATGTTTTGCAAAACCCCAAAATGGTGCTATTTTTCTGGAAGTACAAATTCTTGGTACAGACCGAGGTCAGCTAAAAATCCTGTATCTTATTGCTTGTATTTGCTTCCATAAGGACAAGTAGTTATGCACTCTTGTAAAAGTGATGGGTGTAGAGATCTAATTCTGCTTCATAGAGAATTTTAGCGTGTCAAAATCTGGCAGCACACACAGTGGTTCTGAAGACTTCCTGTTGGGCAGCTTTCAGTGAAGCTTCATCACTTCAAGATTTCGACTTTCTTTAGAAAGTGTTTTATTTTCACATTATTACTGGAGAAATTTTAATTTTAACATACAGCATTGCATGAGGTGGGTGAAAACTGAAAATGCTATCAGTGAAATGTCAACCTGATGCACAGTTTACTGTGAATTAGTCATTTTCTTGTTCAGAAATGCAAAAATGGCAAACTTATGCTATAAGCAACATCTTTGTGTTGTTTGGTCTGATGAGTGGTCCTAATCTCTCAATAAGCATATTTTTCTATCAATAATGGCCTAATTCAGATGGTTGCATATGATCACTAACAGACAATGACAAGCAAGTGGGAGGAACTCAAAACAGTTTGTACCATCTGTTCCAGAAATGTAAGCTGAGGCAATGCTGTAAAGCAGAAAGCCAAACACTTGAGACTGATGGGGTGATCAGTGGCTGTTTTACATTAGTGTTAATAATCATTTCTTTTCTTTATGCTTGTCCTGGTTTCAGCTGGAACAGTGTTAAAAGCAGCACACCTATGTTTGGCTGTTACTGAGCAGTGGGAGTACAGCGGAAGTCAGACCAGATCCATTACCGTGAAAGAACTGCTGCCATGATGGTGTTGCAACAAGGGGAGTCAGAACCAGGACAGGTGCCTGAATTAGGTTATCTCATATTAAGTGACACCATGTGGATGGCCATTGAGCTGTGGGAAGTTGGCCAGTGCAGCTGCTGTTCTGGGGTAGCTGGTGTCAGTCGGTGGACACTGAGGCCTTGCATTGCTGGTGGAGAGTTGTATTGCTCCTGTGCGTTCATCAGTAGGTAGCAATTGCATTGTGGCTATATATATATTATTATCATTGCACTTTTGTTTCCATTTCCCTCTTCTGTCATAGTAAATAGCTTTTATCTCAACCTACAAGTTCTATTTTGTTTCCAATTCTCTCTCTCATCCCACTTGCGGGAAAGTGAGTAAATGGCTGTGTGCTGTTAGCCGCGTGCTGGGCTAAACCATGACAGTGCTAGATCTGAAAGCAATGAATTCTCAACGTAACTGGAGAAACTATCTACTAGACTTCACCCTGCTGAACTGACTGACATGGAAGTTCAGCTGTGTATAAGTAGTAAAGCTTCTGTGGAGAATGAGTTATTTTACACGTTTTTATTTACAGCAGTGAAGGTTCTCCAATTCCTGGTAATATCAATTGGTACTATGCTCAGATAATGCCCTTTTGATGTTGATATGCTTATATATAATCTAGAAATTACAGAATACTGCAACACATCCAAAAGGCCTGTTGACAATTGGTAATGTTATTAGTTTGCAAGAAAAGACTACAACTTGTTTACCTGTCAGTCTTTCTGATGCTGTGGATTTTTGCTAATCTTGAATGTTATGTTTGGTGTGTTGTATCCAAAGGCAGAATGCATGGGGATTTTATTTACTGTTGTCTTATAGTGGTTTGCAGTAACCTTAAGAAATACTGTTATAAATAATGCTTGAACCGTGACTTTGTTCTCAGTTCCTGAGAAATCTGGCTTATTGTCTTTCCATAACTAGTGAAGTACTCTTGTATCTTTGCTTTTTGATCTATTTTTACTTTGTGAAGTTCACTTACTCATGTCTGATAACACTAATATGAAGTTTTCACCATGAAAACCTTTTTTTATAACTATTTTGGCATCATATAAAATATTAAAGTAAACAAATAACAAAAACATAGGGCTGTTTTTCCTGTCTAGTGAGTCAGTTTGAGCTTCTGGCCCTTTTTGAAGATACTGTTAAATATTTGGAATTTAGACCCATTATTTCATCTCTTTAATGTGAAACTTTATGGAAATAGCAGTACTTATTCTAAAAAAGGGCTAATTTCTTTTGAAGAAAGACTTAGTGTCATATTCAAGAAATTAATGTCTACTTGTTGAAGAGCTGACAGCATTGTGATTGAAGATGCTCTATTAGTTTTTCTTCCTTTCTGCATGGTTTAATACTAAGCTTAATTACATCTTTCATTGCAGAGGTGATGCTTCATTGTCACAATTCTAGATTTAATTTACAAATTTAGGAATATTGTCTGAGCCAGAGACTAGGCAAATATGCATAAGAAATACTGTTTAGTTTTGTTCTGATGAAAAGAAATTATCCCTATTTCTCATTTTGCTGAAGAGAAGATGTGCCCAACTCTCCTTTAGATCTTACCAATTTAACTATTCCCATGATGCTTCCTGTGAAGCTGGGTGAGATAATCCAGATCTCTTTGTCAGGGAGCACATGAAATTTCCCATTGTAGCATGTACCTTCCTTGTTCCCTCCTTCCCCTAAATCATTTCAGCAGGGTTGGGGGCTGGAAGAGAAATTCTGCCATTGCCTCATCAGTAGAGGAGCCCTGGGGAATGTTGAGAATAAGGGGAAAAATGTGAATCAGATCTGCCCGACGCAGCGTTTTGGCATGGTATGTAAAGGTGTTGCGCCAGCTCAAAACACTGCAAATAAATATCTTGAACAGATGTTACTAAAGGGCTTCTTACTATTCTACATGTAATGCCACTTAGATAAGCAGAGCTCTCACTGTAGTCCTTTAGATATTTGCAAAGAATGTCAGGATTCTGACAGGGCCTGTCATACAACTGACAGTCAGTATTTTTTCTTTAAAAGAAAGGTGTGTTATAGCAAAACTCAAGCAAAAAGTCACTAGTGACAAGTGCTTTTTATTTTAATACTAATAAAGGTCTGATACAAAAAATAAAACATCTATTTACAATTTTCCCTAGAATTCTAATCTTCTGTGTTTTAAATGATGAATAGAAATTGTAATGGAGATCCTTCTAAGGAAGATGAATAGCTTCTGTTGGAAGAGAAGAAAGGAAATAGTCATCTTGAATGGAGTATTTTACTTTTCTGTATTCTACTGTTTCAGTTAAAGCAAACTTGGAAAACAACAGTATTTGACCCACTTTCACCCACTTCATGTGGTGAATTTTAGTAAAATGTTACTGATTAGTAAATAAATATATTTTCTTTATATGCCTGTATATTTTACATATAAATCACTTTGTTCAATTTAATTTTTGTAAATAGCAGAATAAATGAAATGAACAAATGTAATAAACCAATTAAACGTGAATATCTTATGTGAACAAAGATGCATACATATACCTGGAAGACTCCAGGGGTATCTGTCCCATTGGGTTTAATGTTGGCTATTAAACTACATATAAAAATAAGTGGATTTTCACCAAAAGTGGGGAAGCAAAACAAAATCTGTTGTTTCATATGAGCAGTTCATTCAAGTGTTTGCTTTTTATTTTTACGGTTTTACTTTATTAAAAAAAATCAAAATTATTACCAATTTTTTTAATAAAAAATGATCAAAACTACCTTATCCTGTGAAGTTAGTACAATTGTACTTGAGTGCCAAGGAAACTTCTAATACTTGTTAATTGGAGAGTATGAAAAATCCTACAGTGCTGATATTGATAACTTGTTTTTTGAATGCTACTAACTGGAAATGTTTTCCCTTTCTAATTGAAACATTTTGCTATCTTGATAGGAAACGAAGGGAATAATTGTTTCTGTAGCCTTTGTTATATACAGGTTGAGATTAAAATATACAATACAAGCCATAAATATTTCATACAAGTTCATGAAAGTAAAAGAGCCTGCAGTCTCATGCTGGTCTTCCTTCCCAGATTTTTAATTGCCTTGTTTGACTCATATTTGCTGTCTCCTTCACAACATCCAACCATGCCAGCTATAATCTGTTTTTCCTATAATGTTGTGTTACTGAAATTAAAATGAAGCTTGGCATTTGGAATTGTCTTTTTTCCTACTTCAGCAAGAAAAAAATCCTTGTCAGTAATGCAAGACATTCTCTTCACAATCTAATTAAATAAGCAAAGTAGGTCACTCAGCATGTTTGTACCTAACTAATATAGAAACTACACAGTCAACGTATTTTCAAGCTGTGTAGCTCAACCCTTGCTCTTTATATCAAAACTGATGTTCAAGATTTTGACAAAATCTGACATATTTTAACTGTAACACCTCAGGAGAAAAAGGGATTGGTTGAGGAGAATGAATTGTTTCATACACCAGTCATAAATAGCAATGTGAACTGAAGTGCAGATATTTTTGTCAGACAGCAGTCCATGTTTAAAAATTAAAAATAAAATAAAAATACCCTGCCTTCTTCCTCTCCCATGAAAAGACCTAAGGAAAAACAATCCTTTATGTAGACGCTTCCTCTTCCATAAGCAATATGATTGCAGTGCTGCTTTTGCGCTCACTTTGAGGGGATGAAAATTAGAGAAAACAAATTAATCCACAACTAGTAATGTATTAATTACGAATGTGATAATAAAAATAATCATTCTGGTGCTCTAGAGTAACATTTGCATCTAGATAAACCTTCCTGCTATGGTCAAAAATGAATGTTTAGTAATTAAGCAAAATTGAATGTATCCAATTTTCTTTTAATCGCAAAATTTTCACCATCTAAAGCTGCTTTATTTTTGATGCTGGAGTTTGCCAGTATCTAGAGGTAAAAAGTGAATTGTTAATTACACAAATTCTGTCAATTACTCTGCATAATTTGGGGAGACAAGTAGGCCAAAAGCAAGAAATAATTTAAAGTTCAGTCTAACAGAGGACTGAACTGTGCCTGGGTTGACACTTCATGAATTGGATCCATGCTAGTTTGTGTGGTGATAATTACTAGTTTTCTAACTCATCAAAAATCTTCTGAACCAGTCAGCTGGTGCTGGAACAAATGTACCACCTGCATTTGAGATAATGCCAGTAGTTTCCCATTGTTCTGAATAAAAATTGGAAGCATTAGTGTGCTAGAAGTGTATCTCTCCTTTCCAAAGGGCTTCAGTCTTACTGTTCAGTCTGTAGGTTTTTGGTTGAGGTGATAATGCAAGTAAAGAGCAAATGGAACTATGAAGAATTAATGGTGTGCGTTAGCTCCCCTTTCAAGCGGCTGTTCTGAAGAACCACTTACTTAAGTGCAGCCAAGAACATCAGGATACAGGACAAGCTGGAATACTTAAAGATAATGTACTGTAGTATTCAAAAACAGGGTTTCAAGATAGGCGTATTCATAATGTTCATTTAATAAAATGCATTTGATCTGAGGATTATATTACACCCTCCTCCCACACCACGACCTTTCTGGAAATTGTTGATATCTTAATTTTGTAGATAGGCTTAGGATTCTGTCTGAGATTTGATCCCCCATTGAGGGGATTCTAGTGATTTAGAAGAGGATAATAATGATCTGGAGGTCATACCCATAGAGCTGAATGCCTCCCTTCATCTGTTCTTCTCCCTTACTCCATCCCTCAGCTAATCCCATAGTGGTCCTATCTTCAAATGGTGAAATTGATAAGTGAATTGCACATGTATCTCACTAGGATAAGAACGTGTCAGGATTTGATACCTTAGCTTAAGATTTGTACCAAGGTGAAGCTTTTCAACTATACTCAGAGGGGAACAGATGTCAGAGTGGCATAAGTTACAAGGTTGTCAACAACAGTAACAAGTGGTGCTCGTCTTAATGCAATAATACATTTTTGTTGTTGTTTTTTTTACAAATGAATGATAAGAGAATTGAAACTTCAGCTATTTACATGCTGCCTAAAGAAAAAATTGTTCTCAAAACTATATGGCCATAGAATTACTTTTAAGGATCTTACAGTGAAGTTTATGAGAGAGTAGCTCCTTAAACATTTTATATGAGATGAATTGGTTAATTTGAATGTTGCTATGGCATGATGTTCCTTTGATGGGTAACCATGAGAATATTTTTTTATCATAGTATTTTATTAGCTTTTACTTAGATGAACCTTTTATTGCTTATACTTTGGTTTAATTTTTTTCTACAGATGGGTCACAGAATGGCTTGGGTTGGAAGGGATGTTAGAGATTGTTGAGCTCCAATCTCCTGCCATGGGCTGGCTGCCCCCCACCAGTTCAGGCTGCCCGGGGTCCCATTCAACCTGGCCTCGAGCACCTCCAGGAATGGGACACCCACAGCTCTCCAGGGAGCAGTGCCAGCGTCTCACCACCCTTTGAGTAAAGAATTTCCTCCAAATGTCTAATTTAAATCTCCCTTTAGTTTAACTGTTTCTCCTTTTTCTAACACTATCAGACCATGTACATAAAGCGATAACCACTTAAGTTTCTCAAAACTACATAATTTTCAATATTTGAGCCCCCAAAAACTCCTTTAAAGTGAAAAATTAGTTATACATACATCTGTAATAATATTAGTCACAGTAGCAGTCAGCAGCACTGTAGTACGACCTTCTTAGCGTGCAATTACTGTTGTTAGTTTTCAAGATTTTTTTTTTCCTGAATTTTAATCTTGTTCTAAGCAAACGAATGCAGCTAGATGGGTGAATATTGAAGATAGGAACTATGTTAGATTATGCATCTGTTTATGTTTAACTGAAGAAAAGGAGTGGAGAGGGAGAAAAGGGAAGGAGCACAATTTTAATAATTCTTTGTCAGAGAACTGTCTTAATATGAGGTGTGGGGAAGGGGTACAAAATATCTGCCTCTGTCCTAAAATTTATGCAATCCAGTTGAGTACAACTTCATTCCCCGCTCCTCTCCAGACCACCAGCTAACTGTAAATCAATTTTCTTCCCTCCAAACTCATTGCTGCAGAATACATTTAACCAACCATTTATGAGAATAGATCGTATTAAATTTGAGATGATCCAATTTTCAGAGTAGGAGTACTTGATGTAGACTTCATTATATTTTTATGTTAGAAAAGCTCATTGGCTTTCAATGGTCAAGGCTAAGATCCAGAGAAAAATAACGCTAAATGCAGTAGCATGCAGGACGTGCTAAAGCTTTGGTGTGTAGGACAAAGAAAACTCCATGTTGTTTAAAGCTGTATGAAATATTAAAAAAAAAAAAGTCCTGAGAATCCATGGTATTGTCTGCCACGATAAAGGTTTCTTTCACCTCCAGCTGATTTTACTGTTTGTGTTTTTTTTTACTTTATCCATTACAGGACAGAGCTGACTTCCAAGTAGGCCGTGGCTTGGTTTTTTAGGTTGGAGATGTTCTGGATTGCTGCAAGGCCAAACAGAATCTCTAGCCACAGTAGGTATTCCATGGGTGCAGGTTGAGTGTGCAGCCTGTGCTGCATTTGATCAGACTACACTAGAAGTTAAAATCCAATACAAAATCTCGTGCTCAGCATTTCTGGTGTGCATTGATTGCATTTGGACACAGTCATACTGAGAATCATTTTCTTACTGTGATTTATCACTTGACTTACAGAGATATTTCAGGTGTTTTATGGTATTGGAGTAGCCTGTATCTATCATATATCAAGTCTGCATGGGCACATACAGTGTCTTGGAAATTTGCCTGAATTTTTGAATGGTACTAACTGTTCAGATATACAAGAACTTTGTGAACTTCTAGCAAATTACTTGTCTACTTCTTTAATGTGGATGGAATTTGAATAGTTTAGAGAGTCTTCAATATAGAATCATGGAATTGTTTGGATTGGAAGGGATCATCCAGTTCCAACCTCCTGCTATAGGCAGGGGCACCTCCCACTAGACCAGGTTGCTCAAAACCCCATCGAGCCTGGCCTTAAATGCCTCCAGAGAGGGTGCATTTGTAACGTCTGTAGGCAAATATCTGAGACTGTAGCAAAACTGAGTAGTTTCTTTTCTGAAATGAAACCTTCCATCCAGAAAAAGAAGGTTGGGGGAAGAAATAATTTCCATTGTCAATTTAACTAGGGTGAGGTATTAGTGGCTGCTTAAGGTGCAGTGAGGTAGCCTGAAAGCCCAAGCTGCAGGTGGGTGGCTGAGGAGATGCTGCTCCTCTGCCTGAGATGCTGGGAGGACAGTTTTTCAGAGAACCCTAGGGTGAGTAGTTGGAGGTGCTATCAGCTTGCCCAGCTGGTTTTACCGCATGTGTGTCAATGCCGGTGTTTGCTACTGCTTACATTTAGCTGCCGTTGGCAGTCCCTGGTAAATTCACAACACCCGTGCTTACAGGGCATTAAGGTTTCAATGTTACTTGTCTTCACAGGGAGATAAACTTATGAAGGTCATTCTGTAAGGCGATGCATAATGGAGAAGGGAATACCTATAGGAGGACTTTAGAAAACTAAGTTGTCTGCACTGCATCTCTGCAGTGCATAGAACATGGAGTTCCATACTAGCAAATACTTATTTCAGTGTAAATTACATCAGAGAGGTTTAAAATTTTCTTTCTTAAAGGATTTCAATTAGGAAAAAATACAGTTTACTGTAACAAGTGAGCCATTTCTCATAGAAAAATTTAATAAATAAACAAAATTGCTGTGAATTCTGAAAAATTAAGTTAAAAAGTAATTTTCCTTGAGGATATAGCAGTGCACAGTGTTCTTACCAATGAAACTTCACAAATTGATATGTAGCTTTCTTTTTTCCTGTAGCTATTCTGAGAAAATCAATTTAGCCGGGTAACGGTGATAGGATCTCCAGCTGTTGTCTTCTAATCATTAATTTCTCCTGGACTATATTTAAAACAACTCCAACAGAATGTTTATTAAAACACTGCAATAGATTGAATTCAACTAAAAAAAAAACCCTTTAAAACCATGACTGCAACTTTTCCACCACTCTAAACCCCAAAACAGTCTTCACTTATTGAGACGTAGGTGAATGAAAGTACAATACATGTATGGATATGGTAATCCAGAGCTAAAAGAGGTAGCCTGGAAAATGTGCTCACTGAAAAACTGGTATCAACCCTTTCAAATTTTGTTTGGAGATCTAATTATGGAACTGTGTGACCAGCCTGCATAACTGCAAGAGCCTGTGTCTATTTTCAGATGTTCCTGTCACTGTACTAAAGTATTGGGCTGAGGCATCTTAGCAGGTGATCTTGGCATCACCTTAAGAAAACTTGAACACTGCAGAAAAGTAAATGCAGCAGTTGCAGAGAAAGACATCTGATATCAAATGTTATTGCAGTGAAAAACATGCTCAAATGCTTGTTGCATGCTTTAACAGAGAAATTTGGTTTAAGTAAATAGACATGATTCTATTAAAGCAAATTACAGCTGAACTCCAATTTGTATGGGTTGAAGCTCTGTCTAGCAATGTATTAAGTGTTCCCAAGGCATTCAGTGGGAAATCTGAACCACTGCATATAAGAACAAATCGAAGTATAAGAAAGAATCCTCCTGTGCCAGAACAGTATTGCACCTTTGCATGAAAAACTAGTCAGTGGATCAAAGCTGAATATTTGCACTTGAAATGTTCATTAATGTGGTCACTGTGATATGCAGACAGAGTAGATGCTGCCACTGGATAAGCAACACCTTTTAACTGTGAAAGGCAAAGCCAAAGTAATAATTGAAAAAAAATATTGGGAAAATCCATCATCTCTGTCCTTGTCACAAAAATTCTACATTTGAAAATAGCTTGAAGTGGATGGGAAATCCTCTTGACTGTGTGGTATTTTTTAATTTTAATTTAATTTTCTTTGGCTTTGCCGAGTTCATCTAAATTCGTCAGTCTGGATCCTGATGTGCACAGGGTTTTGAGCAACTCCTGTGTTCATGCTGATTGCCCAGTTCGAGCTATTACTTGATAGACACTCTGGAGGGTGAAGAGTATTTGGAGGGGGGGTTGGGGTGGACACAAAGTGTCAAACGAACCTTCTTTATACTTTTTTTTAATGATAAGAAGAGTGCTACCTGCTTCTACAGGCATGCTTAGAAGGTCAGATGGTTCAGAGTCTGTAGAGATTTGCAGCTTTTTTGCAGTTCTCCACTCTTCTTAATGACTCCAGAATTTACAGCTCAAAGAACAAGTTTTATCACACATAATGTTTACCTTGTCTAAAGGTCTTGAAGATTACATATAAAGCTTTATAATAAACCATGAAGGGAAGAGTGAACTTCTAATTTTGAAGAAGGGTTAATTAATATTACTGCACATATTGCTATCCTCTCTGATGATAACTGCAGATTCTTAAATAAGGAATAGGAAGCAGAAATCTCTGTTCTCCTATGCTTGCCGCCCCAAAGATGAGGGATTTGCAAACTTGAAATTACAGAGACTCTTGGGAGAGATTGCTATTTCTTGAATTTGTTGAGTGTACAGAAGATACGTTGTGTGGCTGCACCCTGCCCAGCCAGAAACACAGGTCCAGTGTGATGTGCTATTATCTAACTGCTCAGTGTACAAATTACCTTTTATCCCACGGTAGCACAGTACTTTCACAGAAGGAGGGGAAAACGCCGCCTAGCTTCTACCCCTGTGCTTTACTTCTGAAATACTGGGTAAATGGTAAATGACAACAGATATTTTTTTCTTCCTTACGCAGAGGATAGAAAACAGCCTTTTGAGGCATTCTTAGTTATTATTAATCTGTGCAATTGTAATCTAGGCAATTTTCTCCTTTCAAAGTGTGGAAGACACTGAAATAACAGCCTAAGGAAGTTTGGATATTGGGACTTGGCATTTAAAGCCTACTCAGCTTGCACTGCATTGTGTAGTAATTGCTAGTTAATGTAATAGCAAAACCATTACGGTGACAAAATCTTAGAGTGTGTTTCTCTTTTGATGTGTAAATTAAAGCTGTCAGAAAGCAGTCCCAACATTAAATAGCCCCCCTCTTCCATTCTAGTTTTAAAACACTTTGCTTAGTCATCTGCAGCATGTATTTTTTGCTTATGTCTGCCATACTCACCAGTATCATCATTCATGCAGATCCAAGATTTACAAGATTTGCAGGGGCTGTGAGATGTTAAGAGTTCTGCCCAAGCAACTTATCTAACTGGAGCAAAAAAAGTGTCAATTTTTAACTCAATTTCTGTTAACATTTTTGCAGCAAAAAATGTGAAATTCAAGCTTTGTGGGCCTGAGTATTTGGTGCTTTAGTTCTTTTCAAAGAATTGTGCAAGATTAAAGAATTTCAGAAAAGATGATATGTTTCCAGGCCTGCTTGTAGAAATTACAGAAACTTCAATAAACCCCAAACAGTAACCATCTGTTTCTCCCATTCTGTAATTCTTAATTGTTTTTATTATGGTGTACACATAAAAAATATCATTATCTAGCTTATTTTTAGCTGGCTGCATAAAAACATTGAAGCAAACATATATTTGTTTGCTTTTTCACTTAACCAGAATTCTTCATAATTATATTTCTTCTACAAAAGATCTCAAGCAGTTTGTGAAAAGCCTGCATGATATTTCTTCATGAAAGAGTGAAATATATCAGAAACTATCATTGTTCCTCCTCATGTGCTTGGTTAATGTCCTTGTTCTCTTCCTCCATTTCCTTTCCTATTCCTACCATTTTATTTTTTTTTCTTTTTTAGTAATTCATAGTTCCATAACAGTGACTCTTCCTCACGTGGTTTAAGTGAACATTGTGCATCTTATTTCTTGTTAGGATGTAGCAGTGACCTTGGAATGACCAGTGTGCTGCGATCCAGCTCAGTGCAACTCAGCTCTATTTTTTTTTTTCTAGCTATTAGAGCATGCAAATTAATTTTGGGGAGGCTTTCAGGGGTTTATGCAGTCTCCTGAGCTGCTTCCTGTGAAGATGGTAGTTTGATGGGATTCAAACGTGCTGAAATAATGAATCACTTCTGGGGAAGGAGAAAAACAACAACAGAACGGCACCCCAAACTCACTACACTACAATACACTTACCAAAGCAGGGAACTTGCAGTATTAATAGTTAAATGCCATGGCCTTTTGTGTTTTTCTCTCTATAAATACAGCATGAATGGGAGGTGATTGTTATCATTGTAGAGATTACTTTTTTTTAATACATATTTTTTAAAACCTCACTAAGTATTAGGAAGACTTTTAATTCAATGCCTTTTTCTGTTTTAATACTCAAAAACATAACTGGGGAAGGATGTGCGTTATACTGTGAGATGACTGTTGGGTGACAGTTCTGCTGAGCTTAAGATCTGTTACAGAAAATAAGGAATGTGATGCAGAAAACTTTCCTTCCAGCTTCATGACCTGAGCAAAGCGAACCCTTTTCTTAATTGCTATTATTATTTTTTATTTTATTTTACTTCCTTGATAATGTTGATCTCCCTGACACCCTTTCCTGTATTAGGGCACCCAAGAAACTCGGAACAGTTGCAAGGAAAATTATTAGTTCTTCTGGAATAATGAATGAGAACACTTGAAATGATTACACTGACTTGCTTTCGTTTCTTCTGGTACTTTAGTAGGTGACTTTGACATGCTTTTATTTTCTGTTTTCTTAGCAGCTTTGTCAACTAAATTATGAAACCTGATACAGGGTAGGAATTAAAAAGCGAATACTTTTCAACTTTTGAACTCTGCAGAAATACCTTCCATTAAATCAGCATAGTTTCAAAGAATTTAGGAAATAATGTGAAGGCTGTGCTAGTGTTTGTTATGAATTGTGCTCATAGCACCCTGGATGATGTGAAGTCGTATAGCTTCAGTGATTACTTTACTACTGCAGTCAAGCTAACATACCTAGCTGTATCTTCAGTTCTGTAATTGTCGCCTGTATTTTGGTGCCATGTCTCATCTCTGTTTGCCCTGAGCCTTTGCGTTCCCTGTCAGGGACTTGAGGGGTATGGCAGCCATCTGCCTGGTGGTGCACTTGGTCAAGGAAGCTGTACTTGACTTGGACCTGGCTGCTGCTGGTTCTGCCAGAGAAGCGGCCCTTCCAGGCTCTTAGAACTCAGTAACTAAATCTTAAGCAATATGTGAAGGGGAAAATGTGAGAGACAACAATGATTGTTATAACCCCTTTTCAGGTGTGCACCTCAGTTTCACCACCTGCACACATAGTACTGTCTATAATGTATGTAGTTCCAAATATTTGGAAGTTGTGGTACTTTTTAGGTTTCTAGATTTTATTGTATCCTCTTTGTTATTGGGACCAATGTTGGCAGTCCTTCTTAGCCAGAGTACCTTACTGGAGTTTAATGTGTAGTGCTGTATTTTCTAGGATAATCTGATGTCACGTTAATGATGTATTAATGTCATTTGCTGTGAAGGTGAAATGCAAGGTAAACATGTATTATGCAGCTTGTGGTGCCCTCCGTGTAATACTATTCTGGAGCACAAGTGCATGTTGATGATTAAAAACAAAGGAAAACCAACACCCCAAAGCATGTTAATTATTATTAATTTAATAATAGTTTTTTATAATGTATTTAATGCCAGCTAAGCTGATTTTACTTTACCATTTGATTAGCACATCTGGGATGCAACATTACCATTTCTGAGCATTGTAAGTGAAACGAGAGATTTTATTATGTCTTCTTACAAATGCAACTTTTTTTTCTTTTGGATTTTATCCAGGTTTGCTAGAGTGTCTGCTAGGTATGAGTGGACAGGTGAACTTCTTGATGTGGGTGCTGCTTATTCTTATGTGGGAGAGAGGCTGCTGCGTATCTATTTCCAACTACAGTCAATGGTTCTTATGCAAACATTGAAGAACCAAAGTGGTTTCTGAAGGGTTCCCATTTCTGTGTGCCTTCTGCTAGAGGGCTCCATAGTCTCTTTTCTTAATTAACTTATACCAAAGCTTGCCTGTCAGATATGAGACACAAGCCAGAATCTCTAGCAGCATCTTCCCAAGGGCTTGCAGAGATGATTTCTGGTATGGTGAATGAACACCTCAGAAACTGAATGTACCAGGCTTTTAGTTGCTCTTAAATGGGTCCCACTTATGTTTTGTGCTCCAGTTTCCTGCAATGGGGAGAAAAAAAATTGGTGCTAAATGTTCTGGGGGAGTGTAAATTTGCTGACTGGTGCTTGCTGGGGAATATGCAGCTGAAGCACAGGAGTTTTCTCTCAACCCTGCACTTCTGCATCTTTTAGTTCAGGTCCGTTAAAGATGCCCACTGCAGGGTTTGGATTTCTAAAGCAGTGCTAGGCTTTGTGGTTCAAGTGATGCTCCTCTCACACCTGTGTGACCTGTGACTTTTTTTGGGGTGTTTTTTAAGTGCAGGAAGCAATGCTGATTGAAAGGATCTGTGGGATTTTTATTTTTATTTTTGTAATTGTTTTTGAGTCTCAGATGGGAACATTATGATTCTTGGAAGAGGGTTGGTACATTTTTTCTTTTCCTTTATTGTTTTATTTTCCTAAATATTTAGAGAATGTCACTCTCTCTCCAAGGTTGAACCCCACTGCAGGGACAGCTGTATTGGAATCTTGGATATTTTTGTGTGTTCTGTCAAATGTTGCAACAGTCTTGTTTCCATATGGCCTCTGGAGGATTGTGTGCTTTGCTGTTGTGATCTTTGGTTTTCACACTGTAGCAGCATTGCTCTAACAAAATACTGTGGAAAAATAGTTCAGCTGAAGTGATTCTATGGTTCTGTTTTTGCTTTTTAAATAAATAAAAAGTTAACTTTTTTTTTTGTATCATTCTTCTATAGCTAATAGTTACCCACAATACACCCAGCCACCAGACCTGTGTGGTTTTTTTTGAGCATCATACTCAGCCATTGCTGTTTTTCATCTTGCCCTCTGTGCAGTAAAAGCATGTGTTGGCTCACGTGGCTGCTTTCAGATCACTCCTTTAATCCAGAAAATACCACCTGAGGTAACTCATCCTACGACTAAGAGCATGTGATTTTCAAATCTTCGGTCTGCTCAGACCTGTGAAGGGTTGATGAGCTGTTCTTATTCACAGCCCAACTAGTGTGAGAGATGGTGATGGCTAGCAACGTGTATACAAGCACACAAGATAAGTGTGCTGGATAACAAGTGTACAGTTTGGAAAGGTTTGAGGAAAGAAGAGACTAATAGGATAACATAATATTCCTTACAATATCTGTAGGAAAAATAAGTCCTAATAATATCAGAATCATAGGATGGCTTGAGTTGGAAGGAACCTTAAAGATCATCTTAATCCAAGGCCCTGCTGTGGACAGGGACACCTTCCTCTAGAGTCAAGAGATGAAGCAAAAACTTGTGTACAGGTACAACATTTAAAATTTAGAATTACTAGGAATTATTTTACTATGTTATTTACAGTAGTTCCCTTTCACCTTTAGCTTTAAATACAAGAATATTAAAAACATGGACTGATTGTTATTCACAAATGAAGAGGAAAAAGAAGTATAGTATCTAACTGCTTGTTAGAAGAAATAGTCAGAAATTCTGACTAGTGTGGGAGGAATTATTAAATCTACCCACGCTCCCTGTTTTTTAATTTTTTGGAATTCAATTATGCATTGGTAAATGTTATCATGCAATCACTGGCAAGGTGCTAATTAGTATTTATGAACTGCTGCTTTTTATGTCTGGCCTTTTGATAATTTCCATTCGTGGAGATGATTTTAGATATACAGTGATCTTGGAGAACTCTTTTTTTTTTTTTTTTTTTTTTTTTTCACCAGAACTGAATTTCTGATACTGTTGCAGCATCAATAACTTGCAATCACTTTTTATTTTCTTTATAAGAACGGAAGCTTTAATGCACAGAAAGGTGCCCTCATGACCCACTGAATTAAATGAAAACTCTTAAAGTTAGGTAAGGGAATATATATATATATGAGTGATCACTGGAAAGTACTCAGAACGGCAGTAAACAGATGCCTTCTAAAATCAAGCTTCCTATCTAATGCCTCGATTGGTTCCCACTGTCAATAGAGATAATGGATATAGGTGATATTTTTACTAGTTATTTACACCCACTGGTATGACTTCATTCTGCAGGTATTTATTTTGATTCATTCAGAAACAGAAATCTAGGGCTTCTGAAAGCCCCAAGCACCAACATGTTAATTGCCCAAGGTGACTAAAGGGTACTGTATGAGTGAGTACAATCATAGCTAATCTAACCGATGGATGGATGTGGCCAGTGCTGCTCAACCACTTGTTTGAATAAAGGCTTCCACAATGGAAGAAAAGTGCATTGTTGATTTGATTTTTCTCCTTGTTCTCTTGTCCTCCTCCCATTTTTTTTGCTTACGCTAGAGTGTGTTTTCAAGCTCTGATAGAATCTATTCAAATGTTTTATACTAAAAAAAAAAAAAAGAAAAATAGTGAGATGGTTTCGTTTAGACAAAGAAGTGAAAAAGATGATTCACGTTTTTATTTTGTATACAAAGTTGTGTGTGTATTTATGTTAGATCTGTGTAAAGCATTAGTGTCAATGTTAAGACACCCTTTCTTGGTACTGAGTATTCATTAGTAGTTGGAGGACTTCCCTGTGCCCCATGGGCAGGATTTCAGAGCCCTCACTCTCTCAAATAAACAAGCTTGTCTGGGTAAGAATTGCAGAATCTTAAAGTAGAATTACTGTGACTCATGCCTCTTACATTTTGGAATGTATTGCTTGTCTATTTGATAGAGGATTATTCTCTAGCAGACCATTTAATCTCCATTTAGGCACTGAAAGAATTAGGGTTTTTTTGGCAAAACTAAGAACAGTTTTGACATCGGAAGTTTCAGGTTAGTCAAAATGAGATAAATTTCCCTATTTAAAATGGTATGATGTAGTTCTTTAACACTGCATAGTTGCCTTGTGTGCTAGGAGCATCATGGCTCCTCCGTGTAATCCATTCTGAGTGAGTAGCCCTTAAGTAGGATAAGTTAACCATGGCTATTGTTGTTTTTTTGTTTGGGATTTTTTTGAGTGGGAGGGGGACTTCTGCTGCTGAGTGAAATTGGATATATTTATATAGTCTTGAGTCATCCAATACAACTATGCCCTTATGCACCTCTTTTTCCCACTTGAGCAGTATAAAGTAACTTTGTGGAACTGACTTGCTAAATATTAAATATTCCATTATGTTCTAGGTG